>NW_026294551.1:25953982-26276482 GCF_007827085.1 Peromyscus californicus insignis
TTCCCAGCCCAGGAGCCCGGGACAAGTCGGCTGCCCCCCACCCCAATCCTGCCGCCCCGGGACCCAGCACTCCATGCTCCGTACCCGCATTTCCGTGGCTCGGGCGGGTGGCGCTGCGCCCCCGGCTTGGGCGGCCGAGGCCCCCTCCCCCGGGTGCGGACGTGGCCAGGCCTCCGGCCGCTGCATTCCGCTCGCGGCTCGCACTGACAGCGCCGCCCCGCCCCGCGCCCGTCCCCCACCGCGCCGCCCCTCCGCCCAGTCCTGCGTGGCTGGCCTCTGTGCGCGTCCCCTCTCTCTGAGCGAGCTTTCCGCCTGACCCCCCCACTCCGCAGAACCTCCTCTCCCCACCTGGCTTCTTTCTCCTTCTTCTCCCTGGGCTCCTCTCTGCGCCTCCAAGTCTCTCAGGTAACCCAGAACCAGCCCCTCTTCCCTCGTACCTCCGTCCTCTTCTGGCCCGGGCGCCTGTGGCTTTGGTTTACAGAGGTCTCCATGTGGCTGTCCTGGGCCAACCCCAGTCACAGGTGAGGCTCACCTTTTTTCTCAAGGACCCCCAGGTGGTGTTAATGGGACAAATATTCCAAGTCACCTTTTTGGATCTCAGGACAAAGCCTATCAGAAAGACCAGGTGGCAACTCCCTCCACAGAGAAGAGTTCCTCTCATACTACTTGGAGAAAAGAGCCATGGACTGAGGGACACCTCCTCCAGACATTTTTCAAGACCCAGAGGTGCATAAGGCCGGTAGTACACTGCCTGTAATCCAGCGTGAGCCTGTGGACTACCCTGGCCAGAGTGCAATCACACACAGTGAAGTAGTTAATGGCACTTGGGCAACCATTCAGGACACCGACAGGCGTGCCTTTTACACTGAACACTGCCACTGTGTGTCAAAAGTCGTGCCTGGGAAGTAGGTGTTTTCAGACACACCAGTGGAGAAGAGTCAGGTTTCGTGTGAACTTTTCATGCTGGTTGGGCTAAGTTGAGTGGTAGAGTCCCCAGGCTTTGGACGGGAGAAGTTTCCCAGATTTTGCCCTTCAGGGCCTCAGTGTGGGGTGTCACAATCTCTCCTCTCAGATGGTTCACACAGGGCTTCCTTCCACTGAAGACACAAGCCTTTCTCTTTCCAACTTATACCTTTTTTGTTTTTAAAAATTACACTTCATCTATCTATCTATCTATCTATCTGTCTGTCTGTCTGTCTGTCTGTCTGTCTGTCTATCTATCTATCTATGCTCTGTCCTCTAGCCATATTGTTCATGGTAGGTGCCACAGCACCCACGTGGAGGTCAGAGAACAACTTCCAGGAGTCAGTTCTCTCCTACTTTCTAGGTCCTCGGGATTGGATTTAGGTTGTTAGTCTTAGTAGCAGGTGTCTTTACCCACTGAGCCATCTTATTGGACTGAAAGTTTCTTATTAAATATACTCATCAAGGGGGCTGGAGAAATGGCTCAATGATTAATAGTATTTGTTGCTCTTGCAGAAGACCGGAGTTCAGTTCCCACCCCCACATCATGTGGCTCACAACCACCTGTAACTCAGGTTCCAGGGGATCTGGTACCTTCTTCTGGCTTCCACAGGCATTGCACATATGTGTTGCACATACTGACAAGCAGGTGCACACACAAAAATGAATGAATGAATAAATAAATACATTTTCCCAGGTATGGTGGTACATGTCTTTAATCCCAGCATTTGGGAGGCAGAAGCAAGGTGTATCTCTATGAGTTTGAGGCCAGCCTGATCTATGTGGCAAGTTCTAGGCCAGCTGGGGCTGCATACTGAGAGCCTATCTCAACAATAACTTGATATTATTATTATTATTAATATTATTATCATCTAGATGTGGTGGCACATTTAGTCTCAGCACTTGGGAGACAGAGGCAGGGAGCTCTCTGAGTTTGAGGCCCGCCTGATCTACAGAGCAGTTCCAGGACAACCAGGGCTACACAGAGAAACCCTGCCTCGAGCAACCTAATAATGATAATAGTAATAATAATAATAACAAAAACAGATTCCTCATCAAAAGCTGGCCACCTGTCTGGTTGGATAGGTCTCACCCTCGGCAGTCTGTCTCAGCACTTCTCATTTTCTTGTTGTTGTTTTTGTTTTGTTTTTCGAGACAGGGGTTCTCTGTAGCTTTGAGCCTTTCCTGGAATTCACTTGGTAGCCCAGGCTGGCCTCGAACTCACAGAGATCCGCCTGGCTCTGCCTCCCAAGTGCTGGGATTAAAGGCGTGCGCCACCACCGCCCAGCTCCACTCTCTCATTTTCACTGCAGTTTTCTTAGTCTCTAAACATCGTTCTTAGCAAGGCCTGTAATCCTAGCATGCTGGAGGCTGACACAGATGGAGTGTGAGGCTGAGGCAGGAGAACTGATGGATTTGAGACCACCAGTCTGGGCTATGGAGTGAGTTTCTGTCTCAAAACCAAAGGAAGAATCAACAACAACAAGCTGGGTAGGGAGACCCATGGCTATAATCACAGTAACTGGAATAGGGAGGTAGGATGATCAGGAATTCAAGGCCAGTATCGGCTGTGTGAGATCCTGCCTCCCAGAAGAACTAACCAGGCGCGGAGATAGATCGGTGGGTATTGCTTGCTACCCAGCCCAATGGACTGAGTTTAATCCCTAGAACAGACACGGTGGTGGTGGGGGCGAACCCACAGTTAGTCTTCTGACCTCTATATCTAGGCTGAGGCATGCACACACAAATGTACATACACAAGAAATAAATGTGAAAAAAATAACTAAACAAACAAATAGGTAAGACTTGAACAAGGAGCAGAAAAAAGTAACAGAGGGAGCCAGGAAGACATCTGAGTGACCACCACTGACCCCTTCTTTGAAGGTGACCTTCCCTGCAGGCTAGCAGAGCTGTAACTGTGAGTATAGTCAATGATATTGGATGCAATGTGTGTGTGGTGTGGACCCAGAATTTGGGCATTTTGTCTGGATTCTAGACCATGGGATGTTATGCTAATGGTCATGTGACTGGATCTATTATACTAATTGACTTGGCTCTTCTTCAGACTGCATATATTCAGATTGAAGCATGCTTACCCAAAGCAGCCCATAATCTTTCAAAACAAGAAGAAGGTTTGGCTGGGAGAACCTGGCAAGAAGAAGCCCACTCAGTACCACAAGAACATCAGTGTAAGCTTCAGATACTCAAAGAGTCCATGGAGGGCACCTATATAGAAAAGAAATGCCCCGTTTACTGATAATGTCTCCACGTGAGGGTAGTTACCACCCAGCGTGGTGACCAAGTTGAGGGTGAATAGGACTATTGTGACCCACAGGGACTATCGCTGCCACATCTCTACTACAGTCGCTTTGAGAAGCACAGGAATACATCTGTCTGTATACCTGTCCCCTGCTTCAGGGGCCTGGACATAGGTAACATCATCACCATGATTGAGTGCAGGCCCCTGAGCAAGACAGTGCAGTTCAGTGTGCTAAAGGTCACCCAGGCCGCCAGCACCCAGAAGCAGTTCCAGACATTTGGAGAGGATGCCAGCTGACTCCCCAGACACAGAGAAGTTATTCTATGTCTTTAAAAAAAAAAAATGACTTGATTCTTTCCGTGCCTTAATATTTTTGTGACGTAGTCTATTTTTTTTTTTTTTTTTTAGTTTGTCTGTATAACAGTACCAAAGCTGGGCAGTGGTGGCACATGACTTTAATCCCTGAACTTGGGAGGTAGAGGCAGGAGGATTTCTGTGAGTTTAAGGCCAGCCTGGTCTACAAAGCAAGTTTCAGGACAGCCAGAGCTGTTATATAGAGAAATCCTGTTTTGAAAAACAAAAACAAAAACAGACAAACAGCCGGGCGGTGGTGGCGCACGCCTTTAATCCCAGCACTCGGGAGGCAGAGCCAGGCGGATCTCTGTGAGTTCGAGGCCAGCCTGGTCTCCAAAGTGAGTTCCAGGAAAGGCGCAAAGCTACACAGAGAAACCCTGTCTCGAAAAACCAAAAAATAAAAAAAAATAAAAAAAAAAAAACAGACAAACAAAAAACAGTACCCAAAGCTCATAGAGTCTTTCCCTAGCCCTCGTTTGGTACATGAACCACATTGGGAGGTCAGTCTCTAAAGAAGGGACAGGGAACTTGAGAGACAGGAGCCTGAGAGGGCTGGGGTGGCTCCATAGGGGTAATGGGGGAGGAGCTAGGCAGGGAGGGAATGAGAACTGGGGATAAGGGAGGTCTCGGAAGGGACCTCAGGAGCTTTCAAGTTCAACTTCTTAAGAATTAGATGTTGGGCCGGGCGGTGGTGGCGCACGCCTTTAATCCCAGCACTCGGGAGGCAGAGCCAGGCGGATCTCTGTGAGTTCGAGGCCAGCCTGGGCTACCAAGTGAGTTCCAGGAAAAGGCGCAAAGCTACACAGAGAAACCCTGTCTCGAAAAACCAAAAAAAAAAAAAAAAAAAAAAAAAAAAAAAGAAAGATGGCTCAGTGGTTAAGGGTGCTCTACCAGAGGACCAAGGTTCAGTTCCCAGCACCCACATGGCAACTCAGAACTGACTGTATCCCCAGTCCCAGGGGATCCAATGCCTTCATCTGTCTTCTGTGGGCACTACAAGTATGATGCACAATCATGCATGCAGGCAAACTGCTGTGGGATGGTCTGTATGTCAAATTGCTCTGATTGGTCAATAAATAAAACACTGATTGGCCAGTGGCCGGGCAGGAAGTATAGGCGGGACTAACAAAGAGGAGAAAGGAGAGAACAGGAAGGCTGGAAGAGACACTGCCAGCTGCCACCATGACAAGCAGCATGTGAAGATGCCGGTAAGCCACGAGCCACGTGGCAAGGTATATATTTATGGAAATGGATTAATTTAAGCTATAAGAATAGTTAGCAAGAAGCCTGCCACGGCCATACAGTTTGTAAGCAATATAAGTCTCTGTGTTTACTTGGTTGGGTCTGAGCAGCTGTGGGACTGGCAGGTGACAAAGATTTGTCCTGACTGTGGGCAAGGCAGGAAAACTCTAGCTACAGCAAACACCCCTACAGATTAAAAGAATAATTTTCAAAAATGAGCTCTCTGGGGTTGGGGATTTAGCTCAGTGGTAGAGCGCTTGCCTAGCAAGAGCAAGGCCCTGGGTTCGGTCCTCAGCTCTGAGAAAAAGAAAAATGAGATGTTCATCAATGATAGCCCCTCCCAAGTCTTCAACAGAGCCCCTGGGATTCTCCCAAATCATGGTTACTGTGAGTGATGGCACAGAGAAACTACCAAACTAGACTGCTTCATGGGCAGAAAGAAAGAGTTACTGGGGATGGAACTGCCAAGGTTATCTATCTCTTGGGTGGTGGGGGAGGGAGAGGGACAGAGAGAAGAGCAAAATTGGCAGAAAAACAAGATTTTATTTGACAGTCGTCAGGGTGGGCATCTGAGCGGATAGAAGCTGTCTGACTGATCAGGAACTAGGTACCCTTGTCAGAGGTGTGTTTGACCTTAAGGGAAGTTCCCAGGGAATATAAACCGTCTTGAAGTCATCAACTTTTCTAGTGAACAGAAACTTTTAGGCTCGTTCACCCGACAGCAGTCCCTCTGTTCACTGGGCCAGAGTCCTTCTGTTTAGGACAATGTCACCACCAGCACTGCCATGTTGGGGGAGGGGGACTTTGGACCTGATAGTTAGACCTTTAATGAGCTTCCAAGTAAGCATGTAGGCTCTCAAATGGAGACGAGGTTAGCCAATGTCATCCACACAGCATCACCCCGAGAGGACTTTACAGTTCACAGCCAGCTCTGGAAAAACACACAGGTGCAGCATCAGACAACTAGCTTGGTAGTTTGCCCAGAGTGAAGAAGCCATGGCTGGGTTTAACACCAGTCAGTAAAGTGCTTGCCTCGGAAGCCTTAGAATCAGAGTTCAGTCCTCAGAACCCATGTAAAGATGCCTTGCACGGATCATGCTTGGGAGAAGGACCCCGAGGATCTCGAGGGCTTACTTGTTGACCACTCTAATCTAACTGGGAGCTCCAGGTAGTGAGAGACCCAGTATCAAAGCAGATCCGATGGGCAGCATTCCTGAAGACGACACCGGAGCTTGTCCTGGGGCCTCCACATGTGCACCTGCACACACATGAACAAGCACACACACACACTTGCCTCACAAATACAGGGCAGAGAGCTAGGTGTAGTGGTGCAGGCCTGTAATCTTTTTTTTTATTTTATTTTTTATTTTTATTTTTTTAATTTTTAAAATTAATTAATTAATTAATTTTTCTATTATCAGCTTGATACAGTATAAATTCTTATCTTAATAGTGAAATGTTTCATTGAGGCTTGCTCAGTAATTGAGTAAAACCAAAACTTATTATAAGCCACCGTCCTCCTAGGGTCCCCCCTGCTATGTAGCCTCCCTGGTTCTGTGGGTTGCAGTCTGATTGTTCTTTGCTTTATATCTAGAATCCACTTATGAGTGAGTACATACCATGTTTGTCCTTCTGAGTTTGGGTTACTTCACTCAGGATGATATTTTCTAGTTCCATCCATTTGCAGGCCTGTAATCTTAGTGGACTGAGGCAGGAGGATTGCACATGTGAGTACAACCTGGGATACACAGTGAGAATCTGTCTCACAAGACAAAACAGGTGTGGTGGCACACACCTTTAGTTCCAGCACTCGGGATGTAGAGCCAGGAAGATCTCGGAGTTTGAGGTTAGCCTGGCCTACATTATGAGTTCCAAGACAGGCATAACTGAGGAGAGAGACCCCGTCTCAACAAATAAACAAAGCACAAAACAATAATAACAAAATAATAATAAAATAAAAACAAGAGCTGCAGAGATGGTTCACTAGTTCACTGGTTAGTTAAGAGTGCTTGCTTTGAAGGGTCATCACGCCTTTAATCCCAGCACTCGGGAGGCCGAGACAGGCGGATCTCTGTGAGTTGGAGGCCAGCCTGGTCTACAGAATGAGTTCTAGAAGAGCCAGGGCTACCGAGTAAAACCCTGTCTCAAAAAAAAAAAAAAAAGAATGCTTGCTTCTGTTCTAAAGCACCTGAGTTTAATGTCCAGCACCTAAGTCAGGCAGCTCACAACCTCCTGTAACTCCAGCTGCAGAGACTCCAAAGCCCTGCTGCGGCCCTCCCTAGCACCGCACATACATAGCATTCATACACAGACACACACTTACACATGGATCAAAATCAAAATCAATCCTTACAAACAAACCCCACATGTCGTCTTTGGGGTTCTTCCCTCTGCTTCCTCCAGGACTGTGTGACATTCGGGGGCCTGTAGCTCTCTAATTCAGAGTCCATGCCTCAGGGCACTCCTGTCTGTCCTTTTTCTTTTGGAGCCCCAGGAGACGGGCATTTCCAGCCGAGTTCTCCTGTGAGTCTTGGTATTTCTTGGAGAGGAGATCATTTTATTTCCTCTGATTCACCCTCCTGCTGCTGCCAGGCCTGAGCTGTCTGTCCTGGGATTTCAGCATCTGCTCCTGTGTGACAGGAGGAAACAGCTCTCTCGGGCACCAGCCTCGGTCCTTCCTGCTAGAATGTCAAAAGGGGGAGGTGTGTATGTTTCAGAATATGAGAAGTGCGTGTGCTGCCCTGGACGGAAGCCGAAAGTGTCCCTGCCCTGTCTGCAGGATGGCCTTCAACAGGTCGTTCTGGGGACAGTTCTCACGTCTCCAGAGCCTTTGGTTTCTCTGAGACAAAGCTGCAGAGTGGGTGGAGAGGTGGAGTGAGAGAGCTGGCCAAGAAAGGAAGCCTGGCATGATGGTGCATGTCTATATTCCCAGTATTTGGGAGGCAGAGGCAGGAACAGCAGGAGTTAAAGTCACCTTGATTACTTAGCAAGTTTAAGACCAGCCTCATCTACATGAGACCTTGTCTAAAATAAATAAATAACTCTTATACTCAACTTACCCCATTCATCGAATGGCTGTACAGACACACTCTGACTTTTTTCTTTGTTTTGAGACAGTGTCTTGCTTTGTAGCCTTGGCTGGCCTGGAACTCACTATACAGTTCTGTCTAGCCTTGAACTCATAGCAATCCTCCTGCATCAACCTCCCAAGTTGGGAGGACTACAGATGGGCACCCCCATGCCTGGCTGTCATTTGAATTTTAAGATTTGTGACTATGTTGTGTTCATTGAGCTAAAGCTAGTCCAATGAGTGAGCGACAAAGCTGGGCTTTGAAATCTACTAAATCCAAAACACCCACTCTCCAAACCTCCCAGTGCACCTGCCTGATTGTGACATGTCACACTTGAGACCTACACAAAGAACATTGCCCAGTTTTGTTTGGGGCAATTCTGGGAGACCTATCAGACAGTTGAACTCAGCTTCAAAAAAGTGTCATGCAGAGGCATGAATGAACAGTGAGGTGTTTTCATCGTAGAGGTCAAGAAGAACACATCCTGAAATAGGGTGATGATTCTAGTCCGGGCCTTTAACACTGCTGTTGACTTCATCCCACCCGGATTCTCGCTTCAAGCTAGGGAGTTATTCTCTACGCCGTCTACACCTAAAAATCATCTGAGGCAATTTTCACCAAATGTTGATTCTCAGTTATGCAGGGGACGGGGAGTGGATCTGACCAGGCTGGGGTGGGACTGGGTCACTGTTCTTTTTTCCTAAGTTCCCTAGGTGGTTCTCGTGTGCAGCCGAGGTTGGGAAGCATTATGGTAATGGGACGCAGGGAGAGGCTGGCAGCAAGCTGAGGTATATGCCTCTTCTGATGGGTTTATGGGAACACACTTTCCAAGGCTGATTACCACCCAAGAAAAGAGACCAGATGTCTGCAGTAGCTGGAAAAAACAATTGATTTCCTTTGCAAGACATGTTAACATTTTAGTATTGACAGGATATAACCCTAGAATCTCTCAGGAGGGCTGTAGGAAAGCAATCTCAGGCAGTTATCTGGTCCATTCCCCTGGATTACATAGTGTTGGCGAGGGGGAGAAACTTCTATAGATGGATCTGTGTTTTAAAGACAGGTCTCATGTATCCCAGAGCAGCCTCAGATTCTCCTTACACTTGCTACAAAGGAGGCCGGCCTCGAACTCCTTCCTGATCTTCTTGCCTCTACCTCCAGAATGCTAGGATTATAAGACATGCACCACCACATCTGGCTACTTTTTTGTTTTGTTTTAAAGACAGGGTTTCTCTGTGTAGCTCTGGCTGTCTTGGAACTTGCTCTGTAGAGCAGGCTGGCCTTGAATTCAGAGATTTGTCCATCTCTGCCTCTCAAGTGCTGGGATTAAAGGTGTGTGCCACCACTGCCTGGCATGTGTGTATGTATGTGTGTATGTATGTATGTATGTATGTATGTAATACAGGATCATGTAACCCAGGCTCATCTCCAGCTCTCAGTACCCTGCTTCATCTTCCTGAGGACTGGGATTGTAGGCATCCATCACTATATCCAGCTAAACAGTTTTGTTTTGAGACGAAGACTCACCAGGTAGCTCTGGCTGGCCTGGAACTCACGGAAAGATGCTTGCTTCTGTTTCTAAGTACTTGGATCTATCTCCAAGGGTGTGTCCCACTACACCCAGCCAGGCAAAGGTTTCTAAGGAAAGGAAGACAATGGACAAGCAGAAAGGCAGCTTTAGGGAACAAAGCAATCTCCACTATTCCTGGTGTGGGTTCCAGTCCTTCCAGCCTCTCACAGCCCCTTCTCGGAGGGTTTCCTGGTTGGCCTCCTCCTTCAGGGATTCTAGAGGACAGAAATGCCCGCAGCAGCAGCCTTTCCTGCCGGAGAGGTGGCAGAGTCAACATGCATCCCAGGAGAAGTGGGCATTTCAGCGTATGGCCTAGAGGTAGCTGGCCCTTTTAAATTTTTTATTTACTTTGTGTATGTGTGCCCATAGTTGTACACACATGTCACCACAGGCGTGTGGAGGTCAGAGGACAACTTTATGGAGTCAGTTCTCTCCTCCCTCCATGTCAGTTCCAGGGACCAAACTCAGATGATCGGGCTTGGCCAGGGTCTTTATCTGGTGAGCCATTTCCATGGCCTCTTAGCTAACTCCTTTATGATCCCCAATCCCTGTGCCAACTCTCCTCCTGACTTCCCTCTGCTCTTCTCTGTTATTGTGGCCTGCAGTCGCCAGGCAAGGCCTGGTTTTCCTGATGACTGTCAGCCCCTCCCTTAGGGAGCAAGGGCATGCTCTCACTTTTTCCAGCTGTCTTCTCGGTCTGATTTAAGGGATATACAGGGACTGATGACACATAAGCATGGGATCTTTCTTTTGCTTCTTGGGTAATTGTCCTATTAACAGCTGACCCAGGCAAAGAGAAAGGGGAGGACCTGAGGGAGGGAGGAGGGTGCTTTCCTGGGTGAAGAACACACCCTAGATTTTACAAGGTTAATCAGCAGGTTCCGGGAAGGAACCAGTGCACCTGCTCAGACTTGATCTGGAAAGCTAGACAGAGTAGAGACTGGCTTTTGGACTGCACTCCCAACTACTGCATATTAAATATCCCTAGTGCCTGCCCCCAGCCAGGCCTAAGTTGCCTGCTGTTACGACAGAGGTTGTCTGTGTTGGTAAATCTCAACAAATTTTGAACTTTCCTTCTTGCCCTTCCTTTCCTTGCTACCCAGGTCAAGTATGTGCATGTTCTGCCATTAAGTTACGATTCTAGCCTGCGCCACCCATAACATCTGCACAGTCTAACTCCACAACAGTTTCTGATCTCTCTTTTTCTCCCCCCCCCCCCCCCCCCCCCCCCCCCCCCCCCGTCTACACACAAACAATTATTATACACATTTCATATAGTGTTGGGTGGTAAAAGAAAACGATCAGGACAGTGTAAGAAAATCCAAAAGATCTCTCCACAGCTCTCTCACCCTTTCCAACTCAAGCCCCTCTCCTCAGTGCCTGCCATTCCCCTGACAGCTGGGACCCCCGAGGGGGGGAAGGGAGGGAGGAAGATAGTCACTGCTATTCTGTGATACTTAGCAATTATTAAAAAGCGACCAAACAGGGCCAGCTGCGGTTGCACAGCGCTTGGGAGGCATAGGCAAGTGAATCTCTTATGAGTTCAAAGTCAGCCTGAGCTGCATAGTGAGCTCCAGGCTAGCCAGGGCTGAAGAGAGAGACCCTGTCTCCAAACAAATAAATAGACAAAATCAAAAGTGACCAAATAATGGTGAAGGTGGTGGCAGCCACTTGTGAGGCTGAAGCAGAAGGATCACATGTCCAAGAGGAGTTTGGGTAACATAGTAATACCTATGTAGTAGAATATTTTAACGTGTGTTACATTTGTTTATATTGCATTTGTTTAACTCTGTGAAGCTGTGTTACTGTGCCTGTGTAAAACATCTGATAGCTTAATAAAGAACTGGCCAATAGCAAGGCAGGAGAAAGGATCGGGGGGGGGGGGGGGGGGGGGGGGGGCTGGCAGGCAGAGAGTATATATAGCAAGAAAGCTCACCTCCTCTCCTTATTAGCATCTTCCAAAATTTCCTCTTGCTTCTCCTCACCCTCCTTATAGACCCTTTCTCACCTGGCTCCTCTCTACCCCTTCCTGTCAGCTAGTTTGTTGACACAGCCTCCTGACTGCAGGTGAATTTTATTTAATCAAACACATCTTTGCATCATTAAACAAACGTTCCTGAGCATAAACGAAAGTAACACACCTTGAAATAATGTTCTACAACACCTCTGTTGGGAACACTTTCCTTCTAGCTGTTCTTAAGGACACAGTGTATTTGCTCCTGGGCTGTTTTGCTGTTCTCTTCCTCCCTGTCAGAATTCCAGATGGAGCATCCCAAGCCGAAGACAAGGGAAGACACGTGACATAAGCATGCTTGGGTGGGGGGGGGCATCTCAGCTTTCACAGCCACCTTCTCAGTAAACTGGAACAGCACATGACACTTCACCAGTGTACTGTGTGTTACAATGGCATCCCAGACTTCCGTACTACTAGGCCCATTGTCATTTCTTTTTCTTTCCTTCTATTGTGAGACAAGATAAGTTCTCTCTATAGCTGAGGCTGCCCTTGAACTACTGATCTTCAGGCCAGCTTACCAAATGCTAGGATTAGAGGTGTGGGCTATTGTGCCTGGCCTAGCTCCAGTTTCTCCTTTTAAAAAATATTTACTTAATACTTACTTTTTTGTTTTATTTTTGAGATTATAGTTACACCATTTTTCTGTTCTCTTTCCTCCCTCCAAACCTTGCCATATAGCCCTCCTTGTTCTTTTTCAATTCATGGTCTTTTTTTTTCCCCATGAATTGCTGTTACATGTATGTATGTATGTATGTATATACATATGTATTCCAAAATATACCCTGCTCAGTTACTTGTATGTATATTTTCAGGGCTGACCATTTGGAACTAAACAAACAATTTCTGTCCTCTTCCCTGGAGAAGACTATTTTTCTCACTCAGAATTCCTCAGTTGCCCATAATTCTTCATGTCGGATTGAGGTCTCATGGGCTTTCCCCCATCCTCTTTGGCACGTCTTGCTGTGGAATAATCCTTTTGTACACGGTGAAGATTTGTTGCTGTGATTGGTTTAATAACAAAGCTAACTGGCCAATAGCTGAACAGCATAAAGTTAGGTGGGAAAACCAAACTAAGAATGTGAGGAAGAGCCAGGCGGTAGTGGCGTATGCCTTTAATCCCAGCACTTGGGAGGCAGAGCCAGGTGGATCTCTGTGAGTTCAAGGCCAGCCTGGTCTACAGAGCAAGATCCAGGACAGGCAGGACAGGCATCAAAACTACACAAAGAAACCCTGTCTTGAAAAACCAAAAAAAAAAAAAAAAAAAAAAAAAAAAGAATGTCAGGAAGAAGGGCAGGGTCAATGGAGTTGTCAGCAGATGCAGGGAGAAGCAAGATGGGCATGCCACAGGGCAAAGTGTGGATAAAAAATATGTGTTAATTGAAAATGTAAGAGCTATTTAGTAATAAGCCTGAGCTATTGGCCGAACATTTGTAGTTAATATTAAGCCTCCACCCACAATGTCTATTGGCATTGCTCTTGTTCAGCTAAACAAACAAACAAAAAACAAACAAAGCAAAACAAAAAAATCCTTACTTTTAATAAAACAAATAAATAAAACCATTTTCCTCACAAATGCTGCTGCATACTGAGGGCCGAGAGTCCCATTTATTTGTGTTTGCCACAATTCAGTTGGTATACTGCTCGAGCCCAGAATAGCCTTTCCCAACTCCAAAATCATACCTACTACTTCCACCAACCACCAAGATACAGCAGTCACACAGTGGAAGAGTGTCTGAGACATGAATGCTGTTTCTTGCTTCAAGGGATAAAACCAGAAAAAGTTCCTGCTCCTGACTGTGGACAGAAGGAATCTTCAAAATCCTGCTGGGTGACTGAGTTTCCACCTGGTATCATTGAACTGCTGACTTGTTACTTGTATTTTCCTGGCATACTGGGATCACTTCCTCTAAGGCTTCTGGCCTCTCCATGCTTCTGTCCTTTAAGGTCTTGGCTAGAAAAGGTACTCATTACTAAGTTCTTGGCAAAGATGTGGGTGAGGGGTTCATTCTGACTGAGAAGGACTTTTGTGCTGAGTATCAGCTTGTTGAAGTTACATTGCTGGGCTCCAGGGAAGCCAAGGTACCTATCTTCCCAAACTGGGTCACTACCACCAGGATCTAGTTACTGAAGTTTGTGCAGATCACCCAGTGAGAACCCCCTTCTCTAATGCCTGTATCCCACTTCCAATGGTTTATACTCCATGGTCCCACTCTTCAGGGGAGGCTGGTCCAGAGAAATCACCACCTCCTCAAGCCGAGTGAGCTGTGTTCCACCCATGGGTAAAGGACCCTGAGCTTGCACAGGACTGTGGGTGATGGGCTATGATGGGATGCAGCCCACAAGGGACACATGTGTGGATCTTCTGTAAACTGTTCCTCTATCCTTTATTTCACTAACAGCAGTATTTACCTTTGTGGTCTTGATAATTTAGTGGCTAAAACATGGTCTGTTTTCTTGTAGCATATCATAGCCTCTTTCCAAGTGTGGAAAGTAATTCTTTTTTTTTTTTTTAAATAACTCTTGACTGTATTATCAGAATTTTAGGACAAAAGCTTGGACTCTGGCAGTTCTAACTAGCCAGGCTCTTAGACCCATCCCAATATATCAATTAAAGAGATGAGTGTCTTAGTTACTTTTTTATGGCTGTGATAAAACACCATGACCAAGACAGCTTGTAGAAGGATTTGGGGTTTACAGTTCCAGAGGGCTAAGAGTCCCTTCCCATCATAGCGGGGAGGGGTGACAGCAGGCAGGCATGGCAGTGGAGCTGGAAGCGGAGAGCTGAGGGCTCACGTCTCTAACAGTGAACAGGAAACAGAGAGAGTGAATTTGAAATGGAAAGTCTGTGGAAAACTCAAAGCCCGCCCCAGTGACATACTTCCTCCAGAAAGGCCACAACTTCTAGGCCTCTGCAAATAGACTTCAACTGGGCAGCAAGTATTCAAATGTCTAGAACTATGCAGGTCATCTCATTCAAACCAACACAAGCAATGGGGAAAAGCAAAGACACTTATAATCGACGCGGTTTATTGGAAAGAGGAGTAAGTTAAGGAGTGCAGTGAAATTGAGTTTGTCTTCAGAGTCTGACGTAAGCTCCAGATTAGCGGTTCTCAACCCTGGGGGTCGCAACACCCTTGTGGGTCAAAGGAACTTTTCACAAGGGTTGCCTAAGACCATCAGAAAACACAGATATTTACATTATGATTCATGACTAGCAAAATTACAGTTATGAAGTAGCAACGAAAATAATTTTATGGTTGGGGGGTCATCACAACACGAGGAACTGTATTGAAAGGTCACAGCAATAGGAAGGCCAGAACCAAATGCTTTAGATTTAAACGGGAAGAACTGAGACAATAGGCAAGATGCACGCATAACGAAGCCGTCTTGGACTAGGTGAGTTCTGGTTCTGCAAAGTGGCCTGAAGAAGTGATTGTTTTCAAAGCCTGAGGAAGCAACCTGGATTCATGAGCACTCCTGCTTCAGGGAACAACCTTATTACCAGAGAGATTGCCCCCATTTGATTAGTTATCTGACTGGAGCACATTTTAGGGGACTTGAAGGGGCATTTAACAACTGATTAAAAGATGACTAACTAAACAAGATAGATACAAAATGAAGGGAGAGACTCTGGGCTTTTATTCTGCTTTTAATTATCTTGTGAGGCCAAGTGAGGAATCGAGCCTTAAAAAAAAAAAAATCAAAAGTAGTTTCCAAAGCCTGTAATAATTGAACCTCTTCTCCCCCTTTTTTTTTTTTTGTTTTTCGAGACAGGTTTTCTCTGTGCAGCTTTGCGCCTTTTCCTGGAACTCACTTGGTAGCCCAGGCTGGCCTCGAACTCACAGAGATCCGCCTGGCTCTGCCTCCCGAGTGCTGGGATTAAAGGCGTGCGCCACCACCGCCCGGCCTCTTCTCCCTTTTAAGGAGGGTTTGTTAGGGATTGAATTTAGGGCCTTATTGTTTTGTTTGTTAGATTTTTTTTCCCCCCACTTTTCTGGTCGTTTTTGTTTTTTAGATAAAGCTATTGCTATGTAGGCCTCATTGGCCTGAAACTCAGCTTGTAAACCAGGCTGATCTCAGACTTGCAGTGATCCCTCTGCTTTCTGAGTGCTGGGATTACAAGCCTGGGTCCCTACACCCATCTGGGCCTTGATTTTGTTAGGAATGCACTCCAGCTGAAATGCACCCATACTACAGCACTTGGGAGGCTGAAGCAGGAGGCTTGGCCTAAGTTCCAGGACAGCCTGGGGCTAGAGAGTGAGAGCCTGTCTCAGAAAATAAAACAAAATAAACCACTGTACTCTTAGAATGCTTCTATTTTAGTGGGAGTTTCGAATTAACTGTTTGATTTCCTTTTCTGTTGTTACTGTCTTTTATCATAGCAGTTTGAACACAGTGCTAGGAAAGTACTCTAGGTAAGTACTCTATCACCAAGTACCCCAGTACTCCTTTTTTTTTTTTTTTCTGTCCTTGAACTCACAGAGACCCACCTGCCTCTGTCTCCCAAGTGCTGGGATCAAAGGCACGCACCACGACACCTGGCTGCCCTGGTGTTTTGACACAAATTTCTAGTCTCATAGAGTTTATATTCTAGTTATTTATTGGGATACACTAAAAATGATGAGTAAGTAAAAGTCTTTGAAAGTGTAAACTAGCTCAAAATAATTTAATTTAAAAAGGTGTATAGTAGCTTAGTAATTTTTGCAAGGATCAATTGAAAAGATGCTGGTGCACATTTATATCCGTTAAAGTACTTTACACTCTGTGAACCTCTCCAAATTCAGGCTAAACTGTTCACACACAGCATAAATTTATCTGTTATCAGCTGGCCTTGTCCTTAATTACACAAGGACAATGAGCAATGAACTGTCAACTAGATTATGGCCTCTTTAAAGGAGACAAGAACTCAGTTGGCACCTCACCTCTGTCCCACCGTTGGGAGAAACACAGCACAAATTCCAATTCAATGATTTCCTAAATGTGGTCTTCGGACCAGCTGCATTAGAATTACTCAAGAGGGCATGTTATCAGGTCCCTACCCCATGACTACTAAACGAGAATCTCTTTGGAATTTGGAATTTAACAAATGTTGAGAGCATACTAAATTTGATAGTCACAAAAAATGGTTTGGTTGTGTTGGTGTATGGGATTGGAGAACTCTGGCAACTAAGGAAAACGTTCCTGAAAAGCAAAACCCACGCTGTGTAAGAGAGGTTGGGGGGGGGTTGGGGCTGTTCGCCGTATTCCCTCGATGACAAAAATGGTGACTACGTCCCATCTCTCACACTACCAACATCCCACTACGGCCATGATAATCTGCCTGCCCGGCAGTTTCTGCCATTTGACTGCTGCCTGGGCTACAAGATACCACCCTTCCTGCACGACCCAGGTTACCACGCCAGGCCCTAAGGCAGAGAAGGGGTACCGGTTTCCGTTGCCAGTACCCAAGATGGCGACACGAACGACGCCACCACGAAAGCCACATGCTCCGTGCTCCGCCTCGGCCCCCCTTAGGGCTCACTGGACTTTTGCAAGTCACCGTGGGAACCCTCAAGGATGGAACTGCGGGCTCCGGCGGCAACACTACTTTCTCTGCCTTAAAAGACCTTACTCCCAGGCACACAACACACCAGAAGCGCCTAACTCATAACACCGCCCGCCTTCGACGCGCGGCGGAGGGGTTCAGCACGCCGGACACTAGGGCCTTCGCCCCACTCATTGGCGGGCCCATACCGCGGGGCGGGTCTGCACATTCATTGGACCGTTCTCCACGTCAGTCTCGGGAAAACGGGGCCAAGGAGGCGGGGACACGCTCGGCTATTGGGTTCTCTTTGCTGTCAATCAAGACGACATCCGGTGACGGAGGCAGTTTCGGCTCGCTGATTGGAGCAACTGTTTCTGGGGTGGCCGCGGAGGGCGGGTTTCCGAGTGCAGTGGAAGGAGGGGGCGGGGAGGGAAGCCGAGGCTGGGCGCTCCAGGCCGGCCGGAGGTGGCGGCGGCGGCGGCGTTGGCGGCGGCGAGGCCGGGACTCGGGCTGAGGGCCTGCTGTGGCGGCAGCGGCGGACTGCGACCTCAGCAGTGGGTACCTGACACATTCCCTTTCCTGACGAAGAGAGCCGAGGCGCAACAGGGCCGAGGCTCGTGGGATGAGGGGCGGCGAGCCGGGATTGAGGGACCGGAGGCAGGAACGGGGGAGGCCAAGCGGAGTCCTAGTCCGACTCGGGCCCCGGACATGGCAGGAGCGAAACGCGAGACCGAAAAGAGCGTGTTCCTGGGTGGGCTGGACTGCGAAGGGCCGAGGGCACGGGAGGGCGTGGTGAGGCCGGCCTGGGGAGTGGGGTGGGGCTTCGGGAGCAGAGGGCGGGCTGAGGCGGCGCACTTTAAAGGGTGGGTCAAGGCCCGGAGAGGAGCACTTGTCGCTTGGTGTCCCCGAAAGCTCCGAGCCGAGGCGCCGACAGTGGGCATGGCAGCTTGGTCCCAGCCAGACTCGGGTATGGAGCGGGGTGGGAGCGGACTCGGGCCAGGGTGCTCTCTGGCCTTCTTGGCTTTGAAGAACTTTGTCCGCTCTCTCGAACTCCGTTGGCACTTGGGACGTTTTAGTAATGAATTGCGTGAGGACGGGCGGCTTATCAGAAGCAGGCCTGTTTACTCAACCGAATGAGGGGGTTTGTGGGGGTGGGGGGGTGCCTCGTGCCGGTAGATCCCACTTCACCTTTGGAGGGAAGTGGAGAGTGGGTTACAACCGAGTTAGGTGGTTTATGAGGTTAATGGAAGCTCAGAAGTAGAAACCAGAAACAGAAAGGCAAATTTACCTTCTCCCCACTTGGCAGCTTAGACTGAGAACTTGGCCATAGCCGCCTTCTTTGGCCCAGAAGGTCATGCAAATAAAGATAAAACCTGTGAATTCAAATTCTGGATGGAGCAGGGGCCCACCCTCCTCCACTGGTCTCCACTACCTTTTCTCCCCTTTTTTTTATTTTGCCGTACTGGGATTGAACCTAGGACCTCTAACTAGGCACCAGTGGTCTGTGTCTCCCCTTTAAGTTTTTTTTTCCTCCTTTACTATTGAAACGGTCTCATTATTGTGTCCAGACTGGGCTAATGCTTCTGCTCCTTATGGTTCAGCTTTTTGTGTGGCCTGTGCTGTTTGGCTAGTCTTTTATTTATTTATTTATTTTTAACGCAAATATGGTAGGAAAGGGAAATTTCAAAGTCGGAAAAACAAAAAGGCATATTTCTTTGTGTGAGATGGGGGCCTGAACTTTCCCCTCTACTTTTCACAGGTCTCCCATCAATAATCTCTCCCACCCCTTTAGAGTTGGAAGGGACAATGACATGGGAAACCAACTTTTTTTTTTTCCGAGATAGGAAATGGGCTTCTCGTGCTAAAATTAGAAACTGGGTAATGTGTTCTGTTGAGAGTGTTGGTAAATTAGACAAAGTAAAGATATTTTGAGTGCTGTGTGCAGTGTCTGCTTCTTCAAAGAGAGCTACTTTTAAAAAGAATAGAAAATTATAGTATTTAGTAACTTGAGAGTGGGCCTCTCCTTCCTTCCCTAGTTGGTACAACAGGTTTGGCTTGGTTTTTCCATGTAAAAGTAGCCTTTTAATGTGTTGCCTACCTTCCCCCTGAAGGTTCTTACCCTGAGCATGATGTAAAGAGCATGGAATCTTACCTCGTTGCTCTTGTGATTCCCATTTCAGGTTTCTCTGGAAACCCCCCTGGTAAGTGCAGAGGAGGCGGGACACTCTGACCCAAGACAAAGACCTGTAGCTCCAGCCAAAGAAAATAAACCCTAGGAAGGAGAAAGAAGGAAGGAAAGAAAGAAATCCACTCACCAGCTGTTCCTGTGAACAGCCTACAGTGGGGTCTCCACAGAGGACAGCCGATGTGAGTGGGAGCTGACTGGATGTGGACTGGAGACAGTAAGTTGAGAGGGCCTTGAGGGCCTGGACTGGGTTAGTAACAGCTGAACTTTAGAGGTGAGGTGTCAAGAAGGCAAGAGTGAATGCGGTCTGGAGTGTGGCTTTCGCTCCACAGGGAGTGCTTTCCTCTGGGGCCATCAGGGAGCTCAGCCCCTGTGTTGTGCCAGGGTAGGGTACAGGGTCTCCTACTGAGGAGGGTAACCTGCTGGCTGGAGTGGCAGAGCAGTGGCCTTGATTTGTCTTGTGGAAGATTTAAAAACAAAAAAGCATAAACATTCTGGTCCTTCAGCAATGCTTTCTCTGAAGAAATACTTAACGGAAGGACTTCTCCAGTTCACCATTCTGCTGAGTCTGATTGGGGTTCGGGTGGACGTGGATACTTACCTGACCTCACAGCTCCCCCCACTCCGGGAGATCATCCTGGGGCCCAGCTCTGCCTATACTCAGACCCAGTTCCACAACCTGAGGAATACCTTGGATGGCTATGGGATCCACCCCAAGAGCATAGACCTGGACAATTACTTCACTGCCCGGCGACTCCTCAGTCAGGTGAGGGCCCTGGATAGGTTCCAGGTGCCTACCACTGAGGTAAATGCTTGGTTGGTTCACCGGGACCCGGAGGGGTCTGTCTCTGGCAGCCAGCCCAACTCAGGCCTCGCCCTCGAGAGTTCCAGTGGCCTCCAAGACGTGACAGGCCCAGACAACGGGGTGAGAGAAAGTGAAACGGAGCAGGGATTCAGTGAAGATTTGGAAGATTTGGGGGCTGTGGCCCCTCCTGTCGGTGGAGACTTAACTAAAGAGGTTAGTGGCCCTGTGGTCGTGGGTGGGCCTGGGTGTTGGGAAGGAGTGGGCTGGTTCTGGAGGCTTGTTGACGCCACTCTGAGCCCTTGGGGTCCAGGGTTTGGACCTCTGGCACTGCTTGGATAGGAATGGGCTGAATTGTCTGACTTCAGGGTTGGGAGCTGCATTTCCATGTTTTGAACCATTGACCCACCTCTGAGTGTACTGTCAGGGCAGGGTGGTTCCTAGAACATACCAGGGTTTTTACCACTTAGATCTCAATGTGACTGCTGGAGGCTTTAGATGGGGGAGGGCAGTGTTATGATGGGCTTTGATCGAGTGTATGTTGTTACTAAGACACATACTACGTGGCCTATTTTGCACCCTAAAGTTCTCCATTGCGGTTAGGCCTGTGTCGTAAACTCCCTTTAACTCTCCTGGGCTTGAGCCAAGGGGTAGACTTGGATAGTTATTCTTGGCCAGGAGAGCCAAGGCGCCCATTCTTTGCTAAAGGCCCACTATGGGGAGTAGAGCAGAAAAGCCTGGGAACTAGACTAGAACTGTACTCTTCCCAGGTCAGCGTGTTCTGAGTTGTTAGAGGTGATCTTTAGCTCCTGGCACAGGGCTGACAAACTTCAGGGTAGAAAAGGATTCAGTTCCTTTCCTTTAATGATGCAGATGGCTACTGCTGCCTCTGTCTGACCTAGGTAATGAAACAGCCTTGACTTGCCCCAAGCCCTAGGAGCTCAAAAAGACCCACTGCACTGGCCCGATTAATGTGAAAGGTTGGCTAGCTGCAGAGCTCGACTCTTGCCCATCATCTCAGACCACACTTTGTCTCCCTTTCGTTATCTCAGTTGTCTTATTAGTGACTGACAGAGAATATGGCTTGTATTAGGTCCATGGTCCTCATTTAGGGGTGATTTTGATTTTGATTTATTGTCACAGCTGTGGGGAGGGTTGCTACTGGCACCTGAGAGGCAAGGCAGGGATGCGGCTGACTGTCTTAAACAGCACAGGGCAGCCTCAGACTACATAGTCACTGAGATTGGGAAAGCCACTCAGATCAGCTAGCTCTTACTGGATCTGTGTGAGAAAAACTGGGATTGTCTGATCATGGAAGTCAGGAGCATGGCTGACTTTTTTTTTTTTTTTTTTTTTTTTGTGCCTATCAGGGCCTTTTGTCTTATATCCTTAAAATTTTATATTTATGAGATGATCTGGCCGGCTTGGATCTTGCTATATAGACCAGGGTAACCTTGAACTTGTGACTTTCTCTTGCCTCTACCTCTGCCTCTCCTAAATGCTGGGATTTCAGGCATGTCCCACCGTGTTTGGCAGTGTCTTAGGTTCTTGCGGTGTCACTTGAACTTCACCTTTTTCTGCTTCTCTTATCCTGTCTTTCAAATGGGCTTCTGAAGTCCAGTGATCTGAAGAAACCTATTCCTGCCCCAAATGGCATGGGACGGTCTTCTCCTGAGAACCGTACAGGGTTTAGCACTGATAATGGCCTTCAGGGAGTTTTCCGGGGATATAGAATGTTTGAGATGTAACTGGGTGTGTTTGGGCAGAATGGGATGGAGTTTGGTATCTGCTTTGCTGTTTCTTGGTCATAAGGTTGTTTTCCTTGACCCCAGGCCTTTACCACTCCCTTTGGGAAGTTGAGTGGGTCATGCCTGAGGGACCTAGGCTGGGGAGGAGGGAAGGGAGGATTATGATGTGCCTAGAACAACATTTCCTCAGTAACTCAGGGATAAAAATACCCAGGTCCAGAGCATGTGACAGGCACTGCTGGAGCTGGTATTATCGCTGGGGTGGTAGTGCTCCCTGCTGCCAGGCCTGTTCGATGGACAGCCATAGCTTAGGTCCTTGTCAGGGATAGGATTCCCCTCCAGGTTGGCACCCTTCCCAGAGCAAGGGGTGGCCTGTTTACAGCTCTTCCCTGGGCAAGAAGCAGGCTGTAACCAAGGGAGGACACCCTGTCTCTCTGGCCTGACCTTAGGCTCTGGGGGAGTCGTGGGGAGGAGAAAGCTGTTTCCCCTGGGAAAGCAGCAGTTCAGGAGGCACACGTGTAATTTCAAGTCCCAATTCTGCCAGGTTTACCCCCACCCCTGCCAGGATTGATCTAGTCGGGGTCGGACACCAAATGCTTTTTTTCCCCTTCTTGATCCTCCATCCTCACCACAAATTGTTCTTTGAAAAAGCTAAAATGAAAGGGGGGTAACTGGCATATTTGGGGCCAGGATGGTGCCCAGCACCTGTCTCTCTAAGGCTAGGCTTCAGAATTGTTTGTCCCCCACCTTTTGTCAGGGGCTGGGCCTGGCCTGCACTGACATGCCGTATGTATGTACTGATGGCTTTCCCTTTCCTCCGGTCTGGCCTGTTTGAGGGTGACCAAGCTCTGGGCCCTGTTGGTTTTTTTTTTTTTTTTTTTTGGCTTGGGAGCCCTGGGTTCCTGCCCAGCCTGGCTTGTGATCCCTAGCCTTGAGGACTGGCCACAACCTTCTTAAGGAATGGGAAAACTCCTTCCACTTCCCAGCAAAGAATTTAGTTTCTTAGTGAAGCTTCTGGAGGAGTGTCTGCCCAGTCACAGGAGTGGGCTGGAGAGCAAGATGCGACAGGAGGGAGGGAGGAGAGTGGCACCCCTTCCCCCCGGACTCTCTTACTGCACCACCCCGGCTGATTGACTGGGCTGGGTGGGGCTGCCCGCCCCTGGGTGCATCTCCTCAAGGAGACGGAGGCGGCCCAGGGATGGGCCGGCTCCTTGCGGCAGCTTCTCCAGCTGCCCTGGTGCAGAGATTGGCTCCCTTCTGCAGCTAGGTAACAGGCGGTGGGAGGGGATTGGCTCCTTCCGCATCTCCAGCGGAGACTTGGGGGAGGAGATTGGCTCCCGGCGCAGCCTAGGTAACGACAGTGGGCGGGGATTGGCTCTTTCCGCAGCCCCAGCTGCTGACCTGGGGGAGGGGATTGGCTCTCTGCAGCCTCAGCAGTGACCTGCGGGGTGGGAGGGGGAGGGGATTGGCTCCTTGCGGCAGCCTAGGTAACAAGTTTGAGGGGCGTGGGGAGGGGGAGAGGGAGGAGCGGGAGGACAGGCCCAGGAGGTAGCTCGCTTTCCTCTGCAGCGTGAGCACGGAGCATGGGGTGGGAGTCCCGACTCACTGCAGCCTCTGCGGTGAGCTTAGGGTGGGGGCTGCTGGGCGCCTGAGTGGAACTGGGGTTGTGAGGTGGGAGGGGGCTGCTCCAGGATGGAGGAAGGGGGCTGGGCTGGGCCGCCCAGGCAGCAGCACGGGCGGGGCACCTTCCTCGGGCCCCTCGGAGCTACCAAGGGGCCACCCTTCCAGCCTGGTGTGCTTCCTGCAAGCCACGAGCTCCTTGCAGCCCCCTGTCCGGCTTACCGGCACCGGCTGCCCTGGGGCTCCTCTCGCAGACCATGACCCGCCTGGATCGCAGCTCTCACAGTGGTGGGGGCCATGCCAAAGACAGGCCACTTAACTCTTGGCTGGCTGGTCACCGGGTGGCCCAGCCCCCCTCTGCTCCTGGGTCCAGGGCTTCTGTTCAGGTTGGTGTATGGTGGGAGACTCAAGGGAGAGGTATATGTGGGAGGTCTTAGGGGTCTTAGGATGGAGTAGGTGGTGATAGGAAAGTACCGTCCCTGCTTGGGGGTACAGAGGTGGGTCTGGTCTAAAGATACTTTTCAATGGAAAGTGTGTGCTTTTAAATCTCTAAATGGAAGGCAACACTTGAGGGTCTCTTCAGGCTTCTTGGGAAGACTCCTAAAGGGAGGGGTATATATAGGAAATCCAAATGACTCTATTGGGGTTCTGTGCTGATGTCAGTGGGGGTGGCAGTTGGTGCAGGAACTGTCTAGGAGCCACAGAACAAAGTGGAAGGAGGCATTTTCATGTCCAAGGTTGCAGGCAGAGCTCAGCAATGATGAGAGTTATGTCCTTGAGTGGGTTGACTGATGGGGAGCTGGTGAGTCCTGGGGTGTGGTATGGGAGGGAGGGATGGAGGTAGCATTGGTGTAAGGGAATACAGTGAGATTGGCCTGAGCAGGGGTGGAGTGTGTAGTGGGGATCATCTGACTGTCTGAGGTTCCCTTGGGAATGAGGCAGCTTGCTGGGATCAGTTGAATTCTGTCACGGATGGATCTTGAGGTGAGGCTGGGCCTTTAATAGTTGTGGATGTTCAAGCTTACTCCAGCTGTCAGCCGGTGAAGGGGAATGGCTGTAGGAAGGGCTGGAGACAGCCTGTCGCTGTCATTGGTTGCATCAGGTGGTTGGAAATGCAGGGATTTTCCTCTCCAGGCCACCCCACCCCTTTATGCAAATGCAGTGGCACCACAGGCTGATGCAAGCCTGGTCACTGCTAAGCAATTCCACAGGGCACTTTGCCCTTGCTTGCGGGAGTCAGGCAGTCTGTTTGCAGGGTCTCCTACTCCTAAAATGAGAGGGCTCTCTTGCTTCCTCCTCTTCCTTATTAGAGGTGATGGAGCCCTGCTCTTTAGCCTGGGTGTGACTCTGGCCCACATCCTAAACCTGAAGACCTGTGTGGCGCTAGATATGTTAGTAGTTTTTACTAATGACTCTTTTTGGTGGAAGATTGCCTGGGAATGGACGAATGATGCCTTACTGGTCAGAGGAAGCAAGGGAGAAAGGCTGACAGGCACGGGCCTGGGTAGAGCCCCACCCAGGACTAACTGGAATGTCACTAGGTGGGACCTCTGAGGGGGTAGGACAGGGAGCTCCCCCCTGGAGCGGGGGGGCTTCTTGAAAGCTAAAGTCATCTTGGTCTGTCTTTCAGGATATAGATCTGATTGACATCCTTTGGCGACAGGATATTGATCTGGGGGCTGGGCGTGAGGTTTTTGACTACAGTCATCGCCAGAAGGAGCAGGATGTGGATAAGGAACTACAAGATGGAGGAGAACGAGAGGACACCTGGGCAGGCGAGAGCGCGGAAGCTCTGGCCCGAGACCTGCTAGTAGATGGAGAGACTGGGGAGAGCTTCCCTGCACAGGTATTGCTGCCTCCGATACTGGTCTCCGCTCTCCCCGCCCCCCAGACACACCAGGCTGGAGCTCTTCCAGAAAACTTGCTCTGGAGGAGAGTTGTGTCTTTGCTGTGGACCTGATTGTGTTTTGGCATGGGGTCTATAAAGGCACAGTGACTGGGTGACGGGAGTGGGGAGGGGAGGAGCAATGGACTCAGGAGCACCAGGTCTTGGCAGTATACATTGCAGACAGGCTAAGTGTCTAGCATCTTAGGACACTTCTGTCATCCCTGCTCTTGTCCCTGGGAGTATGGGATGAAGGTCCACCATTCAGAATGGCTGGAATACTGCAGACCTACAGCGGTTCTTGGGAAGAGGTATCAGTCCTAGATAGCCAGGACCCAGGCCAGTCGGACTTATAGTTGCTGTTGCCACAGGTGCCTGGTGGGGAGGGTCCTTGGAAAAGTGTCTTAGGCTGCTGGAGGTCACCTGCCCCTTTGGAGAGAATGCTGAGGTGAGCAGGACCAGAGAGCCCACTGAGCAGATAGCACAACCCGTACAACACCCCCCTGAGCTGCAGGGCCAGCTCTTGATTCTGGCCTAAGCTGCTGGGGGTGAGTTCAGAGAAAGAGACGGGGGGCCAGATGGTAGTCGCTAGTGAGAGAGCAAAAGGGGGTCTCCCCACGGTAAAGCCTGTGCTCTGCCTCAGTTCCCAGCAGACGTTCCCAGCATCGCAGAAGCAGTGCCTAGTGAGAGCGAGTCCCCCACCCTTCAGAACAGCCTTCTATCTCCTCTTCTGACGGGGACAGAGTCACCATTTGATTTGGAACAGCAGTGGCAAGATCTCATGTCCATCATGGAAATGCAGGTAGGATTGTCAGAAAAGCACAGGCTGCAGGGTTCTGTGTCGGTGTCCCAGCATGTAGTCATGGGCCCCCTGTAGAGACATTTGGGAGGGGTGACTGCAGGTGTCCCTTGGGGTTGGGCGGGATTGAGCTATAACTCGGTACGGAGCCTTCCAAAGCATGGCCTGTCTTTGAGTTGCACCTTCTCTCCGTTAGGCAGACAGGCAGACGGCTGCCACTCTCACTGCTTTATCGCCATTGCTGTCCCCCGTGGCCTGCCAGTCTCTACCTAGCCCTTTGTTGTTTTCTTTTTTACAGTGCTAGGGATGGAGCCCAGGGTACCTGTGAGGCACGAGATCTACCAGAGTTCCCTTAGCCCTCAGTTGTTCAGTGTGGGCAGTGGAAGGTCAGAAATGTCACTCCAAGACAGGGGGATCTAGCCACACACGATTAGGAGCTGGTCAGTCCTGCATTAGGGTGAAGGAACCCCTTGTGCTAAGCCTACTGGTCCAAGCTAGGAGCTTTGCTGTCCAGTTTCTTGCTCTTTTGCCCAGGGAGCTGTGCTTCAGTCAGGGGCCTGCAGGGTGTGAGTTTGCTCCTTTTGAATGCTGGTATAATTCTCCATCCCTTCCAGGCTATGGAAGTGAATACATCAGCAAGTGAAATTCTGTACAGTGCCCCTCCTGGAGACCCTCTTAGCACCAACTACAGCCTTGCGCCCAACACTCCTATCAATCAGAATGTCAGCCTGCATCAGGCATCCCTGGGTGGCTGCAGCCAGGACTTCTCCCTCTTCAGCCCCGAGGTGGAGAGCCTACCTGTGGCCAGCAGCTCCACCCTGCTTCCACTCGTCCCCAGCAACTCTACCAGCCTCAACTCCACCTTTGGCTCTACCAACCTAGCAGGGCTTTTCTTTCCATCCCAGCTCAATGGCACAACCAATGACACATCAGGCCCTGAGCTGCCTGACCCCCTGGGGGGCCTGTTAGATGAAGCCATGCTGGATGAAATCAGCCTGATGGACCTGGCCATTGAGGAGGGCTTCAACCCGGTGCAGGCCTCCCAGCTTGAGGAGGAGTTTGACTCTGACTCAGGCCTCTCCTTGGACTCCAGCCATAGCCCTTCCTCCCTGAGCAGCTCTGAAGGCAGCTCTTCTTCCTCTTCTTCCACCTCCTCCTCCTCTTCTGCTTCCTCCTCTGCCTCTTCTTCCTTTTCTGAGGAAGGTGCTGTCGGTTACAGCTCTGACTCGGAGACGCTAGATCTAGAAGAGGCTGAGGGTGCCGTGGGTTACCAGCCGGAATACTCCAAGTTCTGCCGCATGAGCTACCAGGATCCTTCTCAGCTCTCTTGCCTTCCCTACTTAGAGCATGTGGGCCACAATCACACCTACAATATGGCACCCAGTGCCCTTGACTCTGCTGATCTACCACCACCTAGCACCCTCAAGAAAGGTAGCAAAGAAAAGCAGGCTGACTTCCTGGACAAGCAGATGAGCCGAGATGAGCACAGAGCCCGAGCCATGAAGATCCCATTCACCAATGACAAAATCATCAACCTACCCGTAGAGGAATTCAATGAGCTGCTGTCCAAATACCAGCTGAGCGAGGCCCAGCTGAGCCTCATCCGGGACATCCGGCGCCGGGGCAAGAACAAGATGGCTGCACAGAACTGCCGCAAGCGCAAGCTGGACACCATCCTGAACCTAGAACGTGATGTGGAGGACTTGCAGCGAGACAAGGCCCGGTTGCTCCGAGAAAAGGTAGAGTTCCTGCGGTCACTGCGACAGATGAAGCAGAAGGTCCAGAGCTTATACCAGGAGGTGTTTGGGCGGCTGCGGGATGAGAACGGGAGGCCCTACTCACCCAGTCAGTATGCGCTTCAGTATGCTGGGGATGGCAGTGTCCTCCTCATCCCTCGCACGATGGCTGACCAGCAGGCCCGGCGACAGGAGAGAAAGCCAAAGGACCGGAGGAAGTGAGCCAGGGGAGGCAGGGGGTGGACGCTCACTAAGACAGAAACTGGAGAAGGGCTGGGCCTGGACCTAACATTGGGGACTTAAATGCCTTCTTATCCAATATATCTTCTCAGATGGGATGACTGCGGGTCAGTGCACAGAAGAGGCGGGCGCGGGCGCTGTCTGGCTTAGCTTCCCCACTGGGAGTGGGTGGAAATGACCAGACTATTTGAGTGATTGGGGTCCCCAGCCTACTCCCTTCTTTCTCCTGAGGGAAGGGTGGTATTGGCATGCTGGAGGTAGAGGGGCTGTGTGGAGTGAAAGGGAAAAGGAGGACTTGGGAGAACAGAGAAAGTAGTGGAAAGTCTCATTCCTGGAAGGAGAAAAGGAAGGAGATCCCCTAAAATCAAAGCAGTCAGAAAAAGCAGAGGGACTGTTAAGGGCCTTGGCCAGCATTCCAGGCAGTGAGTGTGACCCCAGTGGGCCTAAGTGAAGTCTCTGGAATGGAAACACAGACATGGTGGGGCCGTGGAAGGGCTTTTTAACTGTTTCTTGAACTCTGTCATCCCTGAAGGGGAAGAAGCTCTTGGATGGCACCTATATTGTTTTAGTTACTTAAACGGAGAGCTGTGGGGGACCCAACACTGACTTGTTTTCAGGCCAGAGGAGGGCAGAGGGTATAGACAGTGATAAAGAGGCCTGTGTTGCAGCAGCCCCAACATCAAGCATGTCACTCACTGCCCTGCCACAGCCCCCTCCCTCCCTAGCCACCACCTAAGAGCCTGCATGGAAATGCTGTTCTCTTCCCACTCTCCCCCTTTTGTGGTACCCACCCTCACTAGCTGCCTAGAGCTCTCTGGAGTGGGGTGCTACTCTGGCAGTACCCGGAACCTGGCCTACAGCTTCCTCTGCAGGGGCTGAACAGAAGCAAGGTGATGGTGTGGAGGGAGAAGCCAGCTCAGTGGCCTCTAGGCACTGTTCAGCACAACATTGGGAAGTGATCTTCCCTCAGGCCCCTCTGCCTACTAACACCTGGCCTTGTCACTGGGGGAAAACGAAAACCTATAAACCCCAGCAACAAAACCTAGTCCTCTTAGACTTTCTTGCGCTTTGATTTTTTTAGGGCGTGTGCCCTGTTTCACTTATAGGGCCTAGGATGCTTGTGTTGAGTAAGAAGAAGATGCCCCAATATTCAAAGCTGCTAAATGTTCTCTTTGCCATAAAGACTCCGTGTAACTGTGTAAACACTTGGGATTTTTCTCCTCTGTCCCGAGGTCTTGTCTTGTTTTCTTTTTTGGGTTTCTTTCTAGGAAAATGAGAAATGCATGAAAGGGCTGGAGATGCCCCTCCACTAGGCTTTCAGCTTCAGGCAGCTGCTTCACAGCCTGGTTAGCCTGGGCTCCTGAAGGACAGCCCTGGGGAGGCAGGGAGGGCAGCAGCACCAAGGTAGTAGCCAGATGGTTCCAGGATCACAGTGTCTTTTTTTTTTTTTTTTTTTTTTCCGGTCACTTGCCACTGCCGCGTCCCCTCCCCCCCAATCCTGGTCAGCTCTGGAGTACTGTCTGCCCCCCAACTAGCAGGGGTGAGTCAGGGGGAAGTACTGATTCCCCTCCCTGTGCAGGAAGGGGTTTCCTAACTGAGCAATAGGGATAGAAAGCGTGAACCTGGGAGTGCTTTTTATAAATTATTTTCCTTGTAGATTTTATTTTTAATTTATCTCTGTGACCTGCCAGGGAGAGGAGAGAGAGAAATGCTGTGAGCACATGACAAAATAAAATCAAATAAAATGGATGATTCAGCTTAAGTGCAGTTTTTCTCCCCCTTCCCCATTTTGAATTCAGATGAGAGTCCAGGAAACAGGCCCTGTAGGGGAAGATTGGCCATTGTGTGGTTCAGGTAGAGTTCCCGTGGGAAGGTGGGTGGAGGCTGACAAAGACAAAGGAACATTGCATTGAACTCCCATGCAGGTGCTGCGGACACTTCCTGCTTTATCAGTTGAGATTTCTCAAAGGAAGGAGTCTGCACTTTTTTTTTTCCTTTTTGGCTTTCCATTCTTTGAAGAGGTGGTATCATCTAGCTCTTACCTGTCCACTTGCTACATTTTTAAAGCTTGACAATTCTGTTAATTTCTTTAGTAGCTTTACCTGCTGGAGAGATACAGAGCACTGGACTGGAGTCGTGATTTGAAAATTTGTGAAATCAGTCGGGTGGGGATGCACGCCTTTAATCCCAGCAGTCGGTTGGCAGAGGCAGGTGGATCTCTACAGAGTGAATTCCAGGACAGCCAGGGCTACACAAAGAAACCCTGTCTTGGAAATACACCCCACCCCACCCCCGCACTCCAGTATTAACCCATTGACCTAAGACAGTAGAAGAGGTGGCAGCAGACAGGAGACCCGGCCTTAGTTTTGACCAGCTCATCTCTGCAGTGGGACATTGGGTGGCCATGCTTTCAGAAAGCTTGCTTTGTCTCGGTTCAGCAGTCAGTCCCTAAACTTCACCCAAAAGATTTTTCCAGGCTTACTCTTTTTTTTTTTTTTTTGGTTTTTTGAGACAGGGTTTCTCAGTGTTGTTTTGGTGCCTGTCCTGGATCTCGCTCTGTAGACCAGGCTGGCCTTGAACTCACAGAGATCCACCTGGCTCTGCCTCCCGAGTGCTGGGATTAAAAGCGTGCGCCACCACTGCCCGACCCACGGTTTACTCTTAGACCAATCCACGATATCAAACTGTTCAGCATGGGTCTGTCTCATCAGTGAAGCAGAGGCTTTTTCAGTATTTGAAAAGAAATTAGCCTCTGTGAATAGTGGATACGCACCTATAATCCCAGCACTTGAGCTGATAAGGTAGGAGGGTTGCAAATTTGAGGCCAGCCTGGGTCATATAGTGAGACCCTGTAACTGTAATGTGTAACTGGAACACGTAGTTATTAGTTTGGTGGCTGCCTCTCTAAAGCCCACTTTCCCAGCCAGGCATAGAAACATTTAACATTTTTAATTTTTATGTTGTATGGACGTCTTGTTTCATGTATATCTGTGTATCACATGTGTGCCTGGTGGCTCACAAAGGCCAGAGAGGGCATTGGATTCCTTGGAAGGGTTGTGAGCTGCTGTGTGGATGGAACCCCGATCCTATGCAAGGGCAGCATTCTTTTTTTTTTCTTTTTTTTAAAGACAGGGTTTCTCTGTAGCCTCCACTGTCCTGGAACTCAGAGATCCGAATGTCTCTGCCCCGAGTGCTGGGAGAAAGGTATGCGCTACTGCCAAGCTAACAAGCAAGTGTTCTTAACCACTGAGCCATCTCCAGCCACAGGTCTTTCCCAGATGGCCTCCAACCCATGGCATTCCTCCTGCCTTAGTCTCCCAAGTGCTAGGATTCCAGTCATGGATTACAACTCCTGACCAGGTATGGAAATTCTGTAGCAGAATCCTTACAGCCTAGCGTTGGGTGTGGTTAAATCTGCTTTTCCTGTTATCGATCCATGTGGTTAAGTGAGGAGTCCCCACAAACTGACTTGTCATTTTATCGATGTACGATGATGAACCAGCACCTTTAACCCTTTTTCTTCCTCACATGGCAGTACCTTGCCTCTGGTTTTGAAATTTGCAATTGCACATGAACATTTAGGGACCCGGTGTGTCCATGAGATAAGGAGTTCAGGTCTAGCCCGTTTTTCTAGAGCTGCTTTTGAAAGGTCCTGTCTGACCGCACTGGTTAAAAAAAACAGAGCACACAAGTTGTCTCCAGAATGTCGGCACAGAGCTTGTTAAAAAAAAAGTGGTTTATTAATTTATTTTTTGAGACATGGTCTTACTGTGTAGTTCTGGCTGGCTTAGAACTCACTATGTAGACCAGGATGGCCTTGAACTCAAAGCTCTGGTTGCCTCTGCCTCCTGAGTATTGGGATTAAAAAAGGTGTGTACTACCATGTCTGGCATAAAATAAAATAAAATAAGAATTTATTTATTTATTTAGATAGATATTTATATAGCCCAGGCTGGCCTCAAACTCATGGCTGTCCTTCTGACAGAGCCTCCTGAGTGCTGGGATTATTGGTGTATGCCACCATGCCTTTTTTTTCCTGATTTTTTTTCTATATTAAATATACATATATATTGTGTGTGCAGGTGCCCATGGAAGACAAAAGGGGGTCAGATGCCCTGGAGTCAGTCACAGGTTCTAGGAATTGAACTCAGGTCTTCTAGAAGAGCAAGCAAGGACTTTTAACTTTATTTATTTATTTTGGGTTTTTCGAGACAGGGTTTCTCTGTGTAGCTTTGGAGCCTGTCCTAGAACTCGGTCTGCAGACCAGGCTGTCCTCGAACTCACAGAGATCTGCCTGCCTCTGCCTCCCGAGTGCTGGGATTAAAATTGTGTGCCTGGCTATGTTCATCCATTTCTGCAACCCCCGACCCCAGGACTGTTTTTTATGTAGCCTAAGCTAGCCTCAAACTTTGTAGAGAGCCAAGAATGATCTTGAACTTCTGATCCTCCTGTCTCCTGACCTGGCTTATGGAGTGCTTAGGCTCAAACCTTGGTCTTCGTGTATATATATATATATATATATATATATATATAGTAGGCAAACCCTTTACCAACTGAGTCACGTTCCTAGTCCACATAGTCTCTACTTTCTGTTTCAATATAAGTTTGAAACCACTGGCCATCTCTTCCAGTCCTCAGATATGAGCCGATGTAGTAACTAGTATTTGAAACAGTGGACTACTGTGCCAGTGCCAGGCCTCAAAGTTGGCCAGCCTAACCTTAGACTATGCGAACAAAAAATAAGGCAGGCTTGGTTAAAGTCAAACTACAATTTAAAAATCCATTTGGGGCCAGGCACATGGGCGCACACCTTTAATCCCAACATTTGGGAGGCAGAGGCAGGTAGATCTCTTGAGTTTGAGGCCAGCCTGGTCTATATACATAGCAAGTTTTAGATAGTCAGTGCTGCTGGGCGGCGGTGGCGCACACCTTTAATCTCAGCATTCGGGAGGCAGAGCCAGGCGGAATCTCTGTGAGTTCGAGGCCAGCCTGGTCTACAGAGCAAGATCCAGGACAGGCACCAAAACTACAAAGAAAACCCGTGTCTCGAAAAAACAAAAACAAGAAAACAAAACAAAAACAATAATAATAATAATAGATAGCCAGTGCTATACAGCATAACCCTGTCTCAAAAAAAAAAAGTAGGTAAAATTGATTTTGGGGTCCCTGAAGAGAGGGCTCAGTAGGGAAGAACACTTGCTGCTATTCTAGAGGACCTGATTTGGCTTCTAACATCCATATCATGTAGCTCAACAACTACCTGTAATTCCAGCTCCAGGGGAACTGGCGTCTCTCGGTACCCTCAAACATGGTGCACACACACACATACACATAAATTAAAAACAAATCTTAAAACAACTTGCTGGGCATGGTAGTGCACATGTTTAACTGGAACACTTAGAGGCAGAGGCAGGAGGATCTCTGTGAGTGGAGGCCAGCCTGGTCTACTACATACTCTGTCTCAAAACAACAATAAAGTGATTTTGGGAAGCAATGGCTTTGGTACTATTATAAACTACCATACACCAAAAAGAACGTAATGCAAACTCAGGCTTTTAATACAAAACAAAACCCATAGGGCTGGGGTGTAGATCACTGGCGGAGTACTTAGCTAGCACACATAAGGCCCTGAGTTTGATTCCAAGTATTGAAAACACAGGAAAAAAAAATACCAACACATAGTCGAAACTTACCATTTTGGCCTTGCTTTTCTGCCTAACAAAGCAAACAGGCTTGCCCCTGTGGAGAGAGGCCAATTGTACTTTTCATCTCAGCAGGAAGATTTTATTTCATTTGCTTTCATCATTTAGCAGGAAATTGACAGGACCACTACTTACTAAAGGAGATGGACTTAAAACAACTGGTAAGGAGGTAGTAACTTGGAGAATATTCCAGTAGTGTAGATGTACAGATCTGAAGGGACTGCTACTGAGTCCAACACTAGAATGATTCTACCTAATAGTTGTTGCACAGTGCTGGCCTGAGTGGTTACTTGTAGCCAAGTCCCACATAACGACTACGTTTGTCAGTGATGTGCTGCAAGTACTGTACAGCCTAGGTGTGTACCAGGCTATACCATACGGGTTGGTCTAAGTGGTTCTTAATATCTGGGTGGTGACCCCTTGAGTTTGTCAGGTGACCCTTTCATAGGGTTTGCCTAAGACCATTGGAAAACATTTACGTTATGACTCACAATGGCAAAATTACAGTTATGAAGTAGCAATGGAAATAATTTTATGGTTGGGGGTCACCACCATAGGGAACCACATAAAAAGGGTGGCAGCATTAGGAAGGTTGAGAACCACTGGCCTAAGTAATGCTCAGTGTGCTCGCATAACTGAAATCACTTGATACTTTACTTATAAAGTGTCTTGATTGGCTTATATTCAAGTTCGGAGGAAATCTGGATGTGATGACATTGTAATCCCAGCACTTGGGAGGCCGAGGCAGAATTGTTGAGTTCCAGGACATACACAGGGAGGAAAAAGCTAAGTGTGTATTTCAGAATTCTAGCCGCAAATGATTCTGTAGCAGCAATTTCTCTTACTTCCTCTTTCATTATGAATGCTTTGTAATGCAGATCCAGTGTCACAAGGGACTGTTAAGATGTGCTAGGCACACAGGCAAACACCAGATTGTCAAAGGTTAACATCAAAATGAGCATAGGAAGCCGGAGATGTGGCTCCTTTGGTGGAGTCCGACATGAAAGCCCCAGGTTTCAGCCCCAGCACTGCATGATCCAGGGGTAGGGCAGTCTTCTAGCCCCAGTACTTGGGGGATGGCAACAAGATTCATTATTAGTTCATTGCCCATGCTACATAAAACCCCATCTCTTAACAACAAAGCCTTTAAATAGGACTGACTGGCGAAGCTGTAGAATCTAGCATTCTATTTAGATGATGGTTCTTGCCTGTAATTTGAGTACTCAGCAGGTTGAGGCAAGATTGCCATTGTTAGTTCAAGGCCAGCTTGAGCTATAATGGTTAGTTCCAGACTAGACAAATGAGAGCCTGTCTTTAGAAAAAAAAGGCCAAGTGTGGTGGCACACACTTACTTTAGAGGCAGAGACAGGCCTTGTCTGTATAATGAGTTCCAGTACGACCAGGGCTACATAGACCTTTTCCAAAACAAAAAACAAGGATTATCAAGATGACTGCTCAGTGGGTAAGGGTGTTATGATCTGAGTGAGCTTGATCCTTGGGACCCTCATGGTGGAGGGAGTACCCACTCCTGCCAGCTGTTCTCTGATCTCCACACAACACCATGGCGTATGTATGCCCCCCCACCTCATAAATAAAGCAAGGGACTGGGGAAATAACTTTACTATAGTAAAGTGCTTGCCCCTCAAGCATGAGGATCTGATTGATCCCTCAACATCCATGAAAAAGCTGGTGACATAAGGCCTGTAAACCTAGTACTTGGAGAGGTGGAAGAAGGAGGATCAGGAGTTCAAGGACATTTTCAGCTACCAAGTAAATTCTTATGAGATCATGTCTTTTTTTTTTTTTTTTTTTTTGGTTTTTCAAGACAGGGTTTCTCTGTGTAGCTTTGTGCCTTTCCTGGAACTCACTTGGTAGCCCAGGCTGGCCTCGAACTCACAGAGATCCGCCTGGCTCTGCCTCCCGAGTGCTGGGATTAAAGGCGTGTGCCACCACGCCCGGCTCGAGATCATGTCTTTTTTTTTTTTTTTTTTTTAAAGATTTATTTATTTATTACATATACAGCATGTATGACTGCAGGTCAGAAGAGGGCACCAGATCTCATTACAGATGGTTGTGAGCCACCATGTGGTTGCTGGGAATTGAACTCAGGACCTCTGGAAGAGCAGGCAGTGCTCTTAACCTCTGAGCCATCTCTCCAGCCCGAGATCATGTCTTAAAAAGTAGGGGCAGGGGCTGGAGAGATGGCTCATCAGTTAACAGCACTGGCTGCTCTTCCAGAGGTCCTGAGTTCAATTCCCAGCAACCATATGGTGGCTCACAACCATCTGTAATGAGATCTGGTGCCCTCTTCTGACATAAAAGAATACATGCAGATAGAACACTCAATACAGAAAATTAAAAAATTAGCTGCTAAAAAATTAAATTGGTAGATTTTTGCCTTTGCAAATCGGAGTACTTGAAAGTCAGCGGCAGAGAGGTTTCAAGGCTGGAGAGATGGCTCAGTTGAGAAAGCACTTGCCCCACAAACCACAAAAGACACCCTGCTTCAGTAAAATAAAGTGGACACATCAATCTCTAGCCTTCAGACACGTGCACACTCCTACACGTGCAAACATCCACACATGAAAGAAAGGACTTCCAAGTGTTTCTGTGGCCACTGCATAGTTCACTTACAATATTAACAAATTTAACTGAAGTCAGGGGGAAGAGCCAGATTGTAACAGGCTCTGACAGTTACAGGACACCAAGATACTGGTATGTGGCCCACACTTGTAATCCCAGCACCTACCAGGCTAAGGCATGATGAGAGTTCAGTAGTAACTTGGGTGACTTAGTGAGACCCTATCTAGAAAGAGAAAAGGCTGGCGATAGGGCTCAGTTGGGAAAACACTTGGCGAATGCACAGGCCTTAGGTTCAGTTCCCCATACAGTGAAAACAAACGGAAGCAGACAACCCCATTGCCATATTAACAAGTTCCGGGTCCATGATGGTGAGATTTCATAGAAGCCATCTATCATTTATGTATGTGTCTATGTGTATGCACACGTGTTGGGTTGCCTGTGGAGATCAGAAGAGGACATTGGTTCCCTGGGGCTATATTATGTGTGGAAGGACGTGGGTGACGGGAACCCAGCTCCAGTCCTTTGTAAGAGCAGCAAGCATTCTTAACTGCTGGGCCGTCTCCCCAACTTTGTTGTACCTACTTATAATTAACAATTTTGCATGTGCATCTACAACAATCACTTAAGACAATTTTACTCTTAAACTTTTTACCTGGAAATGTGCTAATTGGTCTTTAGAAAATTGTCAGTAATCTCAGCACTTGGAAGGCAGATCTGAGTTTGAGGCCAGCCTGCGCTACACAGATGAGACCTTGTCCCAAGACTGGAAAAAGAAAATTGTCAGTGAACACAGTTTGTGCTGCATGCACATCTTCAGTGTCTTCCCTGAAGGAGCATGGCAAGATCATTTTTTTTCCAGATGAAGTTTTCTGTGTAGCCCTGGCTGATGGAACTGAAGAGATCCATCCGCCTGCCTCTGCCCAAGTGCTGGGATTAAAAGTGTGCTCCACCACTGCCTCATGGGAAGATTATTATTTTTTAAAGATTTTATTTAGTTAGTTGTGTTTTTTTGAGACAGGTTTGTCTCTGTGCAACAGCCCTAGCTGTCCTGGAACTAACTCTGTAGACCAGGCTGGTCTTGAACTCACAGAGATCCGCCTGCCTCTGCCTCCTGAGTGCTGGGATTAAAGGCATGCGCCACCACGTAATTTTAAATTATGTGTCTGTGTGTGGGTATATACACCTGAGTGTAGGTACCAGCAGAGGCAAAAATGAGTGTTGGATCCCCTGAAGCTGTAGTTACAGCACCTGACTTGGGTGCTGGGAACTGAACCTGGGTCTTCTTCAAGAGCAGTATATGCTTTTAACCACTAAGCCATCTCTCCAGCCCATGACAAGGTTTTTCCACAGGTCAAGAATGCTAGAAATTCCTGTGAAGTTGGTTCCAAGGGTTAAAAATAGAACCAGTTTTGGTTGTGAGCCTAGGCACTTAACTGCTGAGCCATAGCAGTTAGGAGTACTGGCTGCTCTTCCAGGGGACCTGGGTTCAATTCCTAGCACCCATAAGACAGCTCACAACTGTCTGTAACTCCTGTTCCAGGGGATCTGACACCCTCACACAGACACATATGCAGGCAGTGTACCAATGCACATAAAATACAAATAATTTTTAAGAAAGTAGAAACGAACAGCTGCTTATTTGGGATGTATCAAGGCTGATGTCTCAGTTTAGTGCACCTGATAGTACAGGACAAAACGCCTGTACCCATCTCAGCCAAACTCAGTTGTTACAGACCTCTGTGTTGCCGTACCTACCTACAATGACAGAGACCTCTGTACAGAAGGACTTCATGACCAGGTAAGTAAGATTTCCTAGTTTCTCTTTACTTACATCCCTCCAAAACTTCCCCTAGGGCACTTTGAAAACAGCATCTACATGTTTATCTCAATGGAATTATCCTCTTTTCACTGAACAAGGATCCCAGTCTTAAGAATTGGGGCTGGAGAGATGGCTCAATGATTAAGAGCATTTACTACTCTTGCAGAGAACCAGGATTCTGTTAACCTCTACACATGATGACTGACAATCATCCTTAACTCCAGGTGGAAAGCTGATGCTTTCTTCTGAATTCTGTGGGCACCAGGCATGCATTTGGTATACAAACATACATGCAGACAAAACACTCATAAAACAAAAACACACCTTAAGGAAAAAAAAAAAAAAGGGTACTCGGCGGTGGTGGCTCGTTTTTAATCCCAGCACTTGGGAGGCAGAAGCAAGCAGATCTCTGAGTTTCTGAGTTTGAGGCTAGCGTAGTCTATAGAGTGAGTTCCAGGACAGCCAGGAATACACAGAGAAACCCAGTCTCGAAAAACAAAACAAAAAAGGGGAAAAAAAGGTAAAGATCCGAGGTAAGAAGATTTAAGTCTTCAAGGCCGGCCTGGGCTGGGCTACATAGTGAGACTCTTTGTAAACAAATCCTAAAACTAAATAAAATGACAGGCAGGGAGTGTGGGGACTTAAGAGATGGTTCATTAGTTAAGAGCACACACAGCTGGAAGACAGGCTCAGTTCCGAGCACCCACATGGCAGCTCACTGTAACTCCGGTTCCAGCTGATCGAATGACCTCTTCTGACCTTGGTAGGCATGTGGTGCAGACATAACGTGCAACCAAAACACTCATAAGTAAACAACAGAGTCTGTACTGTTCTTGCAGAGGATCTAAGTACAGGTCCCAGCACTCAAGCAGCTCAAAACTGCCTGGAACTCTAGCTCCAAGGGAAGCCAGGCACCAACCGGCACTCATGTACACACACAGCCACACAGAAACATACATAATTAAAAGACAAGATCACACAAAGTTTTTTAAACCAGCCTAGTCTACGTAGGGAGTTCCAGGCCAGCCATGGAGTGAGACTTTGTTCTCTAACACAAAACAACAACAAAAAACAGCCAAGAATCCAACTGCCCTTGTGACACATGCCTGTAACCCTAGCACTTGGGGGAACTAAGGCAAGAGGGTCGGTCACCTTGAGGTCAAGGTGATTGAGCTAAACAGGAAGTTTCAGACTAGCCTGAGTTAGAGTAAACCCTGTCTTAAAACACATAAGCAAGTGCTAGTGAGATGGCTTGGTGCATAAAACACAGCAAGCAATCTGAGCCTGGTTCCCTGAACCCAACTCCACAGAGCTGTCCTGACTTTTAACATGTATGTGTACATACTAATTAGTACTAAAACAAAACAGGGCTGGAGAGATGGCACGGTGGGTAAGAACACTGGCTATTCTTCCAGAGGACCCTGGTGTGATTCCTCGCACCAACACTACATGGGCCACATCAGCTTGTATCACATGTTCTCTTCTGGTCTCCAGACACTGGACCCACAAGTGGTGCACAGACATACATGCAGGCAAAACATCATACAATAAGATAATAAAATAATTAAAAGCAACAAAGATCTATTCCTACTTGGGCTCCAGAATTATAGGCAGAAGAAAACGTCATCAAGAAGACAGATGACAGACTGGGTGGTGGTGGTGGTGGTACACTAGGGAGGCAGAGGCAGGCGGATCTCTGTGAGCTCGAAGTTAGCCTGGTCTACAGAGTGAGTTCCAGGACAGCCAGGGCTACACAGAGAAACTGTCTCAAAAAACAAAAATAAACAAACAAACAAAAAACCCCAAAGAGATGATGGATGACATTCAATCCGGTATTTAAAACATAGTGTCAATCCCTAAAACCTTCTGGAGTTGATTTCTGCTAATGCTATCCAACTGATTAAGCTAGTTCATAAAATGTCTATTTTCAAGTGGGAAGTGTTCTCAGTAAATGATTTCTCAGCAATGAAAGACAGAATGATGTGACAGTTTTTTTTTTTTTGTCTGTTTTTGTTTTTGAAGACAGAGTTTCTCTGTGTAGCTTTGGAGTCTGTCCTGGAACTCACTCTGTAGCCCAGGCTGGCTTCGAACTCACAGAGATCTGCCTGCCTCTGCCTCCCAAGTGCTGGGATTAAAGGCGTGCACCACCACCGCCCTGCTGACAGTTCTTAAAATATGTACAGCAATTATAAATGCTCAAGCATTTACTACATTAATAAATTGAGACCATTTAAAAGATTAAGGCATCAGATTTCAAGCCTATAGTGTCCATCTATAGTCATGAAGCCATGGATGCTACTTCCAACAAGCTGAACTGAGGCAAGAGGGGTTTCTGGTAAGATAATCATACCCACTGTAGTGGTACATGCACCTGTGTAATCCTAATACTGGAAGGCAGAGTATTCAAAGTTCCAAGCCAGAGTGAGCAATACTGGGGAAGGAGACCTGGTCTTTAAAAAAAAAAAAAAAAGACAGAAATCAAGAATTATAAATCTATAGTTTTATTAAGACAAAAACTGACAGTATGGTATGAAGTTTACATTTAAACAAAATTTTCACACATACATCTAACACATGCTTTAAAGATTTTACAATGCAGTTCTAGATGCAGGTCTAGACAATACTAAAAATTGATGGATCTCATGATTCAAGACAGTATTTTGGACATAGTTAATCTGAAGGTTTGTATTCTCAATGAACCACTACCCCAATATGAAAGTGAATCTCCTGAGACCAGGGCTTGTGAAGTCACTCAACCCTTGAATTGACTCAATGGGATTTGTGCTGTCAGTAACTGAACCTGCCACAAGCAGTTTCAGGGTTCAAAGCTGGGAAAAAAAAAAAAGAGAAAAACAAAACAAAAACAGGCCCTAAGAGTTTCCACCCTAAGAGCACAGGCCCTCCGCTCCCATCTCCCATACAGGCCCTCCTGCAGTACTTGAGCCAGTGGCTTGGATGGACAAACTGATATTTATAATTTCATAATTGGAAAAAGGTCTTTTTCTCAATTTCAGGAATTAGCACCTCTGAAGGCAGAATGGTCTGCCTGTATATACTCTCCAATAAAACTTTCCCTCTGCAGTCAGTTTCCATCTTCAAAGGGTAGCTTTGGTAACTCGGGAACTGGCTTTGTCCTTTGTGGGCCACAATGAGCTCAGGCAGGGGGGCACCTTAGCTGCAGATTTCAGCATTCACAGAGTTTTAACAGTCTCTCAATCCTCATTAATGGTGCCAATGTAATTTTTTGAAAAGGCAAAATATTGACATAGAACCAATTGATTAGTTAGCTGTTCATTCTACTGTTTCACCATATCCCCAATCAGACCCCAAATTTTAACCAAAATGATTCCACCCATCTCCCTTCCTCCCTGCCCCAACCCTCCCACCCCCAATGAATATACCAGTAATAGCCAAAAACTACACACATGCTAGGCTGTAAAAATGCAGTTAACACTATTGGGAAGGCTGTGGGTTGTGGAGATGCTCTTTGAAGATCGACAGTATCTTTGCTCTCCCACACCCCAGTTCTGCAGGTTTTGTCCTTCATGGAAGGCCCTCTGCTTTCTTAGCAAAGCGCAGAACGGGTTGCCTTGAAACACTTACCCCTTTCCCCTCCACTGGGATGGGTGTGCAAATTATACAGCTTAAAACGATTTAAAGCACTTGGGCTGCTGCAGGGCACAGAAACTATGCTGGCTCTTCAAAGGACATCTTCTCAAGCCACCTCTATGGTGTCAAGAAAGTAGAACTCCTTCCCTCCCCATCTGAAACCCACAGTCAGAGGTGACAGGGGCCGGTACTCAAGAGGGCTAATTCTTGTCGTCTTTTTTGTCATCATCCTCTGAGGGGTAGGAATGCCACGTTAGCCTTTCCTCATAGAAGGATATGACAACCTGCGGGCACTTGACATTGGCTTCCTTGGCAGGGACCAGGTCAGCCTCATCAGAGTTTTTCCTGCAGAACAAAGCACAAAGAAACTTTGAGATCAGCTGTTGTGGTCTCCTAATTTGGATCACCCAGGGAATGGGGCTTAAAGTCTAAATTCTAGAAACAAACTAGGAAAACAGGATGCAAGCAGCATTTACTGGGTGGGTTCTGTCACATGATACCCTCAAAGATCTTCCTCCTCCTGTTAAAAATCCCCTCTGGGAACTTTGTTAAAAGGTAGGTCTTTGGAAAAGGCCAAAGAAAGCTCCATTAACATTCCAGAGGGTGGACAAGAGGTTCTGCCACACTCTTCCAAAACTATATTCCAGTCAGTGCACACAGCAAGTTTGGCTTTGTAAGAGGACTTAATACTGACTGATCTGGTACGATCTTGCTTACTTATGACATACTGTTTACTACCACCATATGTGACCTGCACACACATCATCTCCAGTAGTTAACAGAGCTCCAACATGAGGGGGTAGACAAAGAAGGCACTAGGATGTAATGCTCTGTTAGTTTTCCCAATTGTCGTGTTAAACTGGGCCTGTCCCAGACAGAAGCAGCAGCATGGGGCAGGCAACAGATACATGACAGAATCTGACACAGCACCACCTCAAGCCTCCAGAACCGGAACAAGAACAAGAATCCAGAGCCATAGGGAACCAGAGAATAAGCTGATATGGTTAAGCTTCCGTAAGAAATACCAAGGAGATGGAGGGAAATGTACTGAATCCCTACGGGGTGTCTAACTCACAGCCCTCTTCCAACTGAAAGATTCTGGAACAAATTTAAGACTTTTCACTATGTAGAAATATTTTCCATGGGCGGTGGTGGTGCATGCCTTTAATACCAGCACTGGGGAGGCAGAGGCATGCAGATCTCTGTGAGTTCGAAGATAGCCTGGTCTATGGAGTTCCTGGACAGCCAAAGCTGTATGTATCACAGAGAAACCACATCTTGAAAAACCAATATATATATGTATGTATGTGTGTGTATGTATGTATATATATATATATATAATATATATATTATATATTCTATATTCTATAGACAGGTATCTCCACTTTCCTAGAAAATCAGGTTAACAATTACAAAAAAAAAAAAAATTACATGACAAGTGTTTTGCCCGAATATATGTATGTACATACACCACGTACATATCTAGCACACTCAGAGGCAGAAGAGGATGTCAGAGTCTCTGGAGCTGGAGTTATATAAGGCAGTGAGCTACAATGGGGATGCTGGGAACTCAACCCAAGTCTTCTAGAAGGACTGCTGAGTCATCTCTGCAGCCCCATATTTTTTTTTTGTCAAGGGCATGTATGTGTGTGGGATTAGGAATGGAAGCCAGGGCCATGTGTATGTTAAGAAAGCTATACCCTGGGCCGTGGGTGTATACGTGTATCACTTTTTGCTGTTGTTTTGTTTGAGACAGGGTTTCTCTCTATCTGTGGTTCTCAACCTTCCTAATGCTGTGACACTTTAATATAGTTCCTCTTGTTGTGGTGACCCCTAACCATAAAATAATTTTCGTTGCTACTCCATAACTCTAATTTTGCTACAGTTATGAACTGTAATATAAATATCTGTTATTTTCTGATGGTCTTAGGTGACCCACAGACAGAACCACTGTTGTATGTAGTTCTGCAACTTGATATGTAGACTGGGCTGGCCTCAAACTCAAGAGAGATCCACTTGCTGACCGCTGGGATTAAAGGCACACACCACCACACCTGGCCATGCGTAACTTTTAAAACCTTGGGTTTTATAATCAACATTCAAACTTTTGGGGGTGAGGGAGTAGATGCTAAGGATTAAGTTATGGGCCTTGCACATGCTAAGCAAGCCCTCTATGAGTAAGCCAAATTCCTATCACAAAGGTTTGGGTTGTTTTTTGGTTTTTTTTTTTTTTTTGCAGGGCTGGGAATCAAACCCACCAATTTTGTTTGTTAGGTAAACACTTTATCTCTGAGCCACATCCCTAGCCCAACACCCAAATATTAATTTTAAGTATAGTAGTAAGATAACCAATCCTGCACACTTCTTTCCTTTTGTTTGCTATTTGAGGCAAAGTCTTATTCTATATTACCAGATGCCCTCTTGTGCTGTCATTACAAATATCGGTTATGACTGGCTCTTTTGTGTGTGTGTTTATGCTTTTAAGACTTCATCGTACTCTAGGCCAAGCTGGCCTCCACCCTGTGATACTTCCATTTTACCTGAGTGCTGGGATTGTAAGTGTGCATAACCACATCTGGCCAAGAATACAACCCTATACAAAATGGAGGTACCACTGCAACTCACATTGGTCATATGCAGAGCAAGTGTATACTAGCTAAACTCTTTAAAACACCCTATTATTCAGTTTTTCTTTTCTCCTCTAAGTTAGAAGAAATAAGCTAAATGAGGGTCAGAATCAATAACTACTAAGGAACACACAGGAAGAAAATAGGCGGTTAGTTGATTGTGACACCGGCCTGCACCTATATTCAAGTTAAACCTCTTTTTTAGCCATTACCTAGGGAAGAACTACCATCGATATCAGTTTCAGAGAAATTTCTCGACCAATCAAAGGACAAAGCCTTGACAATCCTATTTTAACTAGCAATGGCTTAACACTTACTCTTCCTAGTCCATCATGGTGGCATGTCCCTGTAATCTCGGCACACAGTCTGGGGCAGGAGGATTTCAAGCTCAAGGAAGGCTAGGCTAGATAGAGTACAACTGTCTCAAAACAATAAAAAACCAAGATCATTACTCTGACTACCTTGAACCCCTCTTCATTACACTGTTTGAAAGGTAGTCATAGAAACCTACTACTCTGCTGGCCGTCCATAAAAACACAGTAATACAAGCATGTTCAGCAGGTGATACTGACCAGTGCTAACAAATGCTACCCACTGTTTCTACTTAGAACAAGTCTGTATCGTTACCACTACTATTTATAATAGAAAGAAGCAGGTTTACATTATGTTCAGTAACAGTAAACAGTAGAGGTCTTGCTGACCCCTGCTGGCTGATTTGAAAATTTAGAATCTTCAAAATAAATTCTATAAATTCTTTCCTAACCCTCAAACATGAACAGAATCCTGTTTATGGGGCCAGCCTGATTTTTACTAAGGAGGTGGCAGAGAAGGAGGGTAATTCAATCACATTTCATAAACTTTTTTTCTTTATTTAATAGAATTGAAATGTGATTCCTCTCCATACTCTCCCACCTACAAAAAAAAAAAAAAAAAGAGGGGGGGAAAGGAAAAAAAAAACACAAAGATCTGAAATCCTAAGGCCCCTACCTGTAACTCATGAGTCCAGGTTTGTAGTCAGGCCGAGGATCACTATCGAAGGACTATGTCATCTTAAAGATTTCACACCTGGGCGACTGGAATTTCCAAGGTCAGCTCTTTCCTCTGGCATAGAACAGATGGGGAGAAGGAAGAACAACCACACAGAGCCACTGCCAGACTCACCATTTCATCAGGAACATGAGTTCTCCACTGGAGTCAGTAGCTCCAATAATCCGCTCAGGTTCCAAACCCCGGGCAAAGCCTCGTGGCTTTTCTGACTGTAAAAACCAGATGGGCAGAACAATTTTATTAGCAAAGGACTATATCCAGAATGAAGTTATTCTGTGCTTCTAAGAAATGTAATCACAAACATTCACTCAAGGCTTCCGCTGCTTCCCACACCATGCATTAAATCTGAAGCACATGAGGTCTTCTTCCCAGCATGAATGGAACACACACTCCAAGCAAAAGAAATGTTCACACTGTCTCTTCAAAGGAAAATTACTTAAGATATTAAATAAGACCAAACAGCCACCTCAAATCTTTAGTAATCAAAACACTGAATTCCATCTACTGACAGGAAATGAATTCAGTTGCTGTCTTATGTCTCTGGTAACTGTTACATGTTAGCATCTATGCTTTTACGCCAGAAGAGGGCATCAGATCCCACTATAGATGGTTGAGAGCTACCATGTGGTTGCTGGGAATGGAACTCAGGACCTCTGGAAGAGCAGCGAGTCAGTGCTCTTAACCAGTGAATCATCTCTCCAGCCCCCACGCTATCATTCTTGCACCACGGAAAAAAGTAGGATTAGATCACTTTACAAGAGTAAGCCCCAAATCCTTTTGTTTTGTTATGTTTTGCCGAGATAAGGTCTCCTGTAGTCCAGGCCTCTTATCCCTGATCCTCCTGCGTGGTAGGATTACAGCTGTGTACACGGCTGGCCCCCAAATCCTTGTAAAACCTTAGCTATTTCTGCCGGACAGAGAGGACTGACTGCTGAGATGAAAAGGGAGAAGTAGTTCAAGGATAGCAGCTCAAAACTGTAATCCCAACACTTAGAAGACCAGATACTGCCAAAGCTTGAGGGCGGCCTAGGCTTCTACGCAAGACCTTCTCCAAAATAAATAAATAAAAATGTAAAGGAAAAACAAGCACAGGGGAGGACAGGAGAGAGACGAAGTGGGACCAAACTGCTGCAATGCTCTGGCCTCTGGCTGGTGAAGACCCTGTCCTAAGTCTCACCTCTTCTTTCTTCTTCTTTGGTTTGCTTTCTTCTCCCTTATCATCAGAATCAGAATCAGCTTTGCGTTTGCCTCCTTCTGACTTATCTGTCTCATGAGCTGTTTTCTGTGACTGCAGAAACTCAGCGATGAGGTCAGGGCAATCCAGGTTCTCTTCTGGTTCCCAAGTGTTGTCCTCACTGAAACCAGCAAGCACGACAAGTTAGACTTCCGCCAGCCGACCTTTTGAACTAAGAGAAGAGCTAGTCTTGGAAGAGAGTTCAGTGATAATGAACAGCTAGATTTTTGTTCAAGATTAAGAACTTTCCTAGGAGGGGAGGGTACAGATCAAAGGCTTAGAAACTTGCCTACTTTGCAAAAGTGGACTGGCAAGACGGCTCAATGGGAAAAAGGAGCCACCACCAAGCCTGAAGACCTGACTTTTTTTTTTCCTTCAGACAGGGTTTCTCTGTAGCTTTTGGAGCATGTCGTGGATCTCGCTCTGTAGATAAGGCTGGCCTCGAACTCACAGAGATCCGCCTGCCTCTGCCTCCCGAGTGCTGGGATTAAAGGCGTGCGCCACGGCTGCCTGGCTAAGACCTGACTTTCACCCCAGGATTTACATGACACACATGGCCACATGCACAAATAAACAAAACAAAAAGCTGTATTATATTATAGCACTCTGCATGCAGGTCCCTCCTTCCTCAGTAGACTATAGGCTGTGGAGGTCAGGACTGAACCAAGGAATAGCCATCACGGAAGAAGCAGCAAGCACATCCTGACTCCTCTCACAGTGACTGAATTTGCCTGTGTCATTGGAACTTACTCTGAGAAGCCCTTCCACTTCAGAAGATATTCCACTTTGCCCTTGACAACTCGCCGATCAAGAACCTTTTCCACCACATATTCCTCTTCCTCTTCTTCTAGCACCTCTTCCACTTTCTTCTTGTTCTGTTTTTTTCCCATAGTCCCCGCCAGCTTTCCGGTGTAGAGGGTGACGCTGCTAAAACGAGAGGGAAACCAAAGGGCACGGGGCACCTTTACTGCGAGACAAAAATCAGGTGTGAGGCACTGCTTATATAATATAATCCTCTACTTATTTCCAGTTCACAGCCATGTCTGCTGTCTGCTAAGAAGTTAGCCACATCATTAATCCCACAGCAAACTTAGTGTCTTTTCTGTCCTCTCCCTTTGGACAAGGACTTACTGTGAAGCCCAAGCTGTCCTCAGCTTTCTAAGTGATGGAATTACAGGTGTATACCACAATGTGTGGGAAGAATTTCTGAATTCTTACATCCATTTACAACTTTATACTAAGTCTAGTTTACAATAACTCCTAATACCTCTTTGCCACAAAGTATACCTAAAATACTATGTTGGTTCACAGTTACATATATTTAATCATTTGATTTTTTGTTTTGTTTTGTTTTTTTTGTTTTTGTTTAAAACAGGGTCTCATATAGCTCAGGCTGACTTTGAATCCCCGATCTGGTCTCTATGGTCTCTACCTTTCAAGTACTGGGATTATAGATGTATGCTACCCTGTCCAGCTAAAAAGTGCCTTCATTGTTCACTTTGCTTTTCTTGAATGCCATCATAAATTCACAGTTCAAACTTAAAAAATTATTTTACTGCATTTACTCATTTAGTGTGTATATGGGTGTCATAAAAGTCAAGGGACGAGCCGGGCAGTGGTGGCGCACACCTTTAATCCCAGCACTCGGGAGGCAGAGGCAGGTGGGTTTCTGTGAGATCGAGGCCAGCCTGGGCTACAGAGTGAGTTCCAGGAATGGCGCAAAGCTACACAGAGAAACCCTGTCTTGAACCCCCCCCCCAAAAAAAAGTCAAGGGACGATTTGTGGGAATCAGCTCCATGTGGATTTTGGGCTTGGCTAAGCCACCTCACCCAGGTTGGCCTGGAACTTATGATATAGCTGAGGATGACCTTGAACTTCTGATCTTGTATCTTCCTACCTGAGTGCTAAGATTATAAGCTGCAGCCCTAGCCCATAAATCACTGTTATTTGACCTAGTTTACTTTATAATTTATTTCTAAGACTCAGGATTGCTTAGAAAAAGCACCAGAATAACTATTAATTTGGAGTATAATAATTGCAATAATTTAGAAAATAAGCAGGGGGCCAAGAGGAAGATAGCTACCTCAAATACAGTCTACTTTATCTTCTGTGAGGCAGGACAACTCTGTACAGTTGGGCCTCTCCTTCTGCCTTCACCTGGTTCCACATAAAAACAAGGCCATCTGGCTTGCATGGCAAATGCTTTACCTTGTAGGTCCTGAGTTTATTCTTTTCTAAAACATGCTTCGGGATGGAGAGATGGCTCAGCAGTTGAGAGCACTGGCTGCTCTTCTAGAGGACCCGGGATCAATTCCCAGCACCCACACGGCAGTTCACAATTGTCTGTAACTCCAGTTCAAGAGGATCGGACACCCTCACACACAAATGCCGGCAAAACACCAATGCACATGAAAGAAATAATTAAAAACAACAACAAACCCTAAAAGTCTAAAACATGCTACAAAACACACACACACACACACACACACACACACGCTCGCACTCCCTCACTCACAGAATTATGTATGGGTGAAACAACTTGTTCTTTCATGTTGGGAAGTTGAAGTTGGTTTTGTTTGATGAAAATCCCCAGTGTGGCTGGGGATACAGGTCAGCTGGTGGAGAGCTGGTCTCCCCTGAATGGAGCCCTGCATTTGACCCTAACAACTGGGCATGGTGGTGCGCAATGGCTGATCCTAGTAGGAGCACAAGGAGTTCAAGGTTACCCTTGTCTACACAATACCCTAACTCAGGAAGCCCATGAAATATATATATTTTTTCTAGTATAAAAATTTTAGTTCCTTGTAAATCTCTTGCCTTTAATCCATTCAATTCTGATGTATTAGTTTTTTAATTATCCTCTCTCCCCGCTTGCCCCGACAGGGTTTCTCTGTGTAGCCCTGGCTGTCCTGGAACTCGTTCTGGCCTTGAATTCAGAGATCTGCCTGCCTCTGCCTCCCGACTGCTTTCAAAACATTCTTGGGTGGCATACTATAAAATGTTCAGAACATCTTTGATGAAAAGAGTGCCCAAAGCCTTAAAATTACCAATTTGTGTCAGTAGATGGCGCTGTAACATACCGGTCAAACAAAATTGGCTAAAATCTTAGAAATGGATGGATCAATTATCCAGAATGAGATACAAAGAATGAAGCAAATGGGCCAGGTGTGGTGGCACAGGCCTATAATCCCATAATCTGGGAGATGGAGGCAGGGGAATTAGGAGTTTAAGGTCAACACAGACTAGATTGAGAGATCCTGTCTTAATCCCCTCACCTCCCCAAAGGAACATGGCAAACAAACCAAGACACGGAAGGAGCATTGTTATGCATTAGTTTAATACCCCAATCTCAGATTAAACCGGTATTACCAGTGTCCTTGGACAAAAGTTTTAGATAGTGTGCTGAATTCTAGAGACTCAAGAGAATAAGAAATGGTCCCCACCTTTCTGAAGCTTAATGTAAGAAAAAAAAGGGAACCTTTCCCATTAGAGGAATTCTGAACTTTATAGTATGTCATCCAAGAACGTTTTGGAAAACTGTGGATATAGCTCGGTAGCATAACACTTAGCTTGTATACATGAGCCCCTAGGTGCAATTCCCAGCATTGAAAAAAACAACCCCCCCAATAAAACAAAAAACAAATTACCAAGAGTACCTATAATCACAGGAGGCTTAATAAGAGAGGCTAAGGCAGGAAGGTTGCAAATTATGGGCAACCTGAGTTATAGAGCAAACACAAACTAATATATATGTATGTATGTATGTATGTATGTATCTATTATGCATGATATATGTGGGTGCATGTACGACACAGCATGGGTGTGATGTTCAGGGGACAACTTTCAGGAAGTTGGCTTTCTCCTTCCAACAAGGGCTCTTTGTTTTTGAGACAGGGTTTCTCGCGTAGCCCTGGCTGTCCTAGAACTCTCTGTAGATCCACCTGCCTCTGCCTCCTGAGTGCTGGGATTAGAGGCGAGCGCCACCTCTGCCCAGCCTGACAAAAGTTCTGAGGATGAAACTCTGATGATCAGTTTTGCACAGGGAGCACCTTTACTCACTGAGCCACCTTGCTGGCCCTGTTTTTTTTTTTTTTTCCTTTTCTTATTTATTTGTTTAACATCCCCTCCCACTCTGTGTAGCTCTGGCTCTCGCTCTGTAGACCAGGCTGCCTCAAACTTAAAAAGAGATCTGATTGCCTTGAGTTATGGGATTAAAGGCATGTGTCAAAGAAAGAACATTGTGATTTTCTCACCAACCCTCCCAGGGCCAATTATACAGAAGAGGGATGGCAGACTTGAAGACCTGCATTCCACCTTCAGATCCCACAAGGTGGCAGAAGAGAACCAACTCCAGACAGACCTCCATCTACGCACCAGCATGTGTGTGCACTTATACATGTACAAACACAATAAATAAAAATTCAAAACCTTTATGAAGAATAATGCTAGATTTTTTTTCTTGTTCAGATAGAGATTAAATCCAAGACCCTTGAATGTGCTAGGTAAGCACTCTACCACTGAACATCTCAGCCCCTTATTTTCAGACAGTCTTGCTAAATTAAATTGCCCAGCTGGCTTTCAACTTGAGATCCCCTTGCCTCTGCCTCCAGAATAGTTGGGAATAACTGTGTACCACACCTACTTCTTAATATATGTGTCTGTATTATATTTACTGATTTATTTTTTGTGTGTATATATCAGACACAACATTAAGCACTTTTTTTGAAGTTTGCATAAACTATTCAAAGAAACGGGAAAGGCTTAAGAAGCCTGTTAAGCCAGTGTAGACATAGGTTCCAGTTGTTACCACAGAAAAGCATGGGCTAAGGCTGGGTCGATATCTCAGTTGGTAAAGTGCTTATCATGCAAGCATAAGGATCTGAGTTGGATCTCCAGAACCCTTCTAACACAGGAATAGGGTGTGTGCTTCCAAGTTCAGTGCAAAGGAGGCAGAAATAGCTAGATCCCTGGGGCTTGCTGGGCAGCCAGGCAGCCTAGCCTACTAAGTAAGCACCAGGGAAAGGAGAGACACTCTCTCAAAACAATGACAAAAACCTAAAACAAGGTGGAGAGCATCTGAGAAATTATACCCAAGGTTGACCTCTGGTCAAACACACAGTGTGAGCTACCTAAGAACTTCTAGGATACCTATTTTTGTGCAGCTTGAGAAATCTAATTCTAGGGGCTAGAGAGATGGCTCAGTAGTTAGGAGCACTTGGTGCTGTTCTTCCAGAAGACTTGAGCTGGGCTCACAAGGGGTTAACTCCAGCTCCAAGGGATTGGACACCTCGGGCCTCCCCAGGCATCTGCATATAGCCACAGGCAGACACACACCTACACAAAGCCCTAAGTGGTAGGGTGCATCTGTAATCCTAGCTATTTTACAGCAAGATGGAATGAAGAGACGGAATTGCTAGGAAACTCACTGGCTAGGTAGCCCAGAGTACAAAGTACAACAGAAAAAGAGATCCTGCCTCACATAAGATGGATGGAGAGAACCAATTTCCAACAGTCCAACCACCACATGGCACCCATACACACACATACATACATATATATATATACACGTATATATACATATGTATATATACGTGTATATATATATATATATAAACCCACCAAACTGCGGGGGCTTGGTGACACATATCTTTAATCCCAGCACTGGGAGGCAGAGGCAGGTGAATCTCTAAGAGTTTGAGGCCAGCCTGGTCTACAGAGTGAGTTCCAGGACAGCTAACACTATATAGAGAAACCCTGCCAAGAAGGGGGAAAAAAAAAAAAGAAAAAAGTTACTGATAACTATGTAGTGGGTGCTCGTAACTGAGGGCCCTCTGTAAGAGCAACATAGATTCTTGTTTTTCATGACAGGGTTTCCCTATGGAGCCTTGGCTGTCCCAGAACTCACGATCTGCCTGCTCTGCTCTCCAGTGCTGAGATGAAAGGCAGCATAGCCAGCCCACTATATCTATACAATACACACTCTCAACTGTGTCAGTGCAGGCGTGCACATGCTACAGTGTACATGTACAAGTTTGAGGACAACTTGTCTGAAGTTAGTTCTTTCAATCTTGCTTTTCTGAGGCTAGGTTTCTTGTTTCTTCATGCTATACTCTATTACCCAGGCTATCTGGCCCCCTAGCATCTGGAAAACTCTTCACCCCACCTCTCATCTTGCTGTAAAAGGAACTTGGATTTGAACTCAGTCCTTATACTTTGGTGGCAAACATTTAACTGAGCCATGCCATTTCCCCAGCCCTTAAGATCTCCATTCTCACCTGCTTCTATTATAGCATTCAATTGTATGTACAAAGATGCTTGAACTTGAACTTTTTGTTTTTGGAAACAGGTTTTTTTTTTTTTGAAACAGGGTTTCTTTGTGTAGACTTTGCTATCCTGGAACTCCCTTTGTAGATCAGGCTGGCCTCAAACTCAGTTTGCCTGCCTCTACTTCCCAAGTGCTGGGATTAAAGGTGGGTCCCCATCATACTACACCCTGGCAGATACTTGAACTCTTAACAAGTGCAATACAGACTCTTTGCATAACAACCACTACTGGGGTGGGAGAGATGGCTGAGCAATTAAGAGCTATTGCTGCTCTTACAGAGGATCTGAGTTTGATTCCTAGCACAACTGTGAAATGGCTCAGGTCCATATGTAACTCCAGCTCTAGGGGATCCCTCATGTGCACATACCTATACTGAAATACATACTTTCAAAAAACAAAACAAATCTCAGGGCTAGAGAGGTGGCTCAGTAGTTAAGAGCACTGGCGGCTCTTCCAGATGATCTGGGTTCAATTTCCAGCATTCACAAGGTGGCTTAAAACCATCCCTTGTTGTATTCAGTCAGAACCCTCCTGTTTCTCCAAGACCTTGCCGAAATGATACTTCTCCCATAAAGCTCACCCAACCTAACCAAATTTCTCTCCTTTCCTTGGGATCCCCAAAGCATTTTGTTTCTGTTTTCCCTCAGACAGTCAATTGGAATTCTGAGCCCTGTGCAAATTATGAATATTGTATGCCCAACAAAGAAAGATGTTTCAAAATCAAACAATTGGGAAATAAAAGTACAAAGCCACCAGCTTTTTTGGGAGTGACCAATCAATAAACCCTGAACTGAAAACAAGGACAAGGCATCTTTGCTATAACAATCGGCAACTACACTCCAGTAATCAAAACACAAATGAAGGCATGCATAGCAGTACAGTATACTCTGGGGCCATTTCTGAACTTCTTTTAGTTGGCTTTTTATTTGGCTGTTTGTGAAGCAGATGCTTTCCAGATGCAAATCTGAATGAAAACAGGAACCACATACACACCAAGCAGAAGGAGTGGTTTGGTTTCTGCAGTTTTTTGTTGTTTTTTTTTTAGTATGGCTGTGGGAGCAGAGTTGGTTGGCACAGCTTGAATCCAGAGCAAATCCACAGACGTTTTCTCCCCTCCCTTTTGTTGTCCAGGGTCTCAACTCTGTAGCCTAGGCTGGCATCAAGTATGTGAGTCATCTTTTGCCTCAGCCACTGTATTTAGTCAGTGTTTGCAGCACAAGGGCAGAGGATAACCTTCAGAAGGCGGTTCCCTCCTAACATGTCCTTCCTGGGATCAATAAGCTATCAGGCTCGTCGGGAAGTGCTTTATCCACTAAGTTATCTTGAAAGTCTAGCCTGGTTCTTCAGACAGGGTCTTACTCTATAGTCCAGGCTGGCATGAACCTCATTATTTAGACCAGGCTTTCTTCAAACCTGAGGCAATACTCCCTGTTCTGCCTCCTTCGGTGGGTGATGTATTATAGGCATGAGCCACCATACCCAGCTGTAAAATTATTCAACTTTACACAAGACAGTAAAGATTTTAAGAAGGCTGGTAGTACAGCTCAGGGATAGAGCACATGGGTTTTGGGGTTCAATCCAGTGCACTACCACCACCAGAAAGAGAAAACAAAAACCAGCCCAACATTTCCCACATTTGGGCTAGAAGTGTAGCTCACCAGTAGAAAGCTTGCCAAACTGGGATACAGCTCAGTGTGTGTGCTTGCCTAACACGTAAGAGCCCTGGATTCAATTCTTCAGATTGTGAAAAGTAAGCAATGACATACATACACACATTAAAAATAAACGTAAGCTAGGTATGGTGGTGCACACCTATAATCCTGGTTCAAGGCCAATCTGGGCTACATGGTGAGTTCCAAGTCAATTTGGAACATAGATAATAAAATCCACACATACCAACTTCTGCTAGGTCTAGTCCCCAAAATTTAGAAAGTGGGGCTATCAAGCTGGTTCAGCAGGTAAAGGTGTTTGTCTCACAAGCCTAATAACCTGAGCTCAACCACCAGCTTAGCATAACAGTAGAAGAGAATGACACCATTGGGGATTTAGCTCAGTGGTAGAGCGCTTGCCTAGCAAGCACAAGGCCCTGGGCTCAATCCTCAGCTCAAAAAAAAAAAAAAAAAAAAAGAAAGAAAAAAAAGAAAGAAAGAAAGAAAAAAGAAAAGGAAAAAAAAAGAGAATGATACCAACGTTGTTCTATGATCTCTACAAGTATGTCATGGCACACTTCCTACCTCCACTTTTAAAAACCACAAAACCAGCTGGGTGTGGTGGCTTTACTCCCAGCACTCAGGAGGCAGAGGCAGGCAGATTCTCTGAGTTCAATCTGAGTTCAAGGCCAGCCTGGTCTATAGCATGAGTTCCAGGACAGCTAGGGCTACACACAGAAAAACCAACAAAAAAAGCCTTATACTCCAAAAAATTGTTCAGAGGGCCGCAGAGTCAGTTCAACAGGTAAAGGTGCTTGCCATGCAAACCTGATGGGTTGAGTCTGATCCCCTGAACACAAGGTAGAAGAAAAGGGACTCTCCAAAACTGTCCTCTGACCTCCACCCATACGCACACAGTTTTTTTGAGACAGGGTTTCTCTGTGTAGCTTTGGAGCCTTTCCTGGAACTCACTCCGTAGCCCAGGCTGGCTGGGGTTAAAGGTGTGAGCCACTACCACCCGGCTGCACACATAGTGTTTTAACTGCTCAGAAAAAAATACCTAGAAGAGAGGGTAAAAATCTACCATTTTATTGCTATCTATAAAAAAAGTGACCAAGCCGGGCGGTGGTGGCGCACGCCTTTAATCCCAGCACTCGGGAGGCAGAGCCAGGCGGATCTCTGTGAGTTCGAGGCCAGCCTGGTCTCCAAAGCGAGTTCCAGGAAAGGCGCAAAGCTACACAGAGAAACCCTGTCTCGAAAAACCAAAAAAAAAAAAAAAAGTGACCAAACAGAAAACCAGAAGTGACTGAAGATCTTCTGCTGAGGAGCAAGTGGTTTCAATGTGGGAGCTTTCCCTCGGCCTTGAACTCCTGATGCTCATGCCTCCTCCATCTCCCAAGGGTTGGCTGAGATTATAGGAGTGCCCCAACATACACAACAGGAATCTTTTCAATCTGCCACTTTTCATATATATTTATATCCAAGGAGGGGCACAGGCACGAATTTCTTGATTGCAGTCATAAATCTATCCCCAAACTTTAGATCTTTCGAAACTATTCCAAACTGCTGACATGATTCTTAACCCAAAACTGGAGAGGATACCTTATATACTAGTAAAACTCATTTTTTTTTTCTCTTGGTTTTTCGAGACAGGGTTTCTCTGACAGAGATACACCTGAGTGCTGGGATTAAAGGCTTGGGGCCACCACCACCACCTGGCTGTAAAACTCACTTTTTAAAATTATTTTTGTGGTACTGGAACATAACTCAGTGGTAGATAACGGGGAAAATGAGTTCCGTATTTCATATACTATTTTTTTTTTTTGGTTGTTTTTTTTTTTTTTTTTTTCGAGACAGGGTTTCTCTGTGTAGCTTTGCGCCTTTCCTGGAACTCACTTTGGAGACCAGGCTGGCCTCGAACTCACAGAGATCCGCCTGGCTCTGCCTCCCGAGTGCTGGGATTAAAGGCGTGCGCCACCACCGCCCGGCTATTTTTTTTAATAAAAATATTATTACTGTGTGTGTGAACGCCTGCTTCTGTGGGTCCCTGCCATACCCCCATGTGTAGATCAGAGGACAATTTTCTGGAGTCGGTTGTTCTTTCCACCTTTACCTGGGTCCCAGGAGTTAAACTGAGGTCTCAAGGCTTGCTTAGCAAGGGCAAACACTTTTATCTGATGAGTCCTGCCTTATCCATGCTATTCTTACAGCCTCCCAACTCACACTAAAGACCTATTATTAGACAGAAAGTGGCCCTTTAACCCTTTCTCGACTCTCAAGTGCAGCCAAGGAAGGTCTTAAACTTCTGATCGTCCCGAGTGCTAAGATTACAGGTACATGCCATCACACCCAGCCAGTTTATGTGGTCCTGAAGATTGAATCCAAGGGTTTGCAGCCCACCAGGCAAACACCCCACAAACTAGGCTACCCCCTCATTTTACAGGATCATTCTCTGGACCGCCACCCTACTCATCACAAGAACTCCTTTACACACGGTCCACAAATCTCTTCTCCATTAGCACACCTTGAGCAGCCTAAGCCCTCTTGTCCAAGTTTACTGGAAGTTACTTCTTCGTGACCCTGGCAAGAGAAATTTCTCTGACAGTGTCAGTTGGACCCAACATCCTCAGGTTCCTTTTCTTTTTTCTTTCTTTCCTCCAAGTACTACTGGGACTGCCCCCGACTGCCACCGTGTCCGCTTTCTCAGGTTACCTTTCTAAACCTCTAGGGTAGGAAGCCGTGGTCCCGTGCCATGCACACAGAAGCAACAAGCCTGTCCCCTTATCGATGTCCTAAAGTTTTTCTTCTCCCGCCCAACTCCGGAGCGGCTCACTTGAGTCAGACAGTCTCCGTCCAGATCGTGAAGAGCTAACCCTCGGATGGCTAAGCTCATCGGGAACCTCTTGGCTCCCGGGATTCTGGATTCGCTGCCCCGCCCTCTCCATACTCCCGCAACCCGCGATCTCCGCGCGGGAAGAGGAATCGGAGGGCGCGGGGGCCCGGCCGCGCCCCCAACTCCTCACGCTCCAGGCTTCCGTTCGCGGCCCTCGACCGCCCGCGGCCTCCCGCCGTCGCCGCGCCCCCTCCCCCCCGCCTCCACAGCCCGCCTCCTCACCTCGCAGCAGCGCCCGAGAGTTCGAGAGGAATCGGTGTTGCGCTCCTCGCGCGTCGCGTGGGGCGGCCCGAGGGGGTCGCGCCCGGAGAAGCAAAAAGGCGTGCGGTCGCAGTCGAACGCCTAGCTGAAGCGGCGTACCGCAGGCCCCGCCAACGGCCCTCCCCTCAGCCGAACAAAAGAGCCTCTCACTCTGCGGGGCCCGCCGCCTGCACGGCGCAGACGCGATGACCCGCCGCGCGGCATTATGGGACGAGGGAGCCTGTCCAAGACTACAAGTTCCAGAGTGCCGCGCGAGGCTCGGACCGCCCGCCCCACTTTCAAGGGTTGTAGGGAGTTTTCGTAGTTCTGTTTTTCTTTTAAACTGGAAAGGCGGGTCGACTGTAGTTTATAACTCTGCAGTCTAGAAAGTTGGTGAGTGGTGGTGGAGTTTGTTTGGCTAATAAAAGGGTATGGTAGCCCAGCTGGCTTCGAACTCCTGGCTTTTCTTTTGCCTCAAAACTTTAAGATTATAGGCATGCGCCACTACTTAGTCTACCCAGAACACGTGTGTTTGGAAACGAGCCCCTTGCTATTTGATCCGAAAAACCATTTGCCTCTGGGCAGTTCTGTAATTAGCATCCTCTGTATATAAAAAAGTAATCTTAATTGCCAGGCATGGTAATGCACACCTTTAATCCTAGTTAGCACTTGGGAGGGAGAGTTAGGCGGATTTCTGTGAGTTTGAGGCCATCCTAGTCTAGAGCGAGTTCCAGGACAGTTAGGGTTGTTACTGAGAAACCCTGTCTTGAAAAACCAAACAACAACAAAAATTTAACATATTCGTCGCCTGAGATTTATCAGATCTCCACCTTTCAGTAATGTCCAGCAATCTGTAATCTTTTTTTTTTTTGTTTCTTTGTTTTTCGAGACAGGGTTTCTCTGTGTGGTTTTGGTGCCTGTCCTGGATCTCACTCTGTAACCCAGGCTGGCCTCGAACTCAGAGATCCGCCTGGCTCTGCCTCCTGAGTGCTGGGATTAGAGGCGTGCTCCACCACCGCCAGTGCAACCCGTAATTTTTTACCTCCATCTGGATGAGGTTCCTACTCCTCAGCCTTGAAATCACTTTCTCCATCCAGGAAGTACTAAATTAATCCTCTTGGTAGTTATCATCACCATTTCCTGAATTTTCTTTTCCTTTCCCCCTCTTCCTTCCTCTTCCCAAGTCCCTTTTCTCTCCTCTTCTTCCTCTCTTTCCCTCTCTTTTTATTTTTGTTTTGTTTGTTGTCATTTATTCGTGGTGGTGGGTAGATAGGGTCTCAAGGACGCCCTGGCTAACCTTGAACTCTTGAGCCTCCTGCCTCCACTTCCTGAGTGCTGGAGCTACGGGCATGTGCCACCACATGTAAAAGTTTACCTTTATTGCCTGTGTCCATGGGTGACTTTTATGGGGACTTCGCCATCTCCATGAACACCCCTTATCTGGCTAACTAGCAAAAACCATGGTTGTCATTCTTAAACAACTGTGCTGGTTCCGATTCCAGCGAGGTTGCTGCTAACTTCTGAACTGTACACTCCAGTCCGAAGAGAAACACCCCTTTGTATGGCTCATTGCATCCACAACTCCCAATAAAGTCCTTGGTATTTGTTGCAGGCATTCACGCGTCCGTTTTGACTCTCACTGTTGGAAAACATTCATTGAGTAGGTGATTAAATGAATCAATGAGATGTCCTCTTTCCTAGTACTCAGAAGAGTGAGGAGAAGGATTGCTGTGACTTTAAGAGCAGCTTGGGCAATGTAGGGAGTACCAGGCCAGCCTAGGCTACTGAGTGAGGGCATGCCTCAAAAAAACCAAAACACTGAGAACTTTCCTGTCCAAAACACTAAGACAAAAGAAAGAGAAAAAAAGGTCTAGCTCAGCAATACCATACAAACATTTAGTTAAAAGAGAACAATTCTTCCTGAAAATATTTGGGTTGAGTCTCCAAAGATAGGCAGTGATCTACCTATTCTTTCCTGAGGTGGATTGTCTAGGAGAACTTTGATAATGATATTATTAGTAATACTTTTAGCGTTTCATCTTGTATTGGTGCCGGGGAGCAAATTCAGGGCCTTGTATATGAGAAGAAAGCACTTTACAGGCCTGGAGAGATGGTTCAAAGGTTGAGAGCATTTGCTGCTCTCAAAGAGGACCTGAGTTCTGTTCCCACCACCTATATGGTGCTTCACATCGGTGGGTAACTCCATTTCCAGGGAATCCAACTCCTTCTGATCTCCGCTGCACACACATACACTCAGGCACATAGCACTTACTACAGAGCTCCACTCCACTCCAAGCCTAAGATATTATCATTATGTACTCCAGTGGTAGGAATCCTGGTTTCCTTCTTCCTCTTCTTGGTCCTGAATCTGGAACCTTGTGCATAACAAGCCAGCACCCTCCAGCCGGGCACTACCCCCAGCCTCTGCAGCCCAGGGGAAGTTATTGTTTGCTTGTGGAGTCAGGCTCTTCTGTTCAAATCCCTTGGCCTTGAACTCTGCATCTCGCCTCAGTCTCCCTGACTGCTGAGAGTAGAGATCTGAACTGTCCAATAGGCAGGCACCTGAGCCTTTTGTCCCAGGACTTGAGCACCCGGTTTCAGCTTCAGAGGAGGAGGAAGTTTATTGTAGTTAGAAGAGATAGCATAGCCAGAGGCAGAGACATCTGAGAGAGTCCAGCGTGGACTTGACCCTGAGCCATGTGAGGAGAAGGGGAGGGGAAGGAGGAGAGAGAGGGAACCAGGTTCATCAGCCAAGAGGGCAAAAGGTTCAAAAAGGGACGGGTAATGAAAAAATGCCTGGATTATATAGGGAAGAGCCTCTGGGGGAAGGGCAGCCCAGCTTCTGGGTTGGAGAACTGGGGAGGGGGATAGAGAGCAGGGGTCTGTCAGCCACACCCTGTAACAGATAGGGACTGAGGGATGCTGGGAGAACCTGGCGACCAGGTCTGCTTTGATATGTTAAATTGGTACCTCAGCCATTTGTCTGGGGTTTGACACTTAATGTGCACCACACTCTCACCAATCTATGTTAAATTCTTTTTGGTTTTTCGAGAAAGTATAGTTTTGGAGCCTGTCCTAGATCTTGCTCTCTAGACCAGGCTGGCCTCGAACTCATAGAGATCCGCCTGGCTCTGCCTCCCAAGTGCTGGGATCAAAGGCGTGCGCCACCACTGCCCGGCTTCTTTGTCAAATTCTTGATTGGAGGTGGGAATTATAATCCCCAATTTTTTGCATTTCCAATTCCCAAATCATGTCCCTGTCAGCATAAAATGCTGCCACCCGCAAGTCCCCACATCAAGCTGAATTCCACTCTGTGTCAAAGCACTGGCTCCTCTTCCAGAGGATGTGGCAGCACCCACAAGGCAGCTCACAATTGTCTGTGACTCTTGTTCCAGGGGACCTGACACCCTCACACAGACAAACCTGTAGACAGAACACTAATGCACATAAAATAAAAAATAAATTAATTAAAAAAAAAGAATTAAGGGAGTCAAAACCTACCTTTGGTTTTCACACAGCCAAACACTGCTGGTTTATGCTAATCTGAAAATCTGCCTGGTGTAGATGTCAAATTTATCAGCCTAAAATCTCTGTCTAACAATATCCATTTTGAAAATTGTTAAGAGGTTCAATGTGGTGGACTGTAATCCTAGTACTCCGCAGGCCAAAGCAGGAAGATTGCTATAAATTTGAGGCCAGTCCGATCTACATAGTGAGTTCCAGGCTAGCCAGGACTATATAATAGAGGGGTCCCAGAAGAGGTGGGGAGGGACGGGTGTGTGTGTTTGGGATTAAACTGTTTTACTGCTCCCCACCCCTCATTCCTTTAAGAGTAGCAGTGTGCGGTTGGGCATGCTGGCACAAGCTGGGATTCTCAGCACACTAAGGCCTGAGGCGGGAGAATGAGTTCAAAGCCAGCCTGGGCTACACAGTGAGACACTCGACGAAACAACAACAAAAAGAAACATATCACAAGTAATGAGAAGAAGAGAAAAAATGCGTTGTTGCAAAAATAAGGGAATCCTGTCAAACCCTGTCTCTGCTCTTTGTCCACACAATGTAACCCCGGGCAAGCTGCTGAACCTGTGAAAATCCAAAGCCACGAAACTTATCATGGTCTCATTTTATAGCATTTCTACATTTCTACTAGTTATTTTTAGATAGCTTTTTCTAAGAATTCAAAGAGGGAAGTATAGAATGTTTAAAACATTTCCCCCAACACTGTTGGGAATTCTTTGTTTCACTTGACTACGACTTTCTTTCTTTGTTTATTTTCTATATGGAGTTTTTCTGTGTAGCCCTGGCTGTCCTGGAACTCACTCTGTAGCCCAGGCTGGCCTACGAACTCACAGAGATCCACCTGCCTCTGCCTCCCGAGTGTTGGGATTAAAAGCATGCGCCACCACCGCCCGGCTTCTTTTCTTTTCTTTTTTTTTTTTTTTAATTTATTTTCATTTTTATTTCTTTGTATGGGTGTTTTGCCTGTAGGTATATATGTCGAAGACCAGAAGAGGGCGCCAGATTCCCGGGACCTGGAGTCACTGATGGCTGCGAGCTGCCTTGTGGGTCCTGGGAATGAAGCCTGGATCCTCTGGGAGAGCATTCGGTGGGTTGTTGTTGTTGTTGTTGTTTGTTTGTTTTTGTATGTTGTTTTATTGTATGCTACAGCCAGTGTATATGAAATAGTTAAACCTTGTGAAGCAGAAGCCCATGAAAATTCAGAGAGGTAGATGTTAAGGACTCACAAGCAGAAGATGGTATATTATGGTACGTGTTATAGGGGAACTTTGTACAGACTTCAGATTTAGTCCTCTTGATTGAATATTCACTGGTTCATGAAAAGTGGAAACCTCAGGACATCCGAATACAAAAGGGAGCAGACTTTCCGGGATTTGGAACGTGAAGATACCCCATCAGCGGAGGGTCCTGTTGAGCATTCTGAAGACAGAACTGTTTTTTTTTTGTTGGTTTTTTTTTGTTTTTTTTTTTTTTTTTTGGTTTTTTCGAGACAGGGTTTCTCTGTGTAGCTTTGTGCCTTTCCTGGATCTCGCTCTGTAGACCAGGCTGGCCTCGAACTCACAGAGATCCGCCTGCCTCTGCCTCCCGTGTGCTGGGATTAAAGGCGTGCGCCACCACCGCCCGGCTGAAGACAGAACTGTTTAGTCTGCAGCTGGCTGGGAAACCTTCACTTGGTTGAGCCGGGTCTCTAGCTGGAGCTGCTGAACCACGGTCTTCGTGGTGGCAACACTAGAAGAACCCAGCACGGCACTGGGGGCAGCCGGACCAACTCGTCAGGCCGTCAGCCGAGTGAGGGCGGCAGTTTAGGGGATGGCGGGCGCAGCCCGTGCTTTGAACTCACTGTGTAGACCAGGCTGACCCAGAACTCACAGAAATGTGCCTGCCTCTGCCTCCCTAGTGCTGGGTCTTTTAGTTTTGAGACAAGACAGGACAGACTGCGGCTAAAGTGCCTATTTAACATATCAAAGCAGGCGCTGGATGCCAGCTTCTTCCCGCATCCCTCAGTTCCTACCTGCTACAGGGCCCTCCTGGCTTGTACACCCTGCCCCGTACCCTAAACTTCTCTAGCCCAGGGCCTGGGCTGCCCGTGCCCCAGCTGCCCTTCCCTATGTAATCCAGCCATTCGGGGTCCTTGATCTTTTTGTCTGCCCTTTCCCCTCCTGGCCTCTTGGTACGGCTCTTCCCTGCCCCTCTCCTACCTGGCTCAGAGTCTGGTCCACTCTGGACTCTCCCGGATGTCTTTGCCTCTGGCTATGCTATCTCCACTTTATCTACAATAAACTTCCTTCTCCACCATACCTAGCAGTCGTGTCCTTTCCTCTTTCTTTCTTTCTTTCTTTTAAAGATTTATTTATTTATTTATTTATTTATGTATTTATTTATTTATTATGTATACAGTGTTCTGCCTGCGTGTATCCCTGCAGGCCGGAAGAGGGCACCAGATCTCATTATAGATGGTTGTGAGCCACCATGTGGTTGCTGGGAATTGAACTCAGGTTCTCTGGAAGAGCAGTCAGTGCTCTTAATCTCTGAGCCATCTATCCAGCCCTCCTATTTCTTTCTTTTTTTTCCATTCAAGAATCTTGAATTCCGGATCTTCCAAACTCATCCTCTAAAGAACTGGGATTGCTAGACTTTGAGCCCCCAGGCCCTGAGGGCAGCTACCTGAAATCCAATTGTTAAAAATTTATTCATTCTGGCCGGGCAGTGGTGGTGGCAGCGCATGCCTTTAGTCCCAGCACTCGGGAGGCAGAGCCAGAAGGAACTCTGTGAGTTCGGAGGTCAGCCTGGTCTACAGAGCGAGATCCAGGATAGGCACCAAAACTACACAGAGAAACCCTGTCTCTAAAAACAAACAAACAAAAAGATTTATTCTTTCTGGAGTTAATATGTACACTCTTATAATACGTTTAAGAGACATTTCTTCTCATATCCTCTGGTTTGATTTTCCACATTGATTCCCAGATAGTTGAGTTTGATTAAAATATATACATTTAAACCACATACCTCTGACTTTGACTAGTTTGGTCTTTTGCTTTTTTTTTAATTGTTGGGGTCTTGGAGCTGGAGAGATGGCTCAGCAGTATAAGAGTATTGGTAATTCTTCCAGAGGTACTGAGTTCGATTCCCAGCACCCACAGGGTGTGATGGGATCTGATGCCCTCTTCTGGCGTACAGGTGCATATGGAGATAGAGCACCATATACATAGAATAAATAAATCTTGAAAAAAAATGTGGGGTCTTTTATAGCTCAGCTTGACCCTAGAACTCCAGCTCAGCCTCCCCAGTGCTGGGATTATACATGTGTCAAAAGGCCCAGCTTTTAAAACTATTTTATATACAAAGTCTGAAGGTATTTTTTTTTAACATGTCTGTGTTTTAAGTGTGAAATCTTCCACTGTAGCATTGTGCTGGAGCTCAATAATTTATTGCTTTTTAGTTTATGTGCATTGGTGTTTTGCCTGTATGTATGTCTGTGTGAGGGTGTCAGATCTTGGAGTTATAGTTGTTAACTGCCATGTGGGCGCTGGGAATTGAACCTGGGTCCTCTGGAAGAGCAGTCGTGCTCTTAACCGCTGAGCCTTCTCCCTAGCAGCTCAGTATGTTTTTAAGTGTTTTGGAATTTGGACTGTTCCAGTTGTTTGGGGCTGTGGTTGTTATTTCCCACATTTATTGTATAAGGATTGGCCCCAGCATCAACAATTGAAATTTTCAAGGAAGGTGCCAGCATTTGGGAGGCAGAAAAATTATGAATTACAGGGATACCTGAGCTATGTAGTAAAAACTTAGCCGCCGCCCCCCCCCAAAAAAAAAAAGGACAAGGGAAAAGAGCTGGTTAATCAGATATTTGAATGTAGAGTTGGCCATGTAAAGGAAAATAGTATTACTGCCAATGAGAAATTGTCTTTCAGGCAAAAATTTTACCTTTGGAAATCTGGTATCTACCAAAGTGAATCTGACAACTTCCTGAAAGTTTCCTGATGACATCAGTGGTGATATTAACATGATTAAATTTATTTTTTTATGGGATTGGACAGATGGCTCAGTGTTAACAGCATTTACTGCAGAGGATCTGGGTTCAGTTCCCAGAACACACATTTGGGTGGGTCACAACCATCTGCAACTCCAGGGGATCTGATGCCCTCTTCTGGTCTCTGTGGGCACCTGCACACACAGGTAGTACATATAAACACATGTAGCTTCATATACATACACATAAGTAAAAATAAACCTTGAAAAAGAAACCACCACCTGTTAACTGGGCATGATGGTGTACACCTGTAATCCCAGCACTTGGGTGACAGAGGAGGAGGATTGTACATTTTGCATTTGAGGTAATCTTGGTCTACATAGCTCTGGGCCAGCCCAGACTAGGTAACAAGACTTTATATTAAAATGAAAGGAGAAACAGAGATGGAAAGGGAGAGGGAGAGTACTATTTGATGTTTTGTTATAGCAAAGGAGGATTCACGATTTTTGGAGAGGGCTAAAAGGATATGTTTGTGCTGGGCTAGATTTTCTTCATATACCAAAAGACAGAGCCCGAAAGAGAACCCAGGTAGGGGGAAGGATTTGGGACTCAAGAAAATGGCTCATAGGTTAAGAGCACTTTCTGCTCTTGCATAGGACCAGGGTTCAGTTCCCAGACTTCCAGAGTGGCTCCAACCATTTGTAACTCCAGTGCCAGGAGATCTGAGGCCCTCAGCTGACCTCTGAGGGTTCCAGGTAGGCATGTTCCAAGTGGGCATCCATAATTACAGGCAAAACACTCATACACAAAATAAAAAAACAAACATTTATTTTTGGTGTGTATGTATGTATGTATGTATGCCTCAGATCCACAGGAATTGGAGTTACAGTTGTGAGCTGCCTGATGTGGGTGCTGAATTTATCTTCTGGAAGAGGAACAAACACTCTTAAGCTCTGAGCCATTTCTCCTGCTCCCGTTCGGTTGTTTTTGAGACAGGGTTTTAGGTGGCCGGGGATAGGCTGAAACTTACTATGTAGTTGGCAATGGCCTTCAATTCCTGCCTCTACCTCCAAGTGCTGGGATTACAGGTGTAAAATTATCTTTTTAACACATCAAGAGTTTTTTTGATTTTTCGAGGCAGGGTTTCTTTGTGTTGTTTTGGTGCCTGTCCTGAACTCCCTCTGTAGACCAGGCTGGCCTCGAACTCACAGAGATCTGCCTGCCTCTGCCTCTCCAGTGCTGGGATTAAAGGCGTGTGCCACGGTCGCCCGGCTATAAGAGGGTTTTTAAAATCGTGTTTTGAGATTGAGCTCTGTAGCCCGGGTCGCCTGGAATTCACCATGTAGCTTTAATCTTCCAAGTGTTAGGATTCCAGGCGGGAGCCCTTTCATTGCCTTAAGAGGAAATTTAATGTCACCAGGGTTGGCATTTTTTTTTTAATTTTTTTTTTTTTTTTTTTTTTTGGTTTTTCGAGACAGGGTTTCTCTGTAGCTTTGCGCCTTTCCTGGGACTCACTTGGTAGCCCAGGCTGGCCTCGAACTCACAGAGATCCGCCTGGCTCTGCCTCCCGAGTGCTGGGATTAAAGGCGTGCGCCACCACCGCCCGGCCCCAGGGTTGGCATTTTCACCAGCTTTTTCTTGCTTACTAACTAGGTGATCCTGTTTTGGGCTTGTCTCGGGGAGTCACAGTGAGGTGTGAGCCATCTCGTTTGGTTTTTGCCGGGATAACCCGCGCGGCTTTTCCAAATCTAACTGGCAGTGCCCTTGACATTTCAGCTGGGGAACTGCAACCTCCGAGGTTCAAAGCGGGACCCTCTGGAGATCTCAGTAAGACTCCAGCAAAGGGTGGAAGCTCCCCACAGTACTGACAACCCCGTAACACCCTACAGACACCTGGGTTCCCGAGATGCTCTCGCAGCCCGTCAATGAGGCTCCCCGAGCGCTGATTGGCGCGCCTGACGGCGGTGGGCGGGACGAAACGCTGGAGGGGACGCCGAGGGCTTTCAGTTCTCGCGCTCCACCTCTCGCGCCCCTAGCGATTTCCGGAAAGATCCGGATTGCCGCTCAAGTCTGGGCGGGGCGGAGAGCCTCGGCGGACCCGCGGTCGCCACTGAGAGCCCTGGTCTGCAGGGGTGGGGGCGTCCTGGGCACTCAGGATTGGTCCGCCGGGAGCCGCCTCCCGTCGTGCACCGGGGCGCCGGCGACTCACCCGGAAGGAGAAGCCGGCACTCGGGCTCTATGGTGCGGTGCTGGTGGTGTCGCTGTGGAGAGCTGCTGCTGCTGCTGCTGCTCTCAGGTGAGGGGCCGTGGGCGGGGCCGGGGCTCGTAGGTGCTGCTTGGGGCGGGGGACGGGACGCCGGCTCGAGGAGCAGTGGTGGCGTTTGGGGGATGGCCTCGCTTGACCTGTCAGGGAAGCGGGGTTGTCTTCCCGCCCGGTGTGAAAAGTGAGGAGGGCTTGCTGGGGACCCAACCAGAAAGGAAGCCTGGCTGTTCAGTTTACCTCGAGAATAGAAGGTGTCTTTTCGTCCCCGGTTTAACCGGGAAAGGAGAGAAGGAGCATGTGGCTGTTTTCCATCTGGTTTGATAAGAATGGAAGGGAGTGTCCAGAGTCAGAGTTTGGGGGATAGCTCTCCAAGTGGCCGGGAGTGGGAGAAAATGGCAGGTATTTTTCGCAGACACTGGGAATTATGGTCGCCCTGTAAGTTATTTCCAGGTGGAATGAGTGGGCTGTCGACTGACAGGTCGAACAGCTGCTTGATGGACGGGATGGAGGGTCAGGCCGGAGAACTGCCTCTACCACCCGTGGGTATTCAGGAAGGCGAGGTTTTTGAGCTGCTGTCTGTTGACACCAAAGGCTCAAGAGTGAGTCAGAAAAGGCGAGAGGCTCCTGGGCGCAAACTTTCTGCAGCCTGGTTTGTTTTGAACGTGCCTCTTGAAGTAGTTTAAGTGGCAGAAAAAATGAGGGGAAGGCCTTGCATTAGCAGTTGTGAGCTTTACAATGCCTCAACTTTATATCCTTCAAAAGATCTGGTTCCTCCCCAGGACTGTTGGTGCTGGTACTGCTGAGGGAAGCAAACAGCACCTCAGATGTGATGGAAAGGGCCTGGACATGGAGTTAGCATTGCGTAAGCCACCTAACCCTTGGAGAGTACTTGACTTTATCCTTCCTTGGTGGATGCACACAGATCCATCTCTAGGTTGTAGAGCTGAAGTTGAAGTTAAGAACTTGCTGCTTCTCCAGGAATGGATGAACTTCGTTTTCTTCCAAAGAGTGGTGTCTTTGGGAAGGAAATTGATGGAGAGTAGTGGTGGTTAGAAATGGAGTCTAGGTTTTACCGGGTGATGGTGGCACACGCCTTTAATGCCAGCACTCCAGAGGCAGAGGCAGATCTCTGTGAGTTAGGAGCCAGCCTGGTCTATTACAAAGTGAGTTCCAGGACAGCCAGAGCTGTTAAACAGAGAAGCTCTGTCTCGAAAAACCAAAAAAAAAAAAAAAAAAAGAAAAAAAAAGAAATGGAACCTAGGTTTTTGTAGTTTCACTGTTTTAAGGAAATTTACAACCAGAACCTCCTCAGTGCCCTTTAAACTTAGGTTTAAGCATACAAACATATGGAGACTTGGAATTTTTAAAAGCCAGTTTTTGGTTGTTTCTATGTGATAGTAGCTCCACACTAAAGGAGAAAAACTTCCACATGGGGGTGCTGCGGGCCCCTTTTCAAATTCTTCTTTGAGACCAAAGGTATGATGACTAGTTACTGAACTAGTCTTGAATTTCGCAAACCTTTTCAGGAAGAGTGGTGTGAACTCCCTTTAGTGGAGATAACTCTTTTTCTTGTCATCTTTCCTATTGTACTACAAAAAGACACTTCAGAATAGTTAACTCTCTGTTTGTATGCTGGCAGATCGGCAAAAGCCTAAAAAGAGAAAGAGGTGGGAAACCCCAGGTGGTTAATTATTCACAGCAAGTCTGTCTGCTGGGTTTTGGTCACAGACCTTTGTTTCGGTCTGGACTGTTGTTGAGCTGGGTTGTTGGGGAATTTGAACTTCCTGCATTTCAGTTCAGGGCCTGTTGGAGGTGGTGACTGCCGCAGATGAAAATTCAGATTGTCAGCAAGGATGCTGTTTATGATGGTGTTGAAATCACAGAACCTTGGGTTTGCGCCACAGTGTAGCTCAATTTTGTCATCTGCCATGTCGCTTTGTCCCCGCGTGCAGTGTCTGTCTGTAGAAGTGAGACCTTCTGGGATACTGGAAAGAATTGCAAAAGCTGTTTGCTCTGCTAATTTCATGCTGTAAATGAGTTCCCCTTCTTTTGAAACATTAGCCCTGTGTTAGCAAAACATAAAATAGACGGAAGCTCATTATGCGCTCTTCTAATGGTAAGGCAGAACTAATAAGAGAATGTGTTTAAAATTAATTGTGGGACTGTAAAAATGAGTGGGTGTGTGAATGAGCATGGGGGGAGGAGAGGGAGAGCTTAGATAGGCTTGTTTTCCCAGGAGCCGGCCCGGATCATTTGTTGGCAGTACATATTGGCTGAAGTCAGTTTTCATTTCAAGGTAAATTGGAAAGGGAAATTAAACCTTATTGTTCTGCTCTTAAGAGAGAGGAAGGGGGTGGAGGCGGCGCCAGGGTGGATGCTGTTGGAGTGATTCTAGGAGTAAGAAGATTAGTGCTGTATTTTAACAGAAGGTGACATCATGGTCCCCTTGTTGGAGTGGGCGATGTCGCTGTACACATAAACTACCACACTGGGGGAAATCAGTGGCTTAGGCTTTAATGAATCTTTACAAAGGAGCGGAATGCATCCTGAGTTGACCTGTGAAGCTGTGGGGTGCTTGGGCAGAGATACAAACCGGATGGTATGTCAAGATTGGAAATGATTACAATGGTTGGCTCCAGTTCTAAAGAGCTGATAAGGGAAGGTGGTAACTGTAACTGGACCATTCAGTTGGGTGCTCCCAGGAGCACTCCAGCTCAATGATTCACCTGTCTAGAGGTAACTTTGGTTAGATTGCTGGAGCATTGCTATGTGTAGGGACTGGGTTCTCTCTAAATAACCAGGAGGGGGTGCTGTTAGGCTCCTTTTCAAAGCCGTGCTCCACAAGGCTGCTAAGCCACGGTCCTCAGGCAGAAGTTTTACAGGGGAGCCCACCTGCCTTTCTGGCCACCCACGACACACTCTCCACACACAAGAAGCTCTAGGTTGAGGTGGCCTTGTAGAGGTTCCCAGGGGTAGTCTGAGAATGGAGACAAATTCCCCAGGGCTTTTAATTTGCTACTAACTAATGTGGGTGTTTTTCCCTTCCTCTTTAAAGTTTTACACAAGATTAAATTAGGGAGAGGGGAGTTGACCTGGGTTTCCCCAAGGGCTGTCTATTAAGAACTTTTGTGGTTTTGCCCTGACAAAGCCTGGTAAGGACATACCTGCTAACTGTGCTTGTTCCTGTGTCCTCTGTTCCTCCCCAGATGTTTTCTTCCCATGGGCTTTTGGTGTAGGATGTTGGAGAACCAAGAGCTGGAGGTAAGAGTGGGCTCCAGGTGGTCAGAGTTGGGGGGCCTTTAGGAGGAGGGGACACAGATGCAGATCACCATCTGTGCTGTGTTTTCCCCTAATATACTCTTGGTGTGTCTGATGGGCTCAAAATAAAGCCAAGAGAAGGAAATCAGTAGCAATTGTACATGCTGAGAAGTGAGCTTCCATTTCGACTAACTTTCCCATTGGTTGGAATGTACTAGAATGTAAGCTTTTTAAAAATTACATTTTAGGCCAGGCGGTGGTGGCACAGGCCTTTAATCCCAGCACTTGGGAGGCAGAACCAGGAGGATCTCTGTGAGTTCCAGGCCAGCCTGGTCTACAAAGTGAGTTCCAGGAAAGGCGCAAAGCTATGCAGGGAAACCTTGTCTCGAAAAACAAAAACAACAACAACAAAAAAAATTACATTTTTATTTATCTAAGAAATAGAGCTCATTAGGACATTTTCATATATATTTATCATTATACTTTGTTCTTATTTGTCTACTCGTTCCCTGTGCAGATTAAACTCAGGGGCTTGTGAGTGCTCAGCTCTACTGTTGAGCCGTATATCCCTAGTTCTCTTTTTATCTTTTTTTTTTTTTTTTGATTTTTCGAGACAGGGTTTCTTTGTGTAGCTTTGCGCCTTTCCTGGAACTCACTTGGTAGCCCAGGCTGGCCTCGAACTCACAGAGATCCGCCTGGCTCTGCCTCCCGAGTGCTGGGATTAAAGGCGTGCGCCACCACCGCCCGGCCTCTCTTTTTATCTTTATGTAGTGAGACAGGGTCTCACTGGATAGTCCTATTTGGCCTAGAACTTCAACTAGCTCATCTTCAACTTGATGACAGTCTTCCTGTTTCTTCCTGAGTGTTGGGATTACAGGAGGGAGCCACTGTCCGAAGTTCTTTATTTACTTATTTTTGTTTTTGGAGACAGGATTTCTCTGTGTAACCCTACCTGTCCTGGAGCTCCCTCTGTAGGCCAGACTGGCCTTGAGCTCACAGAGATCTGCCTGCCTCTGCCCCCAAGTGCTGGGATTAAAGGCATGTACCACCACTGCCCAGCCTTTTTCTTTTCTTTTGATGTCTTTATTTTTTTATTTGGAGTCTCACTAAGTTCCTCAGATAAGGCCTGGAACTCTTGACTCTCCTGCCTCAGCCTCCCAAGTCGTTAGGCTCATAGGCCTGTACTAGTTGGGATGGCCTGTGGTCTCCTGGAGAACAGGGAGCTTTGTTTCTCATTTATGCTCTATCTTAGTACAGTGCCTGGCACACACCATGTCAGTAAACACTTGTTGAATTGACTAGAACAATGATTGGAAGTTGGTATTGAGTTAGAAACTTTGGTAACTACTGTGCGGTCAGAGCTGCCTTGCTAGCTAGGTGTGGTGTCTTATGATCTCAACACTTAGGAGGTAGATCTGTGAAAAATGCCACATGTTCAAGCAATAAGTCTCCATAGTGAGTTCCAGGGCAGCCAGGGCTCCAAAGCCTGAACCAAACCACTTTCTTTCTGTGTGACGCGAGCTGAAGCTGAAGGAGCATTTTTTTTTTTTTTTTTTTTTTTTTTACACTTGCAGGAGGTGATCACGGTGCGTGTTCAGGACCCCCGGGTGCAGAATGAGGGTTCCTGGAATTCTTACGTGGACTATAAGATATTCCTTCATGTGAGTCATGTTCTGTAATGGGGCTGCTACAGGGCTATGGGCTGTGCTGAAGTGGAAATGATTTGCGGGTGTTCCCAACATCCCGAGACAGAAGATTGAGAGAAAAGGAGCATGGTGAAGAAAACACGAGGTGTAATTGTGAATTGCTTTCAGCCTGTCCAGTGGCATCTTGGTCTGGGGACCATGGCCTGATCATTTGGCCCCTTAATGAGAGTGATGATGGCAAAGTCATATGGGCTTAGTCCTTTCCATTTAACCCTTTTTACCAACCTCCTCTTGTAGACGAACAGCAAGGCCTTTACTGCCAAGACCTCGTGTGTGCGGCGCCGCTACCGTGAATTTGTGTGGCTGAGGAAGCAGCTGCAGAGGAATGCGGGCTTGGTGTGAGTTTGCTCTTGCTGCCTTCTCAGGTCTGAGTAGACTCTGGGGTCACATGGAGCTAGAGTTTACAGAGAAAAGAACTTCCAACATGCCAGGCGTGTTCTAAAGAAGTGCTTTAAATCCTATGTTTAAGTCAGTGAAGAAAACCAACATCCTCCTTTTTAGTTTTTGACCTAGCAAAATTGTATAAACAGGGAAAAAAGTGTCTATGTGCACATATATATTTCACTGGCTTAAACATGGTTTAATACAGCTCCCAGCTTCTTTAGTGCCTGGCATGTTGTAAGTTATCTTCTCTGTAAACTCCAGGTTCCTTCCTTTTCTCAGGCAGGGTCTCACTGTGTAGTCCAAGTTGGCCTTGAACTTGCACTCTTCATGTGGCAACATCTGGAGCGCTGGGATTACAGGCATAGATCACCACACCTAGATACATTTTCTGTTTTGTTTTTTTTGAGACATGGGCTTCTGTAGTATAGGTTGGCCTGCAACTGTTGATTCTTTTGCCTCTGTCTCCCTTCATTTACTTCAGGATGATCACTGGTGGGTGGTCTGCCTAGTTAGTTACCATGTGGGACTGATGGGGCTACTGCCATGGGCCATGCCAGTTGACTCCTTTCGTCCCTCTCCTCTAGGCTGCTTCGGGGTGTCTGTCTGCCCGTCTGCCTCTGTCTGTTGTTCTCTCTCTGAGAGTGTCTGTGTCTATTTCTTTCCTTTTCTTGTGTGCTGGGAATTGAACTCGGGACTTTGTACGTGGTTGGCAATCACTCTACCACTGAGTTATGTCTTCAGCCCTGTCTTCTTGTTACTTTATAATGTGTTCCCTGTGCCTTATAACAGAAGCTAAGGACGTTTAACAGTAATATGCGATAACTCACTTCATTTATAGCAAATTCTGGGGCTAGAGTGATCTGTTTTATTTGTTTGTTTGTTGTTTTTCCCTGAAATAGAGGCTGTATGTGTAGCTCCAGGCTGGCCTCGAATGCTCCATCTTCCTGCTTTAGCTTGCTGAGTAGTTGTGATTATAGACATGTGGAATAGATAGTTTTAGTTTATGAGAAAGGACCCACATTCCTGCTTGAAGTCTCTTCCTTAAAGAAGGAACGTAAGCTGGGTGCTGGGGAGATGGCTGTTGGTAACATGATCGTTGCGAAGCAGGAGGAGCTGAGCTGGATCCTTAGTACCCATGTGAGAAGCCTGTAATCCCAGTGCTGCGAGACAGAGGCAGGGGAATCCTAGGGGCTTGATGCCCAGCCAGTCTAGCCAAATGGATTAGCTCTGGGTTCAGTGAGAGACTCAGTTCAACAAATGAAGTGGAGGGTAATTGAGGAAGACATCCTCTGTCAACGTCTGGCTTCCATACATGTGTGTATGCACATGCTCCCCCATCCCAATGCAGAGCACAGAGGTAGTAGAGCTGGGTGTAGTGGAGCAGACCTGTAGTCCTCCCACCTAGGAAGCAGAGACCAGAGGATTACTGCAAGTTCCAGGCCAGCCATGGCTCCATAGCATAGTGAGGCCATGTGTCATAAAGTCCCCAAAGGGACTAGAGTTAAGAGCCCTTGTTGCGGGGCTGGAGAGATGGCTCAGAGGTTAAGACACTGGCTGCTCTTCCAAAGGTCCTGAGTTCAATTCCCAGCAACCACATGGTGGCTCACTACCATCTGTATTGAGATCTGGTGCCTTTTTCTGACTTGAAGGGATACGTGCAGGCAGAATAGTGTATATATAATAAATAAATAAATAAACAAACAAACAAATAAATAAATAAATAAAAGCCCTTGTTGCTCTTACAGAGGACCTGGGTTTGGCAATCCACACTAGGTTGCCTACAACTGCCTGTAATTACAGTTCCAGGGGATCTGATTCCCTCTTCTGGTCTCTGTGGATACTGTGCACACATGGTGTACATATCAAGCAAGCTCATACACCTGAAGAAAAAAGCAATCGATGTTGGAATGTGCATACTAGATGGAGTGGTATAATAGCATGGCTTTGGAATCGTAGACCTACGTACTACCTGTGCTGTGTGACAATGGGGATTGTTTTGTTTTTAAAGACAAGGCCTGGGACTCACTCTGTAGACAGGCTGGCTTTGACCTTGGAGATCAGCCTGCCTCCCAAATGCTGGGATTAAAGGTGTGTGCCACCACACCTGGCAGACAGTGGGAATTTTATGTCACCTCTCTGGTTTTCTAAAAGGAGGACACTAATGTTTTTCTCACGGGATTTTTAGGAAGATTAAATGCCATGTTTGTGGAAATGTGATGCGAAGTGCCTGCCATAGGGCATACCATCAACCAGTGTTAGCTCTGTCACGTCCCTTACTAAAATCTAATTGTATTGATTGGGCCCCTTTTCAGGGGATTATTTTGGGGTGGGGTTGGAGTGATGCTTCACTTTAAGTGTTACATTATGTTTCCACAGGCCAGTACCTGAACTTCCTGGGAAGTCCACCTTCTTTGGCAGCTCTGATGAGTTCATTGAGAAGCGACGGCAAGGCCTACAGCATTTCCTAGAAAAGTGAGTGGACGTGCTGGGTTAGCACTGGCCACCACAGTGGAGGCAGGGCCACAGGACGGTGCCAGGCAGATGCAAACCCCTGCCCTGCTCTTGCGGTCGCATTTGTGGTGGCTTGCTTTCCTGTGCACCCCCATCTCCAGTGCTCTGTGAAGCCAAAGGCTCGGGGATGGGGACAGCTGCTTCCTCACATGGTCGGTGTTGTGCTCTCTGTTGCTGCAGGGTCTTGCAGAGCGTGGTCCTTCTGTCAGACAGTCAGTTGCACCTCTTCCTCCAAAGCCAGCTCTCAGTCCCTGAGATTGAAGCCTGTGTGCAGGGCCGAGGCTCCTTGACTGTGTCCGATGCCATTCTCTGCTATGCTATGTCCAACTGTGGCTGGGCCCAGGAGGAGAAGAGGCAGAGCACCTCTCACCTGGCTAGAGGAGACCAGCGTAACAGGTAATTGGAGGACTGTTAAGGAACCTGGGGCTGGGATCACTGTGACAGTGACACATGGGATGTGTGGCATGCCCATGTGTTAGGAAAGGAATGTCACAGCATTGGTAGCCTTGGAAAGGCCTGGTTCTCTGTCTTGAATGGGAAACTAGAGGTCCCGCTGAAACTCAGGGAGAAAGAAGGGCAGCCTTCCCTGGCTGGCTTTTTCTTTTGTTTGTGCAGTCTCTTGTGTGGTCCGTACTGGCCTGGAACTCACTGTATACCAGGCCAGTCTTCAGCTTTTCGTGATCTTTCTGCTTCAGACATGAGCTCGGAGATTCCAGGTGTGTGTGTATACAGCACTCTGTTTCTTCTTCTTTTGTTTCTTTGTATAGCCCCAGCCGTGTAGACCTACTCAATTATGTAGGCTACTTGCTCTGTAAACCGAGCTGGTCTCAAACTCACAGAGATCTGCCTAAGATCTGCCTGCCCCCTGAGTGCTGGAATTAAAGGTGTGCAGCTGCAGCACTACACTGGGCTCTTTTTGAAAATTGACTAAGTAGTTAATTTTTGTGATTCTGGTGGGAATGAAGTCCTGGGCTTCACTTGTGTTAGGTGTATGTTCTACTATCAAGCGACCTCCTCGGCTCTTAACATGTTCCTATTCTAAATGAAGAAACGCCACCCCAGTGAGCAATGGCCATTCCCCCTGGTAACCATAGTCTACTTTCTGTCTGGATCTGCCTGTTCTGGTCATTTCAAACACTCTGAGTCACATGGCAGGTGTATCTGGCTTTTTCTTTCTTTTTTTTTTTTAAAGATTTATTTATTTATTATGTATACAGTATTCTACCTGCATGTGTCCCTGCATGCCAGAAGAGGACACCAGATCTCATTACAGATGGTTGTGAGCCACCATATGGTTGCTGGGAATTGAACTCAGGACCTCTGGAAGAGCAGTCGGTGCTCTTAACCACTGAGCCATCTCTCCAACCCCTGGCTTTTTCTATTCAGCATAATGCTTAAAAATTTTTTTTTAACTCACATTTGTTTGAGTGTGTGTTTGTGCATATGTGTGGTCATGGCATGCATGTGAAGGTCAGAAGGCCACTTGTTGGGGTCAGTTCTCTACTTCTGCCATGTCCTGGGGATTGAAGTAGGTCATCAGGCTTGGCAGTGGGGGCCTTTTACCCACTAAGCCATTGTACCAGCTCCAGCATGTTTTCAGCACTTCATTCTCTTTTTTTAAAGATTTAGTTATTATGTACACAGCATTCTGCCTGCATGTATGTCTGCAGACTAGAAGAGGGCACCAGATCTCAGTCCAGATGGTTGTGAGCCACCATGTGGTTGCTGGGATTTGAACTCTGGACCTCTGGAAGAAAAGCCAGTGGTTGTAACCTCTGAGCCATCTCTCCAGCCCATGTCATTCCTTTTTATGGCTGGATGAATGAAATGAATGAAATGTATATGTCTATGCCCATCTCTTCATTTTTATCATCTATTCATGCCCATCTTTTTCTTTCCTCTTCTCCTTCCCAGTTGCTGCTTTCTTCCGAGATCAGGCAGGAGGAACTCTCCTTCTCCACCCCTCAGTGAAGAGAAGGACCACTTAGAAACATGGGCTCCGGTGATGGACTCTGAGGGCCCATCCTTAGAGAGTCCTATGCTGCTGCCCAGCTCCTCACCATCATGCTGTGATATTGCAGGACCCGATGAAGGACTCTCTGTGTCCCAGCCTGTGAGAAGGGCTGTGGGAGGGGACCATGTTGTGCCATTGGACCCTGGTCAGCTAGACACTGTGGGGGAGGTGAGCTGTGGTTGAGCTCTAGGTTCTCTTGGGTGGTGGAAAAGATGCAGGCCACAGTCGCATTCAGGTGGGGTTGGGCACAGGGCAGGTGCAGGGGAGTCGGCCTGTTTAGCACCCTCCATCCACATCTACTCAGGTTTGCTATGCAGAGGTTGGTTGTGGCTGCTTATTGTGTCTCCTCCATGGGAATAAACACCACACCGGTGTTTGTAAGTTAAGCACAGGGTCCAGAAGCTGTTGGTTTTAAGTAGAACTATATTTACTTCTGCAGGAGCTTAGTTTCTTCAGGTGCACTGCCACGGGTGAATAGTTTGGGGAACCTCTTCATGGCAGATTTTTAGCTGCCATATTGAATACTGTACCAACAGAATGCTTCTATTGTTATATTCTCATCTTGGCAGGCTGCAGTTTTTGCCTGGAACATTTTGGTTGTGGGAGGCCTGCCTCTTGCCTGCCTCCCTGTGTGGACAGGGTGGTGAATATTTATTCACCACCTCCTTGCTTGTCAGTAAATGGCAGTAATGTGACTCTTATCAATGGGATTTCCAGTATCTTCCAAGACCTTGGCAGGTTGAGTGGGGCCTGAGAGCTGCAGGCAGGCAGTTCAAGACCATCGAGGCAAAGTGGCTAGCCGCAGCCAGGGGGAAGGGAACAGCGCAGAGGCTTTGTTTTGGCAGAGGTGGCTCTGGGCTGCCCATCTTCTGCTCATAAAGCAGAGCTGGTATTTCTGCAGGGGTAAAGCGGGCTCCTTTCTTCTCTCTGAATCGCAGCCCGGTGGCGCAGGGCTTTAGCTGCCTCAGTGCCCACTGCTGCATTGCAGGGAAGCCTCATGCTCGGTCCAGAGGGGCACACAGGCTTTGTTTCCGCCTGGAAGGGAGGGCTCTAGGGATGGAGATGGGGAACCACGTGCTTTCCTTCGGACATTGAGGCTTCTGCCCTCCTGCTGCCGAGATCCTGTTTGCAGAGAGCAGGGGCTGGGCACTGGAGTGCTAGGGTGGGCTCTCTGCTGGGCTCCCCTTGCCACTCTACTCTTAGGTTTCTGTGGGCTTTCTCCCCTCTGGCCATCTGCCCATCTGTGGGCTCTTTCACTACTGGCCTGTGTTGTGGGATTGCCATGGCATTTAGTTCAGAGTTGAGGGGCTTTGGCCTGAAATAAAATGCAAGTATTTAAGACTGTTGTTGCAATTTGTGTCTAACAAGCTGTAGCAGGGAAGGAGGGAGAGAGCTGGCAGGAGTTACTTTCATAAATCAAGAATTTATCAGCGTGGAAATAACACTCGCCACAGAACTGTGTGCTGGAGCTCTCCTGCATTGTGTGCGAGACTCAAGTTCACCGCTGCAGGAGGGACTGTTTTCCAAAGAGCCAGGATCCAGCTCTTCTCACAGTTCTGGGCATGAACCTTGTTAGGTATAATTTACCTGATGCGCTTCCATCTTCGAAGCCTGTCTGAGGTGCCAGGTGCTAAAAGAGAAATAAAGTTTGTCAACAGGCAGATGCAAAGCCCTGGCTGGCGTTCATCCCCCCTTCCTGGCCGCCTCCCCTGGGTCTCTCCTTTATATGATGCATCAGAGCGAAGCGAGGATGGAAAACCTACAGAGGCAGATCCAAAATGTCAAAAGAAGTTCATTTAAAAGGGGAAAAAACTCCATGCACAACCCTCACAAAACCCGACAGATGCTAGGCTAATGGCATCCACTCTGCCGATTGGTGGGGATGGCTCATGAATATTAATGAGTCCAATGCTCCAAATGGTGCAGCTGTGAACCCAGCTGTGCCTGAAGCTCTCTGATCTCAAAACTTCCAGACAGGAGCTGGAGGTGGTCTGTGTCAATTCCCTACTCAGCCAAAAAACAGCAAGCTGGATTGGCCTTCTTCTGTTCTCCTCTCTCCTCCTGGAGTCGGTACGAGGCAGTCAGCTCTGCCAGCAGGCTGGGCTGCTGGGACAGCAGGCGCTCTTCAGACATGGCTGCGATTTCTCAGACTCCCAGCTTTTTTAATGACCCATTAGCAGCAGTGCGTACAACAGCACCTCAGTTAATGTGAGGCCAGGCGCCTTCTCATCTCAGGCTGTGCTGAGTTGGGTATCGGCTGGAGAAGATGTCCGAAGAAGGAGCGAGCTTTCCTAATAGCATGGGCCCACGTACCAGAAAAACAGCAAACCCCAAAGAAAATTGCTTTTTATCTAGGCAATGCCAGAGGCCTCTCGCGCATTTTTCTCTGTCCAGTATGTGCTGCAGTCTAGTCACCACAGCTGGGTGGCCTTCTCTGTGAGAGATGAGTCACTAGCTGTGGGGAGTGGCCCACGGAGTGATGTAGAGTCCAAAGCGTTCTTTGTTTTGATCTGAGGTTTGAGGCAAGTTTGGTGCCTGCTTTAGTCACAGCTTTTGTGACCCAAGTCTAGTCATCCCCTTAATCTGAGTCGGAGTTCTGGGACCTGTGGGGAGTGCCTGAGGTTATCTGGTAGGGACCTGTGGGGAGTGCCTGAGGTTATCTGGTAGGGACCTGTGAGGAGTGCCTGAGGTTATCTGGTAGGGACCTGTGAGGAGTGACTGAGGTTATCTGGTAGGGACCTGTGTGGAGTGACTGAGGTTATTTGGTAGGGACCTGTGTGGAGTGACTGAGGTTATCTGGTAGGGACCTGTGGGGAGTGACTGAGGTTATCTGGTAGGGACCTGTGGGGAGTGACTGAGGTTATTTGGTAGGGACCTGTGAGGAGTGACTGAGGTTATTTGGTAGGGACCTGTGGGGAGTGACTGAGGTTATTTGGTAGGGACCTGTGGGGAGTGACTGAGGTTATTTGGTAGGGACCTGTGAGGAGTGACTGAGGTTATTTGGTAGGGACCTGTGGGGAGTGACTGAGGTTATTTGGTAGCAAAAATGAAGGTGGGGAAATTCAGGGGCAAAAATAGTTTCCTATGATTATTTGATTTGATCAGAATCAGCAGGGTAGGCAAGCCTCATATTCCATTTCTAGCTGGGTGTGACTTGTAAAAGATAGTTTTGAAATGCCTGGACAGGACTTGGAGGGATGTGTGTGTGTGTGTGTGTGTGTGTGTGTGTGTGTGTGTGTGTGTGTGTGATTTCTATACCCAGTGGGCCTGATCTCTGTAGGAGGTACTTTCCAAGCTCTGTAGTACTAGGGCTAGGGCGTGGTGACACACAATTCCAGCACTTGAGAGGCCAAGGCAAGAGGGATTGCTGTGAGTTTAAGGCTAGCCTGGGCTACAGAGGGTGTTCAGGCCATCCTGGGCTATAGTATGAAACTCTCAACAACAGCAAATAAACCTCACACCGTTCTTAGTTTTCTGGCTCCTGGGTCTTAGGTTCCCACCTCTGAGTCCTAGATGGCTCCTACCATCTGGTAGCTTTGCTCCGAGAGCCATCCAATACCAGATTGGAGATTAAATTAGTTCCATATTGGTGAATTTGCATACCACAACTCTTACATGGTATTCTTAACAAGTTGAGGGAGCTACAAACAGGTCACAGGATTCAAGGGGACTTCCAAGTGTAGAGATAGGATCGGAGCAGCCCCTGGCCTGACTTCACCAAGGCTGCAGGAATGTTGGATTGGGGTGCGTGGCCTTTGTGGAGCACTTCTTCAGGCTCGAGCACTTCTTCTTCAAGTGTGGGCAGTGGGCAACAATCCTAGCCCGAGGGCAGCGTTACCAGCAGGGGTCATTTCTGTGGAAGCCATGGAGCCTGGCTCACGGAACCCTTTGGACTCGGCTGCGTGTCCTGCTTCCTAGTCTCTACCACTGTACTCTCTTCCTGAAAGTTCTCAGCCCACCTTGAAAGAACTCCCCCCCCCCCCAGCTCCTCTCTAAGGAACTGTTTTGGAAATGCTGTCCCTTCCAGCAGAGCCGGTCCTCACATCGGAAGAGAAATCCTTCTGGAGAGAGAAACAGTTCCGCCTTGGCTGTGACTAGATGTGGAAGGGAAAGCTGGTGACCTCAAGTCTCAGGTGCCATCAACACAGACAACCTCTGCTGGAAAGGCTAGCAAGAGCCACCACACTCCTCAGAAGCTGAGTGCTTCCCTCCGGTTCAGGGCAGATGGGTCTACTCCTCAAGCAAAGCAGAGAAACCCCAGCACTTCACAGTGTGCAGGATAGAGACACTAGGTGGCCAGCACTTCACAGTGTGAGTACAGAGGCGCTAGGGATGTGGAGTGAGGTCACTGGGAAGTTGGTGAGGATGTTCCTGAGAGCGGCTCTGACCTTCGGTTCACGGGAACCCACCAGCCATAATTTTAAGTCTTCAGTCCTTCTCTCCCATTCCACTAATGCAGAGGGGCCAGCTTGTCAGTCCCTTCCGCAGAGAACTAAGCTTGTATGTCTCTTCCCTTAGCGACTGTGTTGGTCAGGGATCCTGGCCCACCAGCAGCCTGACCTGGGGCCCTGCAGCTTAGAAGAGTGAGGGCCCCAGGCAGCCTGCTGGAGACAGTGCAACCTGCCTGCTGTAAGCTACAAGACTTAGATAGATTCTGCCAATTAGGGCACATCTGTTCGGAATGCTGAAAGGCGGGCACTGTCTCTTTAAGAGCCATCCCACTCCTCTCCTTGAGTGATGAGGGCTGAGAGCACAGGGGAGTAGGATGCTGATTAAACAGTCCTACTGCCGAGCTCTGTTAGAAAATTACTGTAATTATGATCTAGTCCCAGCAGAGGGATGAGTTCCAATCCTGCTAATAACCCTTCCAGGTGCCTCAGCTTCAGTGCCCAGGGGAGGCAGCATCGGCAGGGCTCTGGCTGGCATCACGGCAGCCTGGCCCTCCTGTGTGGCCTGCACAGGCAAACACAAAGGCACCAGAGCCTCATCCTGTCTCTGTGCCTCCTGAGGGGGTGGTGGATTTTGGTTAGTTTTTGTTTTGTGTTTTGGTTCTTGACAGAGCTCCGGGGAGTCATTTTGTACGAGAAAACTTTCCTCTAAGCTAACAGTGACGACCAGGAAAATCACAACCCCAGACAACAGTCTGTCCTGAATCTCCCTCTGGTGTCAGGGGGCCGCAGTCAGTACCCCCAAGTGCAATGTGCAGCACCAGTCTGACCCACTTCAGGGAATTCAAAGGGATCCTGGCCTGCATGCTCCTTTGTGCTACATAAAAATGCACTGCGTTTCTACCTCTTGCTCTGAAGTGGTATTGCTGTTCACGGTCCCAGTAAAGCATTCCTATGCTGCCCTTCCCAATTCCTGCCCTGGCAGAGGGAGACAAGGGGAAGGAGCCCAGAGTTCCAGACTGGCAGGCCTGCAGCTCTGGAGCCTCGAGGCTGGCCCTGGTCAGTCAGACCCTGGTCATTTTCCAGTACAGACCTGCAGCAGTGCAGGGCTGGTGAGTTAGTTCACCATGGGTCAGGAGCTGCCTGCCTGGCGCTTCAGTCCTGAAGGACCCGTGGGCTTGTGCGCTGACTCCCCAGTCCTGCCAGAAACCACCTCTGTGATCCTCATCTAGTGCTAACGCACAAACTTGGAAGGCAGGGCTTGGCTCCAAGCATGCGCCAAATGCTTGAGACAGTTCTCAAGTGAGGGTAGGGGTAGGATTTTGCCTCAGGAGACATTTGGCAATGTCTGGGAACATTTTTGTTGTCGTGAGTGTGTGTGGATACATGGAGAGTGAAATGATAGTGATGACCAAGGATGCTGTTTAATGTCCTATGGAGCCGTCAACAAAATAGATTTTCTGACCTCTGACCAGATGTGGAGGCTCACTCAGAATCCCAACACTTAGGAGACTAAAGCAGGATGATTGCTGTGTGAATGAGGCCGTCTCTGGCTACGTAGTGAATCCCAGAGCAGTGTGGACTACAGACTGAAATCCCATTTCTAATAAAAACAAGGGGATGTAGCTTGGTGGTGGTACAGTGTTTGCCCAGCATGTAGGAAGCTCTGGGGTTCAGTCCCCAGCTCTGCATATATGCCCGGGAGGTAAGTCAAGGGTTAAAAAGCTAAGGGCATCTTCAGCAGCTAGGGAGTTGGACATCAGCCTAGATTTCTTGAGACCAGGCTCAACAAAACAAAACTTTCTGGCCCAACTTGCTGAGGTTGAGATACACTACTCTGCCACTGTAAACTTAGAGATGTTGGAGAAAGGACGTCAAGTGTCCAAATACCAGATGCCTTCCTGGAGGGTGCCAGTCCTGGGAGCAGTGGTGTGTGTATACTGCCTTGGAATTCACAGTACGGTGAGGCCAAGTGGCCAGTGGGTGAGAGGGAAATGTCTGTGGCCTGTTTTCTGGCCCACGATGGCCAGCTGCTCACCATCAGGTGGAGAGTATCTGCAGTGGAAGCAGATGCCCTCTTGGAGGACCAGCACTAGAAACCTCTTGGAACGAGCTCCGGTCACAGGAGGCAAGGAAGTGTCAGACTGTTGCCCAGGGCCATAGAATGTTTTCTTTCAGTGGCACTCGGCCAGGTGGAAATGTGGAGGATTGTGATGGGACCCCAGGAGGGACTGGAACACACAGCTGCTGACAGTGAGCCAGCTTCACAGCAGTTTCATGCCAGAGACACCAGGCTCTCTGAACAGCCTGGGCATCAGGGAAAGGAAGCCTGGTTGGCAAGTTTACTGAGAAGCCAGGCCTGCAGGAGAAAGGACTTCATTAGAAGGGACATTGCCAGGCCTCATGCCAGGAGAGCTGGGTCATCTCTCTGCCGCCTGGCTCCCAGCTCACTTCTCTTATTTTTAGTGTGCACACACATCCCAGCGAACATCAACACCCTCCTTCACTTTCAAATGTGCCTCAGTTTGGACCTGGGCATGGTGGTATACCTGTGTAACCCCAGCTGTTCTGGAAGCAGAGACAGAAGGACCATAAATCCAAGGCCAGCTTGAGCAACTTAGATCCTGTCTCAAAAAAGAGGGATGAGGCAAAGTGGTACACGCCTGTAATCCCAGCACTTGGGAGGCAGAGGCAGAGGCAGGAGGATCTCAAGTTTGAGGTCAGCCTGGGCTTCTCAGTGAGAACATCTCAAAAATACCAGAAAACAGTGTCTCGATTATGAAAATATAAGGCCACTCTATTGTACCTGTTTCCCCTAGCAATGTTTTCCTCCATTATATTTATTTTTTAAAAAGTTGTACCAAGCCGGGCGGTGGTGGCGCACACCTTTAATCCCAGCACTTGGGAGGCAGAGCCAGGCGGATCTCTGTGAGTTCTAGGCCAGCCTGGACTACCAAGTGAGTCCCAGGAAAGACGCAAAGCTACACAGAGAAACCCTGTCTCGAAAAACCAAAAAAAAAAAAAAAAAAGTTGTACCAAGAGGGATATGGCTTAAAACTCAGGATCAGTGAGATACTTGGAGTACCTTCACCTATCCAGCTGAGTTCAAGTCTCACGGTCCACATGGTGGGCCAGTAAAGTGTTCTCTGACCTCCACACATGCTCTGTGACCCCATGCCCTTCCCCCAATAAATGCAATTTTAAGATTAAAAAGAGTCATTGTTTCAATCTCAGAGAATGGCTATCAATTCCTAACAGCATGTTTCCCCACCAGTTTTGGATAGGGAAGTGGGGCAATAATTCAAATCCCTTGAAAAAGAGAAATCTCTCTTTTAGTTGTGAGTTTTAGACTCCCTGCCCAATCTTTGCAAATTCCACTGGGAACCTCAATGGCTGGGTGGAGGGAGCGAGGCGTGATAATCTATACACTAGCAAATGAGTGAGTCACTGGGCTGTGCGCTGGGCTCAGCATGGCGAACCTCTAAGTAGAGGCCGCTTTTCCTGAAGTCAGCCCCTAGATTTTGCTGCTGCTCTTGGAGTTAACAAATCTGTGCCACTCAAGATTCATCCTTCCAGAACTGCTCCTGGCAGCTTGGGGCAGGGGAGCAGCTCGGGGCAGGGGAGCAGCTTGGGGCAGGGGAGCAGCTCGGGGCAGGGGAGCAGCTCGGGGCAGGGGAGCAGCCCGGGGCAGGGGAGCAGCCCGGGGCAGGGGCGGAGGACTACACACCACTGGGATGGGGCTGTTTTTGGTTATTTTGTTGTTGTTTTGTGGCTAAAGATGAAAGCGTTGATCAATGCCCCTGGCATCTGAGGAGGTTTTTTTTTTTTGCTTGTTAAGACAGGGCTTCTCTGTGTAACAGCCCTGGCTGTCCTGGAACTCTCCTTGTAGGCCTGGCTGGCCATGAACTCACAGTGATCCGCCTGCCTCTGCCTCCTGAGTGTTGGGATTAAAGGCGTGAGCCACCACTGCCCCACTGATTTTTCTTAAAGTCAAGGAAGGAAAACATCTTTCACTTCTGTTCCTCTACGTTTCACTCACCACAACAACTGGTGCCATTAAGAAGCCGTCCTCACTGTGACTTATAAGTTTTGGTTTTACTCAATTACTGAGCAAGCCTCAATGAAACATTTCACAATTAAGATGGGAATACATACTGTATCAAGCTAATAATAGAAAGGTGGATAAATTGATTAATTTGAAAAAGTGAAAAATGAAAAAAACAAAACAAAACAAAAAAAAGAAGCCGCCCTCTGTGTAAGGCCACTAGTTCAGTGGCCTAAGGTCCCAGTCGTCTAGTTAGTGGCAGGCAGCGAGGTGGGGGTGGGTTAGTGCAAACCAAACAGAAACAGAAATCTGATTAGGCAGCTGCCATCTGAGGTTGTTGGCTGAGACCTTGGCTGTTAATGGAGTAGTCTGTTGTGTGAGGTTTAGTTTTTAACCAGCTGGAGGAACATGTTCCTCCCAAGGATCTCCTTCTTACTTTTGAGAGTGTCCCCACTTTTCCTTAAGAAATCTGTTTTCTCTGGAAAAAACCCACAGAAACAAAGCAATGACTCCCCAGAAAACAAAACAAACCCCCCAAAACAATCAGAGTCTCATTTAGAACTTGGTCCCAACAGGGAATGCCCTTCAGCGTGAGTGTGGATAGAATCATCAAATCCCCATACCCACTTTGCCTTTTCTCAATATAACAGGGTCAGAACAATTCCTAAGTAAATTTTTCTCCCCTCTAGATAGGGTCTGGCTGTGTAGCCCTGATTGGCCCAAAACTCGCCTTGAAGACCAGGATGATCCTCCTGCCTCTGCCTCCAGAGTGCTGGGATTCTTGGTGTGTGTACTATTCCTTGCTGAGGACAGATTTCCAGGTTGCCTCTTTGTGTATGTCTTTTAGGGATAATCTCTCTCTCTCTCTCTCTCTCTCTCTCTCTCTCTCTCTCTCTCTCTCTCTCTCTCTGCTAAATTTTACTGCTAAAAAGGTCAGAGGTCTGAGTATGGTGCTTTCTCTGTGGTGCACAGAAGTTCGGGAGACATTTGCAGTTTGGCAAAGGACGGTTTCTTTAGGTCTACAGGTGCAGAAGGGATCACTTTACCAAGGGATTGTTTTAAATGCTGGAAGCAATGGCGGTGCTGTTAAGAGCATTTTTCAACCCCCTTCCCACCCTGCCCCAGATGCTTGCTCTTTCTCCTCTGGGACCCCCCCTTCCTGGTGTCTGAATCAGGGTAGTCACACAGTCATGTTCTTGAGGACTTGAGGGCGGGGCCTTCCCAGGAAGGATGGGTAGGCACAGAAGGGTTTTGTGTTCAACACTGAACAATGCCCATTGTTCTTACCTATGGGTTGGGATTGGTGCAAAGGAGTTCCTAAAGCAGGAGGCAATTGGTTCTCTCCGGTTCACCTGCTCATATGCTGCCACCTAGTGGTTCCCTCCCCTCCAGCACCCTGGGTAATAGGGGGATGTTCCGGCTACTTCTCTATCTACACCCCCCACCTCAGACCTAGTTTTCTCACCTCTCTATCCGTCATACAAAGAATTGTTTCCATTCTTTATTTCTGGGTCTGGAAATGAGTAATTACCATGAGATTTTTTTTTCCACTTTGAAAAACTTGGAATCTCCCGACATCCTTGCGTGCTGTCTGGTTTCTTTCTCGCCCGTGGCGATGTGAGATGAGAATTTGCTTACGGTATGGCCCTGACAGAGGTAAGGCTGTCTTCTGCCAATCCAGGGCTGCTCTGAAGAGGCCGTTTGGAGTATAAAATTCCTATAGCTGCTCAGGTGCCTGTCTTGCAAAATTTCTCACATAGTTTGGCAATAAGGGCTAGTCCTTACTGAGCAGTTACCGTGGGCCAGGTACGTCTCCAAGTACACAGGACTTGACAAATCCTTTTGTCTTTCTAATTACCCAGTGACCTGCTGAGGAAGAGCACACCCCGTTCTTCACAGAAGAAACAGAGGCACCGGATGCCAAGAGACCACAAGAGGGAAAGATGTACTCCCAGGTTGTCTGGTCCCGGGGTTTCTGCTCCCAACCTCTCCAATGTGCAGAACTGTGTGTGGGCACCTGGCAAGGGAGCAGAGCCCTGGATTAGAGAGCCCCTGAGAAATGGCTTCCTCGGCCTGTCTGGGACTCCATACACAGCAGGCCACAGTGCCCACAGAGGCGCTCTCCAATGTGCTGATTCCCAGGCCTTGGTTCCGTCTCTGTCTCAGAGATTCATCACGTCAGAAAAAGCAACCAAGTAACCAATCAAAGGAAGTCTGAGGAACTGGCCAGACACTAGCAGTCTGGATTCCAGAGATGATTGTCCAGAAAGACAACCGCAAACCTCCTTCCCTGGCTAGGCTTTTCTCTGTGAGTGTCCCTACCCACTTTGCAGATGGTAAGAATGCCCAGCGGTGACATTTTGATAGAATTAAAACAATTTTTGGGCCGGGCGGTGGTAGCGCATGCCTTTAATCCTGGCACTTGGGAGGCAGAGGCAGGTGGATCTCTACGAGTTCGAGGCCAGCCTGGTCTCCAAAGCGAGTTCCAGGAAAGGCGCAAAGCTACACAGAGAAACCCTGTCTTGAAAAAACAAAAACAAAAACAAAAAAATTTTTTTTGGGCTGGAGATGGCTCAGTGGTTAAGAGCACTGACTGCTCTTCCAGAGGACCTAGGTTTGATTCCTAGCACCCACACGGCAGCTCACAACTATCTGTAATTCCAGTTCCAGACCTGACATCCATGGCAAAACACCAATACACATAAAAAAAAAAATAAATGAATAAAAACAAAACGATCCACTGGGCAAGCCTCAGTGAAACATTTCACTATTAGGATAATAATTTGTACTGTATCAAGCTGATAATAGAAAAATAAATAAATAAAAATGAAAAACAAAACAATTTCGTTATTTTTTGTGTTTTTTCTTTTTAAAGATTTATTGATTTTATGTGCATTGGTGTTTTGCCTGCATATATGTCTGTGTGAGGGTGTCAGATCCCCTAGAACTGGAGTTATAGACAGTTGTGAGCTGCCATGTGGGTGCTGGGAATTGAACCCGGGTCCTCCCCAGCCTTTTTTTTTTTTTTTTTGGTTTTTCGAGACAAGGTTTCTCTGTGTAGCTTTGTGTCTTTCCTGGAACTCACTCTGTAGCCCAGGCTCGAACTCATAGAGATCCGCCTGCCTCTGCTTCCCAAGTGCTGTGATTAAAGGTGTGTGCCACCACCACCCGGCTCTCTCCAGCCCGTGCGTGCGTGCGTGCGTGTGTTTGTGTGTGTGTGTTTTAAGACAGGGTTTCTCCATGTAATAGTTCTGGCTGTCCTGGACCAGGTTGGCATTGAACTCACTAAGATCCACCTGCCTCTGCCTCCCGACTGTTGGGATTAAAGTTAAAACAATTTCTTAACATTTACTCCTTATCTATTCACGTGTGTGGGTATACATGTGCCATGGTACACGTGTGGTGGTCAGAAGACAACCTGTGGGAGTGGGTTCTCTCCTTCCGTCATGTGAGTCCTGGGGACTGAACTCAGGCAGCAGGTGTCCTTACCCACAGGGCCATCTTGCCACCCCTTGATACTGTGCCAGAAAGGAATTCAGCCCCCTCACCCATGGAAAGAAACACATCCAAACTTTATTTGTGCTTTGCAAGCCACCAGTAACTCCCTCCTCCCAGGATTTCTGTACTGGTTGCCTTCTTTGTAGCAAGCGTGTAGAAAAGGTAGATGTGGGTGTGTGGACATGGCTTCCAAAGGGCAATAAGCTAGGAACCAGCTGCTTCAGGCACAGATCTGAGGAGCTGTTCTCTTCTTCCATGTTTTATTAGTGGTTTAAAGTCACATGAAGTAGCAGAGTTTGGAGTCTGTTCAGCAAAGAGAAGAATCCATGGCCAGAGGAGAAGATGGGAATTCTTGATGGATGGTATGTTTCTTCATGAAGGCAGGATAGAGAGAAGACTATGTTCCCTAAAGGATGGAAAACATACGTTTTCTTTTACAATCAGGATATAGAAGTATGGGTAGGGTGCAGCTCTGCTGGTAGCATGCTTGCCTAGTACACAAGAAGTCCTGGATTCAGCCACCAGCACAATATGAACAGGGTATGGAAGTGCACGGCTGTCAGCCCAGTACTCAGGAGTAGAGGTGGGAGGAGCAGAAGTCAATGTCATCCTCAGTTATAGAGCAAATTTGAGGCCAGCTTATAAGATGATGTCTCGAAAAATGGTGGTGGAGAGAAGTCTGGAGAGATGACTTAGTAGTCAAGAGCATGTTCTGGTCTTGCAGAAGACCCGGGTTTGGTTCCTAGCACTCACGTGGTGGCTTACAGTCGTCCACCACTCCAGTTTCATGGGATCCAGTGCCCTCTTCTGGCCTCCCTGGGTACCTACACTCACGTCTACAACCCCCATAATTAAAAAAATAACAAAAACAAAAATTTAAAAGATAGAATTACGAATGGGAGTAAAATTTTTCCTATTACCTTGTCTCTTAATCATGTAGTTTTTCTGTTGTTGGAGATAACTGATATCACTGTTCCTTCTCCTTCCAGAAGTATTGCACACACACATAAACAAATAGTGATGTAAGTCTATTCTGCATGGTCTTTTGAGATAGGGTCCCACTCTGTAACCCAGCTGCCCTGTTACTCAATCCATATCCCAGGCTGGTTTAGAACCCTTGGAAATCCTCCTGAGTTCTGGGATTCCAGGCATGCTCCACAAACATCAGCTCTCCACTCCCTTTTCTACAAGGAGGCATGCATGGTCGGCCTGCCCTTCATTGCTGCTTTTTGTGCTTACCAATATATCTAGAAACTTATTTTGTAACAGCATCCCTTTGTGTTTACCGATGTGGAGTATTCAGACCCACGAATGCCCTACAGCTTCTGGCCTCGTACACTTGGACATTTGGTTCGTCTCCAACCCTTTCCTATACACAGACCTATGCTTGTGTTCGTCCCCGGTGTCATGTGTGCCAGGACAGTGGTGGGATAAATTCCTACGAGTCCTAGCGGGCTAAAGGGAATGAAGAGCCACACTTTAATAAATGACAAAGTAAAATAGAGTGAATTAGTTCAGATTTGGCAGAAAAATCCCAACCCTTCTGCACCCATGGCCGGTAACCAGAGCCCTCCTTAGGGAAGCTGTAAAGTCAAACCTGGAGCAGCAGGCCCAGGCAGGGGCTTTAGAATTACACAAGAGCCCTGGAGAGCAAGGTCTAGCTTATGTGTGTTCCTGAGGGAATTCACTCAGCTGCTGCATGCTGGAGAGGGGCCTGGTTGGGTGTGGGGGCCCACAGAGGTTTCCTAGTGAGATCTGAATTTGCTTTACTCAGCAGGGCTGCATTAGAGGATGGCTTGACCATGTGCGTGGTTACCAGGTGATTGGAAGGGTCTGCACTTGGATGTGCAGGGAGGTCTTTTGCCCTGCCCCTTGGCACTCCTATAAAAAGCCCTTTTGAGCCGGGCGGTGGTGGCGCGCGCCTTTAATCCCAGCACTCGGGAGGCAGAGGCTGGCGGATCTCTGTGAGTTCGAGGCCAGCCTGGGCTACAGAGTGAGTTCCAGGAAAGGCGCAAAGCTACACAAAGAAACCCTGTCTTGAAAAACCAAAAAAAAAAAAAAAAAAAAAAAAGCCCTTTTGAAGAGACAGAAGAGGACGATGGATATTGATCCAGCGCCTCCCGAAGCGATCCTGTGTTTCTGTCTGTCTTCTCCACACTATCTTTCTATCTGAATATTTCTTATCCCTCTCTCCTCAAGAGTACCCTAGGAAAAAGTGGGAGCTGGCCTCCCACCGTTGGGAAGACTGCAGACAGTTGTCTCACGATCACACCAGTTGTGTCTTTCACACCCTGCAATAAAGGCTGATCCCATTTTTGGCCAGAAGGTGGAGCTAGCGACATCAGGCTAGTCTTGACGGCCCTCCTTTACCATTCTAAATTCTAGACCCACTGACCATCAAAGTGGCTCCCGTTACTACCCTACCCAAGCCAAGCATTCCTGATACTTTAGAACATCACATGGGGGCTCGTTCAATGACAGAGCACTTGACTACTGTACAGGAAGTCCTGGATTCAATTCCCAGTAACACAAATACACACACCATCAAAAAATCAAAACCCACCCCAGCATGATTGATGTCTTTGCTCCTAAAGCTTTATATATATATATATATATATATATATATATATATATATATATATATATATATATATAATGGGTCTTGATATGTATCCCAGGCTAGTCTTGAACTCAAGACCCTCCTGCCTCAGCCTCCCAAGTAACTGTTAAAAGTTAATTTGATTATATTCCTAGGAATCCTCATAAAAGATGGAAAAATTTGTGGGTGTGGTGTGTAGTGTGTATGTACATGTGAGTGTAGGTGTGTGCACATGTATGTGCTGGTACTCATGCACATGTGTGTATGCACGTGGAGGCCAGAGGTCAATGTTTGCTGTTTTCCCTCAATTGCTTTCCAACTTCTTTAAATTTTTTTGAGATGGGGTTTCTCTTTACAGCCCTGACTGTTCTGGAATTCACTCTGTACTGTAGACCAGGCTGGCCTCGAACTCACAGAGATCCACCTGCCTCTGCCTCCAGAGTGCTGGAGTTAGTGTATGCCACTACCACCAGGCCTTTCCAACTTTTTTGTTTGTTTGTTTGTTTGCTTGTTTTTTCAAGACAGGATTTCTCTGTGTAGTTTTGGAGCCTGTCCTGGATCTCACTCTGTACACCAGGCTGGCCTCGAACTCACAGAGTTCTGCTTGGCTTTGCCTCCTGAGTGCTGGGATTAAAGGCGTGCGCCACCACCGCCCGGCCAGGCCTTTCCTACTTTAAGAATTAATTTTATGTTTATGGGTGTTTCGCCTGTATGTGTGGCTGTGCACCATGTGCATGCAATACCCACAGAAGCCAGAACAGGGCATTAAATCCCCTGGAACTGGAGTTGTAAGCTGCCACGTGGGTACTGGGAATGGAACTCTGGTCCTCTGGAAGAATAATCAGTACTCTTAAATGCTGGGCTATCTCTATGGTCTTACCCCCTCCCTTTTAAATCAAATAGAATGGTATGGCCTTTTTAGAGACAGTTGTGTACCAACCAATGTGCTAGGACACTAAAGATGAGTGCTGGGATTCAAATTCAGGTCCTCTGAAAGAGCAGTACATGCTCTGAACCACTGAGCTGGCTCTCCAGCCTTCTCTGCTTCATTTTTATGGACAGACTATGCTGGCAGTCTGTGGGCAGAAGTGCTGTGTACAAAGCTCCAGAAGTGTCCTGGGAGTCAGAGGGTGCACCCTGCTGCTGTCTTTTATCTTTCCCGCTGACTAGGATGGAGACACAGGAGCTGGAGCTGAAGCATCCATCTCGGCCAACCTGGGAAATCCTGGTCATACACAGTGGGGCACGAAGGGGAACTACTGAGAACCTGCGTGCCTCTGACTCCTAGATTAGGCAGTGGAGCAACATTATTTTCTGTTAATCAAGCCATTGTTATTTTAAATTTTCTGCCACTTTTAGTTGAGTCCAGTGCCAAGTGACATAGTCCCCAGACTTAGGGAAACATACTTTCACACGCTTCCTCGCACCCTGGGTCTCATGTAGCCCAGGTTGACTTAGAATTTGCTATGTAGCTGAGGATGACCTTGAACTTCTGATCCTTTTGCCTCTTCCTCCCAAGTGCCTGGGTTATGGGTGTGTACCAGCATGTCCAGTTTAATGTGGTGCTAGGGATGAGGGTAGGCCTCAAGCATGCTAGATATGCGCCTACCAACTGCGCTACATCTCTAACCTACTTGTTTTCTTTTTTTTTCATTTCCTTCTTAACGTTATTTACTTATTATGTTTTAATCTTTGAGAATATCATACATATATACAATGAAATATGTTCACATCCACCCCCTTTCATTTGAATCACTAACGTCGTTTTTGGAAAGGGAGGAAAAAGCTACTTCATTGATGACATCACAGAGAAGTGACGTCATGGCTGACAAATGCCCCTCGGCTAAGGGCAGCTCACTGATGACGGTGCTGATACCTGGGCTTCATGGTTCTTCCGTTTCAAAGGCGGTGGTGAGGTAGTCCTTCGGAACGATCCCAATGAGGCTGTTCAGCTCTCCTACCCACCAGCCGTACATGTTGTACTCCTGCAAAGGGAAAAGAAGATGGTGGTATTGGAGAAACATGTCTATAGACTTCACACAGTGATGGTGGGGAGGAGTCCGTGGCTGGTTTCTTTGCTGGCTGCCAGAATGGGCTGCGAACACCCTTCGTAGGATTATTATATTTAACGAAGTCATCTAGAGGAGAAAAGTGAGTGAGCTAATTTTGCTGTCACCCAGTCTACAGAGGGATGGAGCAGATTTGCATATCCGATGCTGTCGCTGAACCTAACAGCTTTAAAAAATTTGTTTTTAATTACATGTATGTGTGTGCTTGTGTGTTTGTGTGCCTGTGTGTTTGTGTGCATTTGTGTTTGTGTGCCTGTGTGTTTGTGTGCATGTGTGTGTGGGTGCATATGTTTGTGTGCATGTGTGTCTGTGTGCCTGTGTGTCTGTGTGCCTGTGTGTCTGTGTGCCTGTGTGTTTGTGTGCATGTGTGTGTGCATGTGTGTTTGTGTGCCTGTGTGTTTGTGTGCCTGTGTGTTTGTGTGCCTGTGGCGGCCACCAGAGGGCATTGGATCCTCTGGAGCTGGACTTAAAGACAGTTGTGTGCTGCCTGACATGGGTGCTGGGAACCAGACCTAGGTCCTCTGCAAGAGCAGTAGGTGCTCTTAACCACAGAACCATCTCTCCAGCCCCTAACAGCTTTTTATTTTTCTGAAGGTAGGGGATTCGATCTGCAGTTCAGGTTGGCCTTTAACTTTTGATCCTCCTGCCTCAGACTCCTGAGGGCTAGAATTGTAGGTACATACTACCACACCAAAAGCTTTTTTTAATTTAAAAAAAAAAAAAAAAAACGAAAAACTTTTTTGTTCTTGGTTTTTTTTTTTTTTGGTTTTTCGAGACAGGGTTCCTCTGTGTAGCTTTGGAGCCTGCCCTGGAACTCACTCTGTAGCCCAGGCTGGCCTTGAACTCACAGAGATCCATTTGCCTCTGCTTCCTGAGTGCTGGGATTAAAGGCGTGCGCCACCACTGCTTGGTTGTTCTTGCTTTTTGAGACAGGGTCTTACCATGTAGCCCTGGCTGACCTGGAGCTCACTACATAGACCAGGCTGGTGTCAAAATCTCAGTGATCTTCCTGCCTCTGCCTCCCAAGTGTGGATTTAAGGGCACCACATCTTTGAACCACCACATCTTACTTTTCTTTTTTAAAAAATAATTGATTTTTATTATTTTTAATTGTGTGTGTGTGTGTGTGTGTGTGTGTGTGTGTGTGTGTGTGTGTTTATGTATACAGGTGCCCTTGGAGGGCAGAGGAGTCAGATGTCCCTAGAGCTGGATTTGTGAGTGGAGTTGTGGAGTGGTTGGTGAGCCACTTGATACAGGTGCTGGGAATTGAACTCAGGTCCTCTGGAAGAGTGGTATAAGCTGTTAGGTGCGGAGCCATCTTTCTAGACCCCTCCCTTTTAACCAATTGAATGCTATGGCTTCTTCAGAGAAGGTGGAACACTACCTAAAATGCCAGAATACTAAAGATGTTCAGGGTGACAGGTCATAGTTCAAATCAATACTATCCATCAAGCATCTTCCTTGTGCAAAGTGCTAGCTGGATTTCCTCAAGGGACAGAATGATGAGTCCAAACACTGCTTGCTTCTTGGGAGTTTCTAGGCTAGAGTAATGGCCTTTGGAGTCAGATAGGCTGGGAGCAAATCCTCCGTTGGCCATTGACCTTAGGGTCTGCAGGAGTGCAGCTGTGTGTCCTCTCTATGCTGTGAGGACGGAAGTGACGTCATAGGACAATAGAAAGTGCTGTGCAGAGTCTTTTGAGCCTTAGGTTCCTCCCTAGAACAGGAGCTAGTGGGGGGACAGCAAGAATGTCAGGCAGGTGATCCACGGCAGAGGAGCAATAAGAAAGGGCCCGAGCGTCTTTCATTTCAGTTGGGTGTGGGGGACCGGGATGCTCCCCACATTTGGCACTGCTGGTGGCCGAGCTTTAGGGGAAAAAAGAAGAAAAACAGGTTGGGGACAGATACAGTTCTGGCTCCCTAGCTTTAACTGGTGACTTTGTTTCTGGTGTCTGGTTCTCCTCCAACTCCGCTGCTTCCCTCCCTCAGCAGAGCACCCCCTCCACTTTCAAAGAGAAAGAGAGTCAGGTGAGATGTGGTAGGAACTTACCTGCACTGGCAACCATTCCCTTTCCCTTTCAAGTAGGGGGTGCACCCCTCCCTCTCCGGGCTAAACCCTTTCTCCCTCCTTCCCTCCCTCCTTCCCTCCCTCCTTTCCTCCCTCCTTTCCTCCCTTCCTCTGTTTATTTTGTGGGGCCTGACCTCTGCCTCTCACATAAACGACTTTTTCCCATCAGCTCTAAAATGTTTACATGTCTTTCACTGTTAAAAATAATTATTAATCTCCACTGCATGCCTGCTTCCCCTGCCTGCTAGTCTCCACAGACCTCCACCTCAGACTTCCTGATTGACTTCCTCCATTTACTGCAGCACAGGCTCTTCCTGTCTCCTCACCCAGCGACTGTGAGCCAGCCTCTGCCTCCGTCACTCTGCTTTTATTTGTTTGTTTGTTTCCAGATTGGGTCTCTCTGTGTAGCCCTGGCTGTCCTGGAACTCGCTCTGTAGACCAGGCTGGCCTTGAACTCACAGAGATCCGCCTGGCTCTGCCTCCCAAGTGCTGGGATTAAAGGCGTGCGCCGCCCCGCCGCCGCCGCCGCCGCCGCCGCTGCCGCCGCCGCCGCCGCCGCCGCCGCCGCCGCCACCACCGCCTGGCCTCTTGCCACCTTCTCAACAAGGTGGATGAGCCCCTTGTGACTCTGTCCTGTTCAGTGCCTGGTGTTGTCATCCATCTCTTTAGTAAATCAGAACTCACCTGGGCTACTTCCACAGGCCACAGGCTCTCTCATGCTTGGAGCCTTTCTCCTGCTTTTACAAACCCTGCTTCTCCATGTCATGGGACTCACTTCTAAGCAGCCTTCAGATTTCAATTCCTGAGTTACTCTCTCTAAAACGCAGCCCTGCCACTCTGTGTCAGAGGGCTCCCCTGGGCGGCCTGCAGTGCAGTACCCTATGCTTTCTCAGAGGAGAGTTCATCTCAATGCTAGCCAGTAGACGGGAAGTGCTCTCTCTCTTCATTTTAGACAGGGTTTTGTGTAGTTGGCCTTGAACTCCTGATCCTCCTGCCTCCTGAGTGCTGGGATTCCAGATGTTTACCACCACACCTGCCTTAGATAGATCCTGGTTTCATTCTGTTGCTGTGATCAAACACTCTGAGCAGAAGCTACTTAGGGGAAGGTAGTGGTTTGAATGAGAATGGCCCCCAAAGGCTCACAGCTTTCACATGCTTAGTCCACAGCTGATAAACTGAGGAGGCTGAGGAAGTGTGGCCATATTGGAAGAGAGGTGTGTCACTGGGAGTAAGTAGGCTTTGAGGTTTCAAAAGCCCAAGCCAGTCTCTCTCTCTCTCTCTCTCTCTCTCTCTCTCTCTCTCTCTCTCTCTCTCTCTCTCTCTCCCTGCAGATCAGGATGTAAAGTTCTTAGCTACTACTCCAGAGCCATGCCTGCCTGCTTCCTGCCACGATGATCATGGCCTATAGCCCTCTAGAACCGTGAGCAAGCCCTCAGTGAACGCTTTCTTTATGAGTTGCCTTGGTCATGGTGTCTCTTCACAGCAACAGAACAGGGACTTAGACAAGGATAAAAATGTTTGTTTCATCTTTTACTTCCAGGTTACAGTCCATGACTCACAGACTAATGCTTAGCTAGATTTCTTATATAGTCCAGGACCACTTGCCTATGGGTGGTACCTTCCTACATCAACTAAGACCATCAAGACAGGGCTGGAGAGATGGCTCAGTGGTTAAGAGCACTGGCTGCTCTTCCAGAGAACCCAGGTTCCATTCCCACATGGTGGCTTACAACTGCCCATAACTCCAGTTCCTGGGGATCCAATGCCTTCTTCTGACCTCTGCATGCACCAGGCACCCAATATGGTGCACAGACATACGTGCAAGCCAATACACTCATACACATAAAAAAAGACCATGAGGACAATCTTATCATAGTTGTGACCACAGACCAACATGGTAAAGAAAATTATTCAATTCATTATCCCCCCTCCCCACAACCAGATGATTCTAGACTAGGTCAAGTTCACAGTTAATGCTAATCAGGACAGATAAGTTCTGTTTTGTTTTATTTTTTCATGACAAGATTTCTCTGTGTAGCCCTGGCTGTCCTGGAACTTACTCTGTAGACCAGGCTGGCCTCGAACTCACAGAGACCCACCTGCCTCTGCTAGCGCCACCACCACCACCAGGCCAGATAAGAAGTTTTAAGGGCTAGCCCTTGTTGGTGTTGTTTCTTGAGTTCTCAGCAGTAAGCACAGAGTGGGTCCAAATAAGTGCTTATTAGGTGAGGCCCTGATGGAATGAAGGGGTGAAACAAATTTGCACTCTCAATTGAACAGACTGAGTCTAAACAAACTCCTGGGTTCTCCCTCGTGATTGAACTGGTTGTGGCAGAAAGAGGCCAACTGCCTTTGGAGACAGTGGCCCCAAATGGATTCCTACGTGCCAAGAAAAGTCTCAGATGCCACAGAAGAGAGATGGTGACTACTGAGTGGATCTTTAAGGACTTTGTTTTCCTTTGGAGGCAGGGTTTTTCACTGTTTAGCCCAAGTTAGTCTGGAATTCACTAAGACTGTGATATCATATAAGTCATATCAAATATATACATATATATGTACACACACACACACACACACACACACACACACACACACATATGCACATGTGCCACGGAAGCCAGAAGAGGATGTTGGATCTCTTGGAGTTGGAGTCACAAGCAGTTGAGAGCTGCCGTGTACGGGTGCTGGGAACCAAACTTGGGTCTTCTGTAAGGATAGCAGGCACTATCAAACACTTAGCTACTTATCTGTCCAGCCCCAAGACTGAGTTTTAAAAGGTCCTAAAAGGGGCCCAGCGGTGGTGGTGCGCCCCTTTAATCCCAGCACTCGAGAGGCAGAGAGGCAGGCGGATCTCTGTGAGTTCGAGGCCAGCCTGGTCTACAGAGTGAGATCCAGGACAGGCTCCAAAGCTACACAGAGAAACCCTGTCTCAAAAAAAACCAAAAAACCAAAATAACAAAAAAAGTTCTAAAAGGAGATGGGTATGATTGCTCATCCTGGTGATCCCAGCACTGTAGAGGCTGAGGTAAAGATTGCTGTGAGTTCAAGGCCATCATGGGCTACAAAAAAAACCTTGTCTCAAAATTAAAGAACAGAAACCAAACCACCACCACCACCACCACCACCACCACCACCAAAACCTAAAGCCAAACCAAACCAAAAAACTCAAAACATGCCGGGCGGTGGTGGCGCACGCCTTTAATCCCAGCACTCGGGAGGCAGAGGCAGGCGGATCTCTGTGAGTTCGAGGCCAGCCTGGTCTACAGCGCGAGATCCAGGAAAGGCGCAAAGGGTTTCGAGACAGAGAAACCCTGTCTCGAAAAAAACCAAAAAAAAAAAAAAAACCCAAAACAAGCACACACCCACCCACCAAAACTCAACGAAACAAAGCAGAGTCTAGGAAGACTGTCCAATAGGTAAAGTACTTGTCTTGCAAGAAAGAAGACCAGAGTTCCAATCCTCAGCACCCATAAAAATGCCAGGTGGGCACCGCAGCCTGCTTGGAATGCCAGCTCACAGGAGGCAGAAGCAGGAGATCTCCAGAGTGGGCTAGCTAGAGTAGCAATTGGCATGCTCTACATTCAAGGGAGAGACCCTGCTTCATTGTGCAAGGTAGAAATAGATCAAGAAAGATAACTAGAGCCAGGTGTGGTGGCGCATGCTTTTAATCCCAGTACTCAGGAGGCAGAGGCAGGTGAACTCTGTGAGTTCGAGGCCAACCTGGTCCATGTCGTGAGTTCTAGGACAGCCAAGACTACATAGAAAGACCCTGTCACAAAAAAATAAAGAAACAAACAAACAAAACAAAACATACACACACACAAAATACACTCAGTGTCTACCTTAGACCTCTACACATATGTGTGTGCACCTGCGTGTACCCATGTGAACATTTACACATGTTCACATAAATAGGCAAAACCAAAAAAAACCCCAAACCAAAAAACCCAAACAACAACAACAACAACAACAACAACAACAACAAGGTCTTAAATAACTGTGTGTCTGTCTACCACCACTCTGTTCAATTCCTCATTTCTTCCCTCCCTCAGGCAACCTCCCTCTATAGTATATCTGTCGTATGAGGCACACTCAGAACTCCTCAGTCTGTGTCTGACAGGACATGTCGAAGCTCAGCTCAGTGCAAGTGATGTTATGGTCCATTTGCCAACACTGAAGTTAGCGCGGTTTCTGCCTCAGCTGCATGTCCGCTCTTTGCATCTTAGCTTTTCTTGTAGAGCTGCCCCATGTTTACCAAGCTGCAGGAATGTCTTCCTCTGCAGGGCTTTGCTGGGTGTGACACTCTGTCTTCCTCTCTCACAGCAACTCATAAAAACTAAGCTTTAGCTCTTAAAACTAAGCTTTAGCTCTTTCGCTTTCTCACAGGCAAGAGGGTGAGCATAACGTTGCCTGGCCACCTTCTGACCAAAGGCAACTTGCTCAAAGTAAGCATGTGTCATGTGAGGCGTGCATGGCTCCACGGGGGGGGGGGGGGGGGGGGGGGGGGGGGGGGGGTTGGTTAGTTGAGACCCCTAACTCTTGACTCACATGTCACAGTTCCCTTTGGCTGTGATGCCAGGGGGAGGGACCAAGCCTTGGAAACATTCTCTCCACCAACTCAGAGAGGGTGTAAACTGGAAGCAGATGAGGCTCAGCAGGACACCTGCCGAGGCTAGGCTCCCAGTCAGCTTGCTCTTGCTGGAGGGGAGTACTGACCTGCCCACCGCAGATGCGGAGGCCTCAGCACAGTGGTAAGAAGAGGAATGAGTTGAGAGCAACTCTCTGCCCTTCAAAACAAAAGAGCCGGCAGAAGTGTGAGGAGGGCAGCACAGTCTCAGAGACCATATGTGTCCTGCTGTGGAAGCCTGGGAGCTTAATCAAAGCACCTACAGGTCCTGGGATCTGACTGTCTTTTCCAGATTTCATCCCCTGGTTGGATACCCAGAAAGGGCTGCGGGGCTGAGACGTTTAAAGCATGAATGGAAATGTCTCGCCTTCTTCCCACTACCACCCCCCATGCATTGCTCCAGCTCAGTCTGAACACCACGAGGTATTTTAAAATAATTTCTACTTTGATGAATTGCTGGGGAGTCCACAATTGCTCATAATCAAAGGGAGAAAAATGCAAATGAGATCCGGCCGAGAACTATCACCACCAAACGTTTATTTCACTGCACAGTGCCAAAAAGAATTAAAACAACATTAAACTCGCAGCAATCATGTTTAAGCCCTCGTTTCCAAGTGCCAAATTGCACCACTCTGGATCATACAGATGTTCGTTAATTATGCTAATTTTTATTAAACTATTAAAATGGAGAGACTACCAGCCCAGCCAGGCAGACCCCAGCTCTGAATGAACTCTGCTCCTGTCTAGAGGTGCTAATTTACTGCATTTTTATGAAGTTGCTGCTTCTTGGATTTTAGTTTTAGGATTGAAGTGAACTGAATTTCTGGGATCAATGTTTCTCCATAAAACCTGAACTTCTCTTGGCACAGCTGTTTGGAAAAATTGGAAAAGTACTTCGAGGCTCCCAGGAGACCTGAAATCTTCAAGGTAGGAGCATCTCTACCTTCAAACTGGGGACACACACCTATAAGTGTGTATAGCATCAGGGCATCCAAATTCTACACTCTATGGCTCACTCTATGGCTCTGTATACTATGGAAGGTAAAGGTAAGACTTTAATGGTACAGAATTATTACCAGAAGATGCTTTAGATAAAATGCTAAAAAAAATAAAATAAAAAAACCAAAAATCAAAGGCCAAAAAAACCCCAAAACCAAACAACAACAACAAAAAACCCCTACAACAAAACTCTTCACACGTCCTGCTTCTCACCCCCACACCTTCTTTCACCCGGAAGAAGTATAACATACTGCTTATTTCCACATCTGATCAAACATCTGTTTCTCTCAACTTGAACCTTGCCACGTCTCCTTGAACTCTTTCCACTCCTCGTGAAGAAGCTTTGAAAAGGAAAGGTGGTGTTTGGACTCTGTTGTCAGGATGGAGACACTATTGGTGTGGATGAAAGAAATGTTGAATGAACCTGAGACCCACACAGTGCTCACCGTCATCCACCATCCAAAGGGTTTATGGGGGATTGTACACGGCCCTAAAAGGATTTATGCTGCTAATCTCAATCAACAAGGAAAACAAAAAACAAAACCCACCAAATCTGCTATAAAAAGAACAACAAATTCTATAAAGAAAAAGCCGTATGGTCACCAACGACAGGCACTCACACAGCTTGACTCTGCCTCCAGTGGTTCCCTATTGCTGTTTATGGTTTCAAGACTATCACAGGCCTCCTCGAGCTCCTCCAGTCACAGGGCCCTGAGTCCCTGTGTGGTGCTGCAAATACCCTGTCAGTAGGTGTCAGGGGATATCAGGGGGGAAAACAGCAGGCGCCTATCATAAGCCTTAAAAGAGATTAAATACTCTTACTCCATGATTGCTACATTTTAATTTCTCTCCTCCCTGCTGGTTCCTATTTGTATAAGCTCTTCCATGGCTCCCCTGGAGTAGCACAGACATGACCTGGAATGACCATCCCGTCTTGGGATGAGAATTCAATTTCTAGGCTCAGTGAATCCTAGGCTGTTCCAACAGAAGAAATTCACATCCTCTAAGGCTTCAAGCCTTAAACTGGAATCTATGAACCCTTAGCCTGTCTATGGACGGATGGAAAGACTTTTTGAACTTGGCCTAAAATTTTGTGTGAATGTATATGTGTGTCTTTTTTTTTTTTTTTTTGGTTTTTCGAGACAGGGTTTCTCTGTGTAGCTTTGCGCCTTTCCTGGAACTCACTTGGTAGCCCAGGCTGGCCTCGAACTCACAGAGATCCGCCTGGCTCTGCCTCCCGAGTGCTGGGATTAAAGGCGTGCGCCACCACCGCCCGGCCATATGTGTGTCTTATACTTAGGCTTTTCATTAGATTCTCAAAGGGTTTACACACCCTCCACAGTTTACAAACAGCACTCTAGAGGAAAATACAGTGGACTTTGGGGCCTAGGTCTGTACTCTGTCTTAGGATGGATATCTACTTTGCTAAACAAAAATACAACGGAAGAGAACCAGGAATGCTCCTCACTCGCTGAGTCTTCTAGGCATGAGTCCTTCCCATTAGTCTGTTTCCTCTCCCTTCCCGACCAACCGAGCTGCTCCTGCCCTGGGACACCAGCATTTTCACTGTCACTTAAAAAGGGTGGCGCCTTCTCAGAGCTTTCTGTGGCATTTGGAACAAGCCTTCCAACACGGTCGGTTCTGTTGAGAAGGTTCTGCGATGCAGGTCTTGGGTGAGTTCCTAAGAGAAAGACCCTCTTTGCACATCAAAATGGTCTCCAAGCTTCTGTGGAATTCCCTGAAAATGTCTCATAGTTTACTCTCTTAACTGTCAAAGTTCACTGTATCATTGTAAGTAAGAGAATTCCTCTTCAAGAGAACAATCAATCAGCCTTGGACACGAAGGATCAATAAGTGCTTGATATATGCATGGGAAAAGCCAATCAAGTATTGACTTGTGATTGCTTATTTCTCTTAATAGTGCTCATTTACCATATATTATCACTGGTAAAGATGTGAACTTTGAATTCCTAAGCAGCATAGATTGTATATTACACACACACACACACACACACACACACACACACACACACACACACACACACACACATTCTGGATTGGCCTACAAATTCTGTACTCCTAAAATCCAGCTTTGGGAATGAGGATGTTTTCTTTGAGATAGCTTAAGTTTTAAGAGAAATTGACGGGGTCTAACTCAGAAAATTCCCATCTGTTGGAAAAAGAAAGCTGGGAACAGGAATTGTTTGCCAAAGACAGACATACCCATTTTTCAGCACAAATAGTTCTGTGAGGAGATTTTTCCTGAAGGGCAAAGGAAATGGTTGGTTGGGTAGCTGGTGGTTTTGTGACACTAGAAAGATTGGAGCCCAGCCCTTGGCTAAAACCTCAGGTACTTTGGCGGCCTCTCCAGGCTATTTTACACTGTGGTTAAGGTTCTTGGCAATCATTTTCTCTTTTTTCCATTATTCAGAATTTTGGTCTATAGATCATAACACAAATGAATCATTAAGTTTGCTTCAATTGAGCCAGTTTTATTTATTGTTACATTTCAGGGAACTTGCTCTCCTGAAGACTGATGGACCTGGATGTCTGAGGAGATAAGTGTTATAAAAAAAGCGAGCATCCGAAGGTGGTCCACAAAAGCTGGGAGGGCGCTCAAGATGACAAGGCTACAGAGCACATGCCAGCTTAAGAATGGAGTGCTCTGAGGAGAATGGGTGATCCACATGGAGGGCCTAGGAGCACTTGGGGGAGAGGGAACATTAAGCCTCAATGTGAAGCTCATGTCTTGAAGAGGATGTAAACACATGACCATGGAGTCAAGGCCAGGGAGGCATGTAGGGTCTGAGCACACCAGATGCCGTTGGGGATGGACATGTGTGTGAAAATTGTCTGTGTGCAAGGATAGGCGACAGAAAAACCATCCAGGGAGGGGAAACGTGAAGCAGGTTTGTAAAGAGAGACAGGAATGTGGCAGACAACTTAAACTTCACCTGAAGAAGAAAGGGGACAGGCAAGGTAAACATTTACGGACGGGAGGAAACAAGGTGCCGAGTGCAGAATTCAGGAACAATAGAGGCAGCAGCCTCTCAGAGCTGATAGAATTGTGATACCATGTGAGACGGGCATATTAATATGTATTCCATAAACTGTGCAGCTCCCAGCCCCAACGCTCTGTTTTGCTCTGACCGCAGTACCAGCCTCAGGCACCACAACACAATTTGGAAACAATGTGACGGAAATGTTTAATCTGCTCGGCCCATCTGTGCTGCGTATTTCTCCAGATCTCCCTGAGAGAGGCGCCTTGAATCTCCACATTGCCTTTAATATTCTCCTAAATCACCTCCCCACTGCACTTCAAGGGCCATTGCTACAATATCACAGGTTCATCTAAAGTGCAATGGGGAGGGGTGGGGGGGAGGTGCAGGCTGGGAGATTTTTTATTTTAAAATAATTTCCAGAGATTGTCTTTTCTGCTTCCTTTAAAAAGAAAAGAAAAAAAAAAAAAAGGAGAAAAGTTATTTTATTGTTGCCGTAAGGTTATTGAGGTTGTTTGGTGCAAAACAGGGTAGGAAAGAGTGGAATCATTCTCCAAAGAATTATATTTATTAATCTCCATTCCCTCAATTGGGCATGGGAGGGGTGAGCAGCTGCTTGCGTCCTCTTCTCTTTTCCTTGCACCTTGCTAGGGTGAGGCGCTCATTAGGAGCTGTGGCTCTCCAGGCTCATGGCATTGGATCTGGGCTTGGCAGTTCTCAGGGCTCACCCTGCCGCTGCGCCCCTCCAAACAAAGCACTCTACATTTATTCCCTGGCCAGCACGCCCTCATCAGGAAAGGGCACTTTATATTTTTGATTTTTGGCGGAAACCCCCTTGATTTTCTCCCCTTTAAATGCAGATGTTAAATGTTGGAGTACCACTGCATTTCCACACCTGATTTTGCCAGATTCAGCTATGTGGAGGCTAGAATGGGAAGCTGAAGTGGGTTTTGGAGAAAGAGGGGATAAGTCACTGTGTTTTGGACCCTAGATGAATGGGAGAGAGTTGCACATCACCAAGAAAATTAGGATTCCTTTTGCTTTGTGAATTAAAGAAATGAATAATTTAATCTCAAGATTGTTCCGGCGAGGGAAAGGCGAACGTCCCAGTTGCGGGGGCCCTACAGCCTGTCGGTGTGTTACATCATCTGCACACATAGGCGTTTCCATGACAACAGCTTATAGCTTCATTTCCTGGATCCCTCTAGGGGGTGTCACAGCCAGATCCACCTGCTTTTCACCCTACCCTCGGTGGGGTCATGGTAAGGTCGCCAGAATAAATGAACGCGGGTACTAATGATCTGTTTACTGCTGTTTATGCTCTGTGTGTGTCAGGGGCATGCACATTTAGAGAGCTCATTATGGCTGCAATTAGAATGCACCATCGCTAGATATTTAACTCCTTTTTCTTTTAAATTAGCATTTTAATAACATTCTTTGAGCAGAGAAACAAAATGACCATTTTTCACGGACAAACTTCTAGCTGTAGGTGCAACTTTAATAGCAAAGTTGTGAAGGAGAAAGAAGGGAGAGAGGGGGGAAAAGGCCATTTTTACTACGTTCACCCTCCTCCCTACCAAAAGGATATTTTTATTTGCTTTCTAACACACTCAATTTCCTAAATTTGTTTTGAATCCAATTATTTGGGGTGGTTGAAAGTACCGTGCTCTTGTTGGACGGAAATTAGCAGCGATTGAAATTAACTTTTTATGTGACCTGTGAAAGGGGCTAAAATAATTACAAGTGTAGAAGAGATCCTCCTTCCAGGAGACCCTCGCCGCAGGAGTGGGCTGCGACACTATTCTCAGCTTATCTTCATCCTGCAACCACCAGGACTTTTTTTTTTTTCTTTAAGAAGGCGGCTGTCATGTGTTACAGTCCTTAGAACGATCATACAGAGCGTAAGTGATGACAAACATGCTATTATAAGCAGGATAAATAAGAATCAGGCAGGAAGACAACAACAACATGGTATGAATTACCATTTTAAAAAGGTCAGATCTCAGAGCCTCAAAGAGCAGGAGAGTTGGTACACAGACGAAGCAATGCAGACAGAGACCTACTTGGTCAGAATGTTCTGGAGGCATTGCTTTTTAGGGACCAGCCGACACCTTCTCTAGCTGTTTACAGATGCTCTGTTTGTGTAAAGTACAGTGAAAAATAACAATTTGAATGTTTCGATTATCTTTCCTGGTCCCTTCCATTTTCATTATTTATTTCCTATAAATCGGGACCTTGCTAAACATAATTCTGCAGACAAGGAGGTGGATGGGACAGCCGATGGGAACGAGGAGATAGATGGTGGGTGCGTGCAAGATAGATGCTATGCGTTTATGAAAAGGAGAGGCGTCTGCAATGAGCATCCACAGAGTAGAGCAGGCGAGCGCGCAAACTCTAAGCGCCTTTTATGGATGGTAAAGGTGTAAGGAAGACTTGGGAACAGGCACGGAGAGCCTACCCTCCCGGAATCCACGTCCAAGTTCTGCCTAAGATGTCCCACGCTTGCTGTGGCTCCCGGTTAACCTCACAAGCCTTTCCATGACAACAGACAGGATTTCACAGCCAGAAGACTTGAGAGGTCAATAGTTGAAAAGCAAGAGTTAGAAAGAGAGATCTTTATCCACAGCAAAACAATCCCACAACCCGCCCCCCCCCCATACCACAGAAGAAAAAATTTAAAGACGCAGTAGGAAAAAAAAAAGGAACCTTTCTAAAAATGCAAGTTTAAAATGTTTATGCTCTTGCCTCAGCCTAGTTGCACCTAAGAATCTGCCATTTCATAAATAAAATACTGATGGCACAGACTATAATTTGGTGATAGCTACCCCAGGACATATCTAGATGCATTTCTGTTATTTTAATTAAATACTGCATTATGGTTTGTGACAACTATGCAGCTACAACGTAAATGAATTCCGAATTAAAGTGTTACTTAGGCATCCAGTAATTTTTGTTTCAGTCCTCAGTTTTACAAAGCAAATAGCTATAAAATCAAGATGTTCATTCATTTACAGATGGAGGAGGGTTGCTGTTGCTGTTTTTTTTTTTTTTTCTTCTCCTTAATCCTCATGCACGAAAGGAATCTGGCTCCCGACACTCTCAGCTTATGAACCACATCACAAAGAAAAAGACATCCTCTCGACTAGAATGTGAGATGCTGAATATTAATTGCTGGTATTATGCTTATCTTTGCAGCCATGTTCTGTCTTTTAGCAGTCATCCTGATGGGCTGCTGCCTTGGACTGCCAGGGAAGTCTTTGTTGAGCGGTTAGGAACCTATTTGGTTTCATTTTCTTGAGAAAGAATCATAAAGTTCATAAACGCTCCGTGGAAGTTTCTAGATTTGAGACTCCTTCCAAACATGGGGTATTAGGAAGGACAGAGAAACTCTTGTATCTCTGTGCTTAAAAAAATGTTGTATCTCTTTTAAGGAAAAAAAATCTTTTAAAATTTAACTATATTACCATTTCTTTAATGAACTAGAGATATAATTTGATATCACAAATTGGTTGTAGTTTAAACATCACTTAATTGGTAAATTAGGAGAAAAGTTTGGAATTTTCTCATTTATCAATTGAGTTTCACTCAAATTTTCTCATTTGAGCTTTACTCAAAATTAATATAATTGGGCAAAAGGATTTTTTTTTGGTTTAAATTTGAGGATTTGTCTTTAATATATCCTGACATATGAAAAATTTTAAGATAGCAAGTTTCCTGAACACATCATCTATTATTTCTGTTTGGAGAATCAATATGATCTTTTAATTAGTGTTAAATATCATATGTCTATGGATATCATCAGCTTCTAGCTTCCTGTGTTCTCACCAGTTGCCTCAAATCTTCTATAATGAACCCTACAACTCTGACAGAAATTACTGCTCTGTATGTTTGCAATGAGGCTATAATGTGCTTCAATATTTTTCGAGTTTGGTTAGAGCGCTGAATTCATATGATATCAAGAAACCCGGGCAGGAGAGGTTGAAGGAGGCTGAGTTCCTTCTCAGAACATAATGACACAGAAACAAAGCTTTGGTGACTCCTTTTAAATAGGGCATGGCACTGAAATGTCATCCAGCCTCTCTGGCAGATTAGCAAGGAGTTTCTTACTAAATCTCTGTCTAATAGACACGCAGCTGACTCTGGAGGAGCTGCTTGTTACAGTCCTGGCGGCAGGAAATGGAGGGATGCCACAGTTAAAGACACAAATTTTCCCTGTAATATATTCCAATGGAAACCTCGGAATCCAATACTACATGGGCATATCTAATAAATTCACAATATTTCAGTCTCAACAGCCTTCACCGGTTAGTTTTAAAGATTTATGTGGTAAAAAATTACTCAGTGATGAATATGGTTTATTCTGTGCAGTATTGGAGGTATAAGGAATTAAACTACCGTCTTTAACAGTGAATTTATTATTACCTCTGTCAAAAGACGAAGTCTTTAACAGCATTTGTTATAAATTCACTACAAAATAAATGGCTGGATTTTTTTTTTTTTTTTTTAACACTGGAGTTTGTAAAGCATCAGGCGTTTCTGAGATTAACCTAAGTCCACCATGGCTTAGATGGTTCTATGTAAACATCTGGTATGGGACTTTCCACCTGACTGGCGTGGTGCGTGTGCGTGTGCGTGTGCGTGTGCGTGTGCGTGTGTGTGTGTGTGTGTGTGTGTGTGTGTGTGTGTGTTTTGAAAGTGAAAGGTCCTGACTAGGACAACAGTATAGAAATAAGGAGATTAAAGAGAAAAATGCAGTTGAATCCCCTCTCTCTCTTTGAAAAAGGTTTTTATGATAAAGAGCCGGGATTCAATGGGACAGTGCTGGTGTGAAGTTGGGTCCCTTGTCAGTGGGCGTGCGTGCATGCATACGCACACACACAAACACCCTCTCCCTTTGTCCTCTCTTGGAATTGGTATCCCCTCATTTATAAAAATTACCTGGAAGGAATGAGGCTGCCAGGGTTTGTTCTAGACGATTGGTTCCTGTCTGGGGGAAAGGAATGGCCTCGACTGAATTTGACCGGTGTGTGACCGTTGCCTTCCAGCTGACCCCAAATCCCGTTCCCATCCTCCTAATGCTAGCCTCCCATAGGGGTTATTAATGAGAGAAAATGCCATCATCATCATCATCGTCTTCGTCATCACAGCACGGTGTTGACCTGCTTGTTAACATGAAATGGGGTGGTGGGGACACCTTCTGTGTTTCCCCCATACCATTATAAATACGAAAAGATATTTTCTGGTGGCGTACCCCTGTCTCCCCCTTTGGTTAGGTCAGAGGTGAGTAAGAGTCCTTTGACAGGCATTGATCAGTTTCATCACACTGTTTGGGCAGTCTGCGCCCCAGGCCTGTATTTCCCTCCCTCCCTACTCCCCAATTACCTCCCAAATAACCTCGGCACATCCCCCACTCAGTCAGGCAGAGGGTATGTCGCCTGAGGAAGTCCTGAATGGACACTAGATGTCACCAAACACCTCTTTTCCCTCAGAGCCCTGGAATTAAAAAATAAATAAATAAAATCCTTCATTTAAAGCAATTGAGGGGATTAACTTATTGGTTTTTATGAGCGTTCCTGTCACATTCAACTAAACACACCTACAAGAGGAAGTATCATTGTATTCTGACTTTAAAAAAAAATATACAGATCTCCTAGAGAGGAAGGAAGTGCTCTAGAGAGGAGAATGGTCTATATTGTCAAGCAGTCCTTCGAGGAGGTAAGGGGGGAAAACTGTTTTGTTTTTTGAAATCCCATTACAACATGCACTCCGTTAACACAGCTCCAATGTGCCAGGCCAGGCCAGGCCCTGCCACATTCAGACGGCGGGAGCCAGAGACAGCTGTCCCATCCCAGGTGGCAAAATGACGGTATCCTGGTTCATCTAAAGTCCAGGCACCCACATCATGTGCCCCATGATAAACTGTTCCCACCATCCAAGAAGACCGGCCAAAGTCTGGCATGGTGGAGCCATGAAAAGCCCTTCCTGTCCCGGCTAACCTATCATGTAAGCGTCAACCTTAAGGGACATCCAACTTGTTACTCCAATGCTGATTTCCAATTGAATAAGACCCTGGACAAGGCCTTAGAGACTCTAACATGCATGGGTGATGGACACAAATGAAGCCCCAGAGATGCAACCAAGTGACTCAGTTTACCAGTTCACAGGGTCAGGGGTGGGTTCTTCTACCCAGTTTTAACTAAGGCTTTTTTGTTTGTTTTAAAGATTTACTTATTTATTTATTTAATGTGCACAGGTGTTTTGATTGTATATATGCTGTGTGAAGGTGTCAGATCCCCTGGAACTGGAGTTATAAACACTTGTGAGCTGCCATGTGGGTGCTGGGAATTGAACCCAGGTCCTCTGGAAGAGCAATCGGTGCTCTTAACCACTGAGCCATCTCTCCAGCCCCCCAGTTAACTAAGTTTCTCTTTGTGTTTTTTTGAGACAGTCTCAATACGTGTCCCTGGCTGCTTCAGATTCAACAGTGGTCTGCTTGTTTCTGCCTCTGAGTGCAGGAATTAAAGGTGTGTGGCCCCTACACCCTGCGAAGTTTCTCTTTTTAATTTGCGGGACAGCTCATGTTTCCGACATAAATCACTTCTGGAGCTGGAGACTGATTTTCCCAATGGGCATTCAGTTCTGTGGTATTTCAAGCAGCAAAAGAAACACCTATATTATTTAGAGGAAATGTTCTCTAGGGAGAGACCTTGCTGGCTGGAAGTCAGGTCACTTCTCAGAAAGGGGACTTGTGACCTTTCTTATTCAGATAGAAGCATCTTTATTTTTATTTATTTATTAGTTTTTCGAGACAGGGTTTCTCTATGTATCCTTGACTGTTCTGGAACTCTTGTAGACCAGGCTGGCCTTGAACTCACAGAGATCCACCCGCCTCTGCTTCCTGAGTGCTGGGATTAAAGGTGTGCCACCACCACTGCCCGGCCAAATCGAGGCATTTTACTTCCCTTTTCCCCCCACGGACAATAAGTGACTGTAGTGGTGCTGGTCCACAGAAGGGCCTTGCTGTCCTCCGAGACAAGGAGGTAAGCCAGGGCAAGGTGTCACCGCACTGAGGGTGATTGGGCACCTGCCCTGTCATGCCTGCTGCTCAGACAGAATGGATTTTTGGAGTACACCTGTTGTTGAACCCCTGCCAGGTACTGATGGCCACTAACCCCCAAATCACTTTCCCCCGCTGTTGATGCTTGGAATGTCAGACAGGACCGAGCAGCAGCCGGCGTGTATTTCAAACACAGCAGATGGATTTTTATATTAGCTCCTATTTCATGTTCAGGCAGAGCGACCGCCTCACTAAAACCGCAGCCTCAATGCTGCCGAGTTCGCCTCTGTGAGATTAATTCTGTGAAATTAATTGGGACAAGATTGAAAAGGAAATTAAAATGCAGCTGAGTGAACAGGCCTCTCAAACACCTTTTCCCTGCTCTGTTCAAACTTGGATTCTGCGGTGGTCGCTGGCATCGTGGGAAGTAATTTACGAGAGGCAGGCTCTCAGGAGTGATCCGTTACGTCTGAGAAGACCTGCACCCAGCGCCACAATCTGGAGCCACTGAAGAGCGTTAAACACCCTGCTGTGGCTTGAGCTGTGTCCCGGCTCCTGAGTGGGTGGGTGGAGAGGCAGGGAGGAAGGGAGTTACTAGAAAAAAAAGCCGTTCAGAAATATCCGGGCCCAAAAGGGGTGCAGGAGCATCCGCTGGATGTTCACATCCGCTTCGTTATTAAAATCTTCCTCTAATATATTTTAAGACCCAAACTGGAAGCCAGTAAGTTAAGTGGGTATGAGGCTGCATGCGACCTAGGATGTTCGGATGTGCTGAGCCACGGTCAGCAGGCGGGCTTTCTGCTGACTGGGTCCTTGCTACTGCTGTGGGATGGGGTGCGTGGCTCTGGCCTCTTCTGGAAGAGAAGTTGGGAGGCTCTTCCTGGCGTCAGTGATGAGATTTCTAAACCACAGAAGACATGGTGGATTTCCGTGTAGGCCTCTTCATTGGGTGGTGTTCTTACCCAAGTGAGAGAACTTTGTGCCTCAACTGACGGAGCTTCTGAGGAATGCTTGGTATATGAACCACTTTTTTCATTTAAAAAAAAAAAAGATAGGAGCTACATTTATTTATATGTGTGTGTGTGTAAGTGAACGCCACAGCTCGTGTTTGTGTATGTGGAGCTCAGAGTTCGGAGTTGGTTCTTTCTTTCTGCCATGTGGGTCCTGGGGATGAAACTCAAGTAGGAGGCTTGGTGGCAGGCACCTTTACACACTGAACCATATTGCTGGCCCTCATTTTGCTCTTACCTTACCAAAAATTCATTGAACTCATAGTAGATGCCCAACACCGGAGGGTAGTTTCAGTGTAGTGTTAGCGGAAGGCAGAGAAGAACATACGAGTTGTAGTTAATTAAGGGCTACATACTTCTTCACATACATTCTCTGGTCACAACCCTATGAACAGAAACTATCCTACTTTTTACAGGTAAGGACATTAAAGTCTGAAAGTTTAAGTGACTTTTTTCCAAGGTCACATAAATAACCTGCCTGAGAACAGGATAGCTGATAGGCATTTGGTTAACTATGGAGTGCAGTTCCTATCTATCTATCTATCTATCTATCTATCTATCTATCTATCTATCTATCTATCTATTCTCTCTCTCTCTCTCTCACACACACACACACACATCATCATCATCATCATCTATCTCTCTATCTATCTATGGGGCAGAGAGATGGGTCAATGGTTCAGAGCACTGGCTACTGTTCTAGAGGACTCAGGTTTAATTCCTAGGACCCACAACCATCTGTAACTCTAGTTCCAGAGAACCCAAAGCCCTCTTCTGGTCTCTGAGGGCACAGGCATACATACAGGCAAAACACCAATACATAGTAAATAAAAAAACAAACAAATCCCCCAAACCCAGCAGGGAGCAACAGGGGCCCAGAGCTAAAAGCAGATATTTTTCTGCTCCTGTCTGCTCATACCCCTTCCAGGCCCTGTGTCTCCTTCCTCCAGACACTCTTTCCAGAGTCTTTCCTCCCCTCAAGCGCCTATATTTTCTGAGACAGGGTTTCTTTATTATGTAGCCCTGGCTGCCCTGGAACTCAAAATGTAGACAGGCTGGCCTCAAACTCACAGAGATTTGCCTGTCTCTGCTTCCCGAGTGCTGGGATTAAATGAGCATGTCATCACACTCAGCCCAGTATTTCTTTAATAAAGGGATTTAGCTTGGTAGTAGAATATCCAGGGCCTAGCATGCAGAAGGCCCTGGATTTGATCTTTAGCACCATAACTTTTCCTCAGAGAGGGATAAACCAGTTGCACCTATGGGAGTGAAGACAAAACTGTTGGTAGATGGAATGTTTGCTGTTTAAATGTAGCAAGTAATTAAAGCTAAGAGAGAGTTCTGTGTGGATTTCTTATGCAGCTTTGCAACATCAGGCCCATTGTGTTTGGAATGGGAATATCTAGGGTAGAAGAAACAACTCCCTCATTTTCCAGGTGAGGGAACAAGTCCAGGTGAGCTGAGGTGTATAGCTGTGCCATACATTTCCCAGGGAAACAGACATCTGCCAGTTTCTAGACAGAGGCTTCTCTTGCCCAGCGAAGGTGCTGCTAGCTTTTGGAGTAAAGGAATACAGAGTTCTCCAGACATCATTTTCTTGGACTAAACTTAATTTGGGTTATTTTGTTCTCTTGCTCCAGCTATGAGAGGTAGGCTGGTTCCAGCAAAGGAGGCCAGCTGGGGCTGAAGTGGGATGAATATGAGAGACAGTTCCGGAGAGCAGGGACTGGCCGAACTTCTGGATGGTATTGGAATCTCCTATCTGTAGAAATTGGTTTGTTTGTGCTTTTTAGAGACAAGCAACTAGGATGGGAGGTCTTTTAAGGTTCTTTCCTGTCCAAGGGCTCTGATTGAGTTAGGTAATAGAATCAAGGCAAATCCAATCCCAGATGCCCCCCAAGCCGACGTTAAACCGGAATGCAGCTTCGTAAAGGAACGTTCCTGAACGGCCACCTTCTCATTTCCTCCTCTGATTTGCAGGGATTAGCAACATGAGGAAGGGAGGCACCTGGTACAGTTTAGGGGGCAGAAATACTAATGGACTTAGAACCTTCCGGAACAGTGGAGAAAGAAGCTGATGGAATTAAGCCAGCGAGGCATTTTCACTGAATTAAACTCCACGCATTAGCATGTAGTCATGGAGGGGAGGGGGGGGACAGAGGTTGATTTTAAAAGACCAGTCTAAGGTTCTTAGGCATCTCACAGAAATACCACAGCCATGGTAACCGCACACCATTCTATATTGCGGGACAGGTCACTGCACAGCCCCTTAGATCTAACTGGAGGAATGGGACCCCCAGTGAGAAGCCATTAACAAAGGCAAAAGACATGTAAAACAAACAAAATAATCATGACGGAGAGAGAAGGCCAGCCGCCAGGCTGGCTCTGCACCCCCCTCCTGCTGCAGGCACCTCCAGACAATGTAAACAGTTAATTTGTTCACCTGCAGGCTCTGGGCAAACAGAGGCCTGGTCACACCTGAGTGGATAACTCGATTACCCCGTAATGCCAGCACGGTAATGTACACAAATTCTATTACACGGCAAACCTTGCTTTCGGGCATTTGAAATACCAATCAGGCCAATGTCCACTCCCTTCTTTGCTTCCAATTTATTCTTGGTGTATTGGAGCTGCACCGAAATTGTAGTAGGGTGGTGCTGAGTTAGAACGGCAGGGGAAATCACAAGAACATTGTGATCTCACCCAGCAGGGCCTGCAAAGCTCTTACCTTCCTGCAAAGGGCTGGGTCTAAATTTAGTCCTCCCTCCCCCTCCAGACAGGGTTTCTCTGTGTAACAGCTCTGGTTGTCCTGGAACTTGCTCTATAGACCAGGTTGGCCTCGAACTCACTGAGATCCACCTGCCTCTGCCTCCTGAGTCCTGGGATTACAGGTATGCACTACCACCACCTGGCTAGTTCTTTGTTTAAAGGGGCCTGATTTATTGGAATCACTGGAAGACACCTAGGGTCAGACTTGGTCTGTTCATTTTTTATTAATTTTTATTGATTGATTGATTGATAGATTGATTGTGTATGCCTCAGTGCACCTGTGGAGGTCAAAGGACAACTTTCGGGAGTCAGTTCTCTCTTTCCACCATATCTCTGGGATTGAACTCAGGTCTTTGGCCTTGGCAGCAAGTGCCTTTACCCACTGAGCCATTTTGTCCACCCCTTGGCCTGTTCTAAAGGAGCTTATTTCAAGCACAAACAGATCCTTGGTGTAAGAAGTACCAGTCATAGAATGAAGAGAAACAGCAAACGTGGTGTTAGTAACACAGTGGGTTTTCTCTTTTCCTTCATGAAGTCCACATACTCAGCAATTAAAGAGCAAATTATGCCTACTTCAAAACCGTGTTTGTAGATATGGATGGGATACATGGAGAGAGGCCTTTATGATGAAGTCTCTTAGGAACAGAACATGTTGTCTTAGTCTGGCTATATAATACGTGTGGTCTTTGTTGTTGGTTTGCTTTTTACAAGGGTGATGACGAATAGTTCCCTCAAACTGTAGCCTACTACTCTGGAAGATTCTCCTCATTATGATAGACAGGCAATAATCCATCCCTTAAAAAAAAAGCCCTGTTGCTATACGACCAACAATAGTATGTACTAGCTGTGTCTAGGGGTTAACTTATGCCTGAGGAAGAGAATAAAGTTAGCTGGGCTGTGTGGGATTGGATTCAGTAGGTTGGTCTTATCAGCACTGGCTCAAACCAATTGTACTAAATGGTTCTGACTCCTCCTCCCACAGGTAATTATATTATCATCTCATTTATCGATAAATGAATAAGAAGCTAGTTTACCTAGCCAGAATGTTTTCAATAGCATTACAAAGTAATAAATTATGTACATAGTATAACCTTTATGTATCATATGAGTCCTTGGAAAACATTAAAATTTTGATTGGCATAATTTTAGTATTGTATCTATTTCTCTCTCTATATATATTTAAATTTGCTTTATTGTATTTTTAAAGGTGAAAAAATAATTCCGGGGCCTGAATTTTTTAATTGAAAAATTTTCCTAAGAATTACACATTAAAGGGACTTTTGATCTGTGTGGAAGAAGAGCCATGTAATATACAGAGAGAGGTGTACAGCATGCCATTATTCTGACTATGGTAATGATACTAACAGGAGTGAAAACATGGACTTTGGACTCAAGCCCTATGCTCCCTGTTTTTACCTTGCTCAGAATGCGGATGAGGTCACCTCGTTGGAAGGACAGTTCATCTGGCTGGTCACCATGGCAATCCCACAGGCCTTGGTAATAATTGGCGTAGTCCACTGATCAAAGAGAAGAAAAAGCAAAGATGAAAGGGGTCAGTTCTGCTGCAAATGGAAACCAGGGTTCTGATAGAGCCTCTAGGAAACTTAAGAGTCAGGGGGCTCCAGAGGACACTCAGTATACGCAAAGGACTATGGGAGGAGGAGATCATTAACTCCTATAAAATATTTACAGATCACCCCTAGTAGGAAATTCTACTCAACAATATGGTAATAGATGTAGTTATTAATAGAAGAAAATCAGGCACATGATCTCTCAGTTGGTTCTCAAACAAGTGGGACAAAGGTGTTTCCCAGTAGACTTTCTGGATCCAGGGAATCTAAATATCTGAGGGTGTCTCTCTCTCTCTCTTTTTATTTTATGCATTTAAGGAACACATCCTTCTGCCTATCTACAAGAGAGGCTGAGTCAGCCAGCGTTCTTCTGCATCATGGCTCACATTTTGGCCTCCTCTGTCACACGGGAGCTTCCTCCCAGGCACTTCCCACCCAGGTACTTCCTGAGGTAGTCACCAATAAATACCGAAACGAACAGCCCAGTCTTTAAGTGGAGCCATGGGGGTGTCTCATCCATTACAACTAAATTCTGGGTGGGCTGGCCCTTTTCCAGCATCTCATTTGTAGACCCTGAACATGTCTGCCAAGATTTATCTGCCAGCCCCCGGGGAACAGAAACCAAAGTGATCTGCATTAAAAATGAAAGCCACTGAAGACAACAAACCAAGCTTTAGAAAGCACTGGAGAGATTTACTAGGCTTCTCAGCGAGGCTAGATGGCAATGATGCCACAGGACAGCCATCGATTCTTAACAATGAAGAATTCGTATTGATCCTCTTCTACCCGGAAAGGTTAAACACTAGCGCACAAAGTGGGAGAACATCTGGGGATTTGAATGGCAGGAGAGCTAATGCCCACTGGACCAGGGATACTCCGTGTTTCTTAGGCTGTTTCATACGAGAGCTGTGAGCCTAGCACCTGCCAAAGGTGAAATTTGATTGACGGGATTCAGGAGTCCTGGGAGGTAGTTAAAAATCTATATGATTTTTAGCTGGTACATGTCCGTAATTCCAGCACTTGGGAGGCTAATTCATGAATTCCAAGCCAGCCTGGGTTACACTGTGAGATTCTGTCTTGAAAAGCAAAATGAAAAAAAAAATTGTGTGGTATTTTTTGGAGACTCTGTCTCATCTCTTCCCACCTACTCGAAATTTGTTTGGACCCTCTCACGGGCACGGATGGTTCTAAGGCCTCTCCTGATGGGAACAGATGGGGAACAAATAGTCAGTGGGACACAGAGGACCTGGCTCTACTTGCTCCCCCCCCCACAATTTGTCCCTAACTTATGAATAACTCAAATAACAGAGGCCCAGTGGAACGAATCCCTATGTCTTTGAAAAAGACTCTTTTTAGGCATCTTAGAGGGCATAAAAGCAGAGGAGAGACTGACTCTTTTAGGTAAGAGCAGACTGCAAACAGAAATAAAAATGTCAACCACAGAGACGGGGGGGGGGGGGGGGGGGGGGGGGGGGGGGGGGGGGGGGGGGGGGGCCGTGTTTTCTTTGCACAGAGAATTGTCTGTCTCTGCAGTAGACAACAGAGGGCAGCAAACAGAATAACCACAGGAAACCTTCGGCCACCGACTTAAGAGTATGTTGGGAGAAAAATCTATCGGGAGAAAAATGTTAACTGTGGAACAGAGAAAGCATATATTTTTGGGGACATCGGTGCATGAAATGATAGAGAAATATCAACCTTGAAAAGCGATGGCAGTTTCCCCAGAGGATATGTTACACATTCTCAGTCGTAAGGGAGTTCATAAATCACCCCAAGAGTTTGACTAAGTCTAGGAATGAGGAGTCAATTTTGACATCAATATTTTTTTTGTGGATTTGTAGATGGCAGAGAAAATAGTCTTTTTTAAAAACAGGTTTAAAAAACGAAGTTTAGCTATTTGTGAACAGTAGAAAGGCTGGCAGCTCTCTTGGCATTCTCCAGCCTAGTGCATAGTCACTTGGAGTTTCTGCTTCTCACGGTGTGCTTGGGTGTGCGCGCTGAAGGTCCCCTTTGGGGATATATGAGATTCCTACTGAGATTTGATAATGGTGGAAGAGAATGCCCCGGGAATGGCCTAAATGAAAAGCACAGCAAAAAAGAAGGCACAGTGGTTCACACCTATTATCCCAGAAATCAGAAGGCTGAGGCAGGAGGATTGCTTTGAGTTTGAGGCCAGTCTGGGCTACAAGGTGAGTTCATGACTAGCCTGGGCTATATAGTGAGAGAGATCTTGTCTCAAAACACAGGGAGCTGGAGCACAGGGAACCAGGGAGACAGATTCAATCAATCAGAGGGAATGACAAGAGCCTTCTAAGACACAAAAAATACAGAAAGTCCTTTGGTGTTCAGGAACCCGAGAGACAGCTTAGCCCGAGATTAAGGACCATGACAGACAGCTCTGAAAAGTTAATCAGAATGCCAGGGCTGAAACTGGAGAACATATTCAACCTGCTACCTAGACAGAGGTATGTTGGTATTAAGAAGATCAATGGGGGAGTCATTCTTTAGTTGGATAAGGTTGGACCCCATATTGCAAGATCCTTATTTAACTTGTATGATTTGTATTTATGGATTTTTGTACAGGCAACTTCATGAAATTCATTCCTTGGCATCCATCAGGCCTCTGCACAGCACTTAACTGAATACCAGGGACTGCACTAGACACTGGGAATTCCACACTGGTCATACATGGTCCTTGCTCCCAAGGCTACCCTCTAGTGGGGGAGGCACTGTGAACCAGAGTTCCTATCCCAGGATTCAGGACCCTGAGGAAGTTGAGAATGCTCTGCTAAGAGGGAACTTAGCAGAGTCTTCAGGATCAGGGACAGCTTCTTTGAAGCTTCAGTTGTCTACAAAAACCTGATCTGCTGAGTGTCACAGAAAGACCTTGAAGTTGGGAGGAGGTGAGGCTGAGCAAGACTTCATGCCTGAAGCTTGGCCCCAGGAGAGGCCTGAGGGTCTGCAGCTCCGCAGGGCCAGTTCATGATGCCCTGAACCAAGCTTGCTCACCCTCTCAGGAGACTGAGAGCAGACACTGGATTCCCAGGACAGTGAAAGGAGTTAGGAGCCTGACAGCAAGACTTGCCTGTCTGGACTGGGCTGGCTTCTGGCCCAGTTAGGTTTCCACCACACTGGCAACAACAGCCTAAGTCAGAAACGGTGCAGTCTTCTGACCAGTTAATTAATTCAAAACATCCCCATTCTCATTTTGAGGACATTATTCCATCTAATTATTTTTTTTTCCAGTCTGTCCATTTGGAATGAAAAACAAAAGAATAAAGCTTAATGCCAGCATTTCTCAATGTCTCTCCAAAAAAAAAAAAAAAAAAAAAACCAAAAAACCGTAACTCGGCACTAAATAAAGCCTGGTAATTCAAAAGCAAAAGCTCTAATATATTCAGCATAAAACAGACAGAGGACCTAGAGCAATAATGGTAACACTAATAACTAAAACAGTTATAACAATTAACAACACTTACAACGAAAGGGAAGCTAATGGCGATGATCACTGCATTTAAATTGCTAACAGCGCTGAGAAGGAGTTTTTCTAGAGAAAATGGGGGGGGGGGGGGTGGCGGCGGGGAGTGTCTTGTTCTTTCTAATCCTGTGTATTGGAGGCTAAGCTTCAAGTGAACAGCGTATCACAAAGAGCTGACATAGAATTGTTTTCCTCTCTTCCAGGTGGTTATCACAAGTTATTTGTCACCCCACATCAGGTTCTTTGTGACCGGTGACAGGCATTTCTCCTCTGCTGGAGTCCAGGCTGGTGTTCCTGGGAGCACCTAGGCAAAGGACCAGGACACCTGTCTGGCTTTCCTTGTCTTCCGGAACAGCAGAAGCTGACTGTCCTCCCAGAGCTTAGCTGTGAGGACACTGGGTGACTTCAGAGTTCAAGCTGAGACCAGGGGAAAAGAGACTAAAAGGCATTCAGTGCGTTGTTTCCATTTTCTCAATGAATGTAGGGTGTCAGTGAGGCCTGGCAGCAGGCACAGCTGTTTAAATTAGGAGCACCAGGGACAAAAGCTTGTAAACAAACCTAGCAGGGTAGGGCCCAGTGAGAGTTGGACTAAAACTCTGTGAACAGTGTCTGGAAATGCTGCGGCCTAAGCCAAGCCAGGAAGGGCCGCCATCTTTAGTCCATTCAAAGCAGACACTCACTGCTACTTTATTAACGATTTCAGAAGTATGAAAAAAATTCATCAGGTGCACTCACTGTGGCACCGGGAGAGTGGTGTTTTTGCTCATATTCAATAGCATTTGCTTATGGTTCAAGCCCATTTCATTTTGAATAATGAAATTACCATGCTCCTTAATTTTGCAAGTATGATTTATGTATGGGGAATAATCAAAGGTCCTGATCTCACCTCATCTGTTCCTTTTATTGGATCAAAATTTTTAGCTGGGTGATGCTCAGCTCACTGTTGGTCTTGGAAAACCAAAGGGTAAGAGCTGCAGGAGTCTGTGTATCCTCTCTTTTCTTTGGTGTGGGAGTTCTCTGTCTGCAGGCACCACCGTGGGCCTTCAGAGGGGCTCCAGGATGGAAAGCTCATGAATAATCACTTTTCTGCTCTTCTGAGATGACTGGATGCTTATTAAGACCACGCCTGGTTTGCCCACAATTGTTGAGAGAGAGAGAGAGAGAGAGAGAGAGAGAGAGAGAGAGAGAGAGAGAGAGAGAGTTAGAGAGGGAGAGACATACACACAGAGAGACAGAAACAGAAGAGACAGGGAGCGAGATAGGGAGACAGACAGAGCGACAGAGAGACAGAGAGAGAGAGAGGAGAGCCCATTCCAAGGTCTTCTTTGGGCAAGGATTTGATGTATCTAAGGGTGACTTGTGTCTCCACAGTATGTACACCCAAAACAAAGGTAAATTTTATACAAACAGCCCAGAGTGAGTCTTGCTTTGGGCTACCCAGAAGTTACCTTCTCACAGCAAGGCAGGAAAATATGATCACACCACTAAAGACTTTTAGTGTTAGATCTGCTATGGGAGTGCTAGGCTGGAATTTAGAGAAAATCTGAGGTGTTGAAGAGTCACTCATTAAAGTAACCCTGTTACTAACAGTCATGCTGTAAAGCGAGCTCTTTATAGATTGAGCAATCAATACTACAAGGCCGTGATAGATTTTCTAGGTAACAGAATAAAATAAAAGAAATTGCATCTTACAGGGTCATTAACACTCAATAAGGATAAACTGAATTCTGTTCCTCCCTCCCTCTTCGGATAAGATCTGGAGTTGGGCTTTAAAAATGTTAGCAGGTCTGTCAGAGGGGAGAGGAGCAGCCAGAGACAGGGTCTGTGGGGTAGAGTCGGAAGTGCTCAGATGCCAGATGCCACAGCACCTTACGGGGAAGGGCAGCGGGACAGGCTGGTTTGCTTAAAGCCTTTCCCTCCCAGACCCCTGAGAAAAACTAAAGAAGCAAACATACATAGCTGATCTATGACCTCCCGAGGAATCTCCTCCGTCCCAGCCTTCACTGAGGCTGTTGGCCCTTCCCCCAGGTCTCTGTATTTTGTTGTTATAGAACTAAGAGAAGACATCAGGACATTACGGATGTGTTGCAGTTCTTACAGCTTCTTTGGAGAAAAGGCACTATATAAATTCAATAAATAAATAAGTAAACACAAATAATAAAAATCCCTGCCTCAGCTTCTGCAGAGAGAGCGAAAAGTCCTCCTGGTTTTTAACCGCCAAGTCACCAATCATTATAACTGGTGGGAAGTCCAAGCCGCAGAAACATATTTAAGAGCTAGCCTTATGTTAACGACACCTATTTGCGAGGCAGAAAGTATGGGGAACAAAAGATTTCTTCCTACTTGAATTATACCTGTTGGGATAGGTAAAAAATAATTCTCCTCTTACCTCCCAGATAGAAACTGAGAGAGAGAGAGAGAGAGAGAGAGAGAGAGAGAGAGAGAGAGAGAGAGAGAGAGAGACAGAGACACAGAGACAGAGAGAGACAGGGAGAGACAGGGAGAGACAGGGAGAGAGACAGCACAAGTCACTCAAAAGGAGAAAATGAGAGGAGGGAGGATTCTGGGAGGGGAATGCTAGACTTTGCCAGGAGACTGACACTTCCTGACTGGAGTTTGATACAATGTTGGCCATAAGAAGCTTCCAGCTGTCCACCCAAGGCATCCACGTAGGATGTATCTTCCTATGCTGGTGATGGAAGTTGGTTGAGGAACGCCTTAGTTGGGACATGCTTGGTCAGAACAGATTTTCTGTTGGAATTCTGTATAGCAAGTAGAAAATGATAGAAATTAGGTTTCAGGGCTGGAGAGATGCTCAGCTGTTAAGGGCTAAGGATCACAACAAAACTTCAAAAATCAGATCTCAGAGGACTTAATTCCATGTGCTTGAAGCCCCCTAACATGTTTGAAGCTTCCGCACCCCGCATACTTTCCCTTCTGCTTCGGTAGCCCGACCTCTGATGCCATTGGAGCGTCTTCCCTCTTCCCTGAGAGAAGCTGGATCTTTGCAAACCTGAGTCCTTCACTAAACCTTTAAGAGTCACCGCCTCCAGGGGTGGGGAAGATGGCTCAGTGGGGAAAAGCGCGTGTCCAGCAAGCAGGAAGACGCAGGTTTTAATCACCAGCGTCCATCCAAAAGCCAGGCAAGGTTCCACATATCTGTAATCCCAGTGCCTCCACGGCAAGATGGGGGACAAGAGACTAAAGAATCCTGGGGAGCAGGTCCTGGGCCAGCGGGCCAGGCGACCAGTGGAGTGATAAAACAGCAAGGAGATCCTGCCTGTGTCAAACCAAGGGGAAGGTCAGGCCCAAGATCGACACTGGAGGTTTTCCTCTGACCTTCACACACACACACAGTCACACACGCATGCACACATGCATGCACACACGCATGCACACACACACACATTCATTTGCCACAAAGATTGAAAGGGGAAAAGATACTTTGCTAAATGACTATGAATGAGAAGAAGAGGTAAAAGGAAAGGAGGAGAGGCAAGAGAGAAGAATGAGAAAAGGGCCAGAGAAGCCAAGAGAGACGGGAGGGAATTGGAGAAAGAACTCCCGAGCTTAACATTTCCATAGATCCTGGGGGCTGGGGAGGATCCGCTTGAATCCAAATCAGACCTGAATCCGGCTCAGCTGGTAGAATGAAGGTCCTTGAGGTGGCCCAAACAACGTGGGGCACTCCCTCACTGATAATGGAGTAAGTCCTTGGCCCACTTCAGGAGACTCTCCCCTCCCCCTCCACCGGCATCTGACCTTGGGAGGGATGGGCTCCCTAACAGCCTGAAGCATGGCTAACAGTCTGGGATGAATCAGATGTAATTTTGTATCCGACAAACCTGCTCCATATTCATTTCCGAATGTGCCTGGCATCAAACCAGCCCATGCGAAGTCAGCACCCCCCAGTCGTTCTCTGCTTCACCCCAGCTTCACTTTTCAGATCCGACACATTTCCATTCCCCTCTGAACTCGCAATCTCCGAGCCTCTCAGGGAGGAGACATTTCCATTCTTTCCATTCTCCATCCTCTGATCTCTTAGAGATGAGGCAATTCTATTTACACTGCACTGATTTAAGAAATACTGATAGGGAAAAAATAAATATCTGGTCTGGCTTCCCACCTTCTGAAGACAAATCTTGGCTGCGCTAGGACATCGATTAAAGTGATTGGGTGTCTGCTTTTCAAGTTAAGGCACTTCTCTACCCAGCCACTCTATTTTGGGCTTTTGGGGTCGTGTACCAGAACTCTATTCATTAGAGAGCCCAGTAATGGTAGTGCTTTCTCAAGCCGGAAGCCCCGTTGTTCCACCCCGTGTGGTGCGATCCTGTCTTGTACCTCGCCGTCGATGAGTGCCGCGTGCATCCTCTTCTAAATCAAGGTCTTCATCTGAGGGGACAAATGATCAGCATTAGCCATCAGTGGGGGGTGGGGTTTGGTCTTCACACTCTTTCTTTTGAGGGGGTCACCTTTCTCTGAGCTCACTGGCCTCGTCCCCTTTCTTGTGTTTCAAAGCAGAGTCTTGCTATGGAGCCCAGGGTGACTTTGAACTCATGATCTCCCTTAACTTAGCCTCTCAAGAGCTGGAATTACAGGCATGTGTTATCATGCCTACTTAGGGAACTTTCTCCCTTAAAGGAACTTACTTTCATTAACTCGTTTTCTTCTTTGCCTTCCTCAGTCATCTCTCACCTTTGGATCGGCCATCCTCTCCTCCCCTTTCTATTCATTATCCATTTCCAAACATTCTGAAGTACACACTACACTCTAGAGGCTGCCCTAGGAACAGGGCCACACAACAGACAGGCGTGCCAAAGTTCCCGCCTTGATGGAGCTTCCAACCCATTGAATCACCAAGGGGCTTATCATGAGACCCAACTCTTTCCCTCAACCCCTGTTTCTTCTTTCTTGGTGGAATTCTTGCTTGTATCTATTATCTGCATGAAGCCATCTTCTTTGGCTTTAGTCACTCCAGAGTTAGGGTTTGAGAGAGAGGGAAGGAGAGAGAGAGAGAGAGAGAGAGAGAGAGAGAGAGAGAGAGAGAGAGAGAGAGAGATTAGGAGTGAGTTTTAAACCTTCTGTGATTAATTAGTCCTTAACATATCCATTTTTGTTCAGCTGTATCGGAGGCTGGTCATGTACATAGTTTTATGTTCCTAGTACTTGAGGCCTGTAGTTATCTTTTTACTGTTTTATTTAGCCTGCCTTGTTCATTAGAGTATAGGCTCCTGAGGGCAGATGGAATGGTCTTTTAATTAATTGCTGGGGATTCACAATGGATTCTAAGTCAATGTTAGTGTCTAACTCCAGTCAAGTGTTTATATGGCCAAAGTCACAATGTGATTGGCCCAAGTTTCTTACCCTCATTAACCTGTTTCATCTCAAGCTTCATACTACTTGATGTAATAGGAACTGGGCCTTTATTAAGAAAGTATGTGTGTTAGACTAACATTTAGTAATCCTATTTTATAATATAGAGTTATAATGTATATATATATGTACATGGGGCAGAAATAGGCTCGCTATTCTTTTCTCTCACTATCCCCTCTTCTCCTTTTGTCTTACACAGCACACACACACAGTCAGACAGAAAGACACACATACACACATGTGCACACACACTTGCCTTACGTCCTGTGGAAAAGGAGCACTTTGAAGGAATATTTTCTAAAAAATATTTTATTATTTTTTGCATATGAATATTTCACCTGTATGTATGTATGTATGTATGTATGTATGTATGTATGTATGTGTACCACATGTGTGCCTGGTGCCTGTGGAAGAGAATGCTGGATCCCCTAGGACTGGAGTTACAGGTTTTTGTGAGCTGCCATATGGGTTCTGGGAATCGAACCCTGGTCCTCTGGAAAAGCAACCAGTGCTCTTAACTGCTGAGCTCTCTCCCCAGCCCTTTGAAGGATTCTTATTACTGGGTAAGGTCCGGCAGCAGAGAATTCCCCCTCCCTTCTGTAGGGCTTCCCAACCCCCCCTCAAGGTACAAAGATGTAAGGTAAGGAAGGAATGAAGTCAAACGTAGGAAACAGGGCACACAGAAACAAATCAGACTAAACATCATTCCCCCCCCCCAGACTTCTCACTACTGCCCCTTCCTCCCTTCTTCTGCTAGGATGGTTTTCCTTTTTGCTGTGGGGCCAATTTTACAGGACCGACAATATTAGAGGGTGCGTCGGTGCGTCCTCCTTGTAGAGATGCCCAATAATTTGGACAGCACGCAGCTCTTTTCCTGGTATCAAACAACTCAATCACAAGGCCCAATAATGTGCTGTGCTTAAGCACTTTTGCAGAGAGCGTTTATCCTACCGATGCGGGCCCGTGTGCAGCTGTCTCTGCCTCCCAATTCTAATCAATGTAAATTGGGTCAGATCTCCGCTGTGAATTACAAATTGGATCCGAAGTTGGAGGGTCACCGTGCCTGCTACTCCACCTCCTTCCCACCGCCATTAGATGGGAAGCTACACCAAAGATCTTTTCTAAATAAATCAGACTTTATTGTAAAACTCGGCCACTGACGAGACATAACCTCATTAGCATTGATTTTAAAATAAATTATTGAAAGTGGCCTGCCTGCTCTTTGCATTTGTAAAAAAGGAGAATGTAAATGTATTTGCAATGATAAAAATGAAAACTAAAACTTGATTCCTTTATCCTTTCAGGCAATAGCACTTAATCTAGTCATGATACAAGAAAAAAAAAAAAAAAGGAAAAGGAAAAATGGAAGCGTGTTTTGTTCACGTCCCAGATCCCAGAACAGAGTCAATGATTTCCACTGCACCTTTGGAGTCACCTAGAAAGAGAGAAAAATGCTGGCCATTAGGCATGTGTGTCATTTGCTGCTGTTGCCAGGCCCCATGGGGATGGATGTGAACGGGAAGCTCAGGTCCCACTTCTCTTCTCTCTGCCTTGTTCCTGGTGGCGGAAAGTGGCCTCCAGTTAGGAAGCCTCGTGACCCGATGGGCCTGGGGCTGGGTCCCAGGAGTCTCTGGAGGTCTGAGGATGGGGTCCCGTCGCACAGTGGAGGAAGCCCCTTCTACAGTTGGCTATGGTGAGCACAGCTCCTGGTGCCTTCTGAGCTTCGGAGGGTTTGATACAATCAATCTCGGACCCTTCTGTGAAAGCAAACTGGTATCTCAGGTCCAAAGTCAAGACAATGATAATGTGACTGGGATTTCTAAAAAAGGCGTTTTGCTTAAAAAGAGGGTTGGGTTAGAGAGGTAAACTCCTTATTTTTGCCACTCTGTGCAAGGGGGGGCTTTATTATTATTTGTTATTTTTTTTGTGTGTGTGTGTGAGTGTGGGTACACACACATGCTCACATGCATCAGGGTGTATGTGTGGAGGTCACAGGATCACTTGAGAGTTACTTCTCTTCTCCCACCATGTGGATCATATGGTTTGGTGACAGGCCTCTTTACCGACTGAGGCATCTCGTTGGCCTGAGATTTTCATTTTAAAAGACCATTTTGAAAAATATATTTATATATTTTAGGTTAAAGAGCTCATTGGATTTCTTTATAAGAATATTATTAGGCATTTTAGCATTACATCTATGGAAATACATCTTCATTTAAGAGAGAATTAAAATTTATGTGCTAGCTCAACTTTAAACAGTAATAGATTATAATGGTCCTTGCTCCTAACAGGGCATATGGGACCCCAATCTTACACAGGCTTTAAACAAATTAACCTCTGAAGATTACTGCCCACTTATTACATTAAATGCTCTACTTGATCCCCAAATATCTCATCTCAGTTGGGAAAACAGTTGAAGAGGGTTCTGTTAACTGTGTGAACATGTGAAGGAACCATGGGGCATCACAAATGAGCATCAGTATCCGGAGAGTCGACTTCAATCAACATTCTTGGCACAGTGTCAGGGACACTAATGAGAGGCTGAGAGGAACAGGACACTGAATCCACCTAGGAGGGACGGAGAGGTGCTAGCTGCTCCGACACCTGACTCCTTCCTGAAGTGTGGCTCTGGCCCCCACCCCGACACCTGCTAACCTGATACCAGAAAGAACCGGGGGTGGGGGGTGGGAGGGTGATCACATCAAAAAGAGGGAAACGCATTTTCCCCCAAACAGAAAGTGACAACAGCTTAAAAAAAAAAAAAGGCAAATGTATTAATGGGCAGCCAGATGTCAAGGTGCTGTGGTGACAGCTGCAAGAGAAATGCAGGGAGGCTTGATGTGCAAAGGGAACAGCCAGAAAAATAGAAAGAAACCGCTCCCTGGCATGCCCAGAGCTGTAGACCCCTGCCTGCTCTCGCAGGCAGCTCGCTGGACAACAGTATGAGCGAGGGGCTAAGAACACGCTTGTTCTCTGCTGTGTGGTGCATAATCTCAACAGTTACCTCTTACTTCTTCCATCCTCTCTCCATGGTATGGCTGATGTGTAAGACAGTAAACTCGATTTGGGCTAACAGCAACGCTTGGAACCCATAGGGTTGGGTTCTACAAATAATAACTGAGTACCGATGAACTGGGGAGAAGACCACCAGTGATGAGAGACAGAGCTTAACGTCAGTGGAGTCTGAGAGGATGTCACATCTGGGGACGCAGCTGAGCAGAGATCAGGGGGACAGCATGGTTCCAGCTGGTGCTGGCCCAGCAGCACCCCATGGCTGATGCTCAGAGCATAGATAGTTAGATAGATAGACAGACAGACAGATAGACAGAGCAAGCAGGGATGAGGGAGACAAGAGACCGAGAGGCTGGGGATGGCACTGATTCTTCTTCATACATTTTATGTTTTGGGCCTGGGTTTGTTTTGTATTTTTCTTTCTTTAGATTTCTGTCACAGTTCCCTTTTCCTGTGTGCCCGGACAACTTATACAGGGGGAAAGATAATCCCACAGAATGTTGTTTCCATTTGACTCTAATTAAAAAAACCCTAGTTATATGCTTTATTATAAAGCAATCTGGTTTCTGGGTCTATAACAACCCTCTGGGGCAGTGTGGGTAGCTTCAGAATGTGCACAGACATTTCCAGAAAGGCCTCTTCATCTCTTTCTGTTTGTTTTTTTTGGAATCTCTAGAGAACACAGCTGGATCCTGCTGCCATTATAGCTACTACAAGGCCCCAGTTACAGCTCTCCTAGGTCTCAGATGCCTTACTGGCTTCTAGCCTTGAGGCCCCAGACAATGCAGGACCTGATAAAAGACGTCCTTATATGGAATCTTGAATTGTGGATCTGGGCCTGTGCTGGTCTGCAGAACAACTTCAAGGAAGATGTGAAAAGATTTAGGAAAACCTGTTTTTTAAAAAAGATTTAGTTTAGTACTTATTTACTAGTGTGTGCAAGCATGTATGTCTATCAAGCATATGCAAGTTCCTATGGAGTCCAGAAGAGGGCATCAAATCCTCTGGAACTGGAGTTGTGAGCTGTTCAAGGTGGATGTTGGGACCTGAACCCAGGTCCTCTGGAAGAGCAGCAGGTGCTCTTAACCGCTGAGCCATCTCTCCAGCCCCAAAGCCTCCTATTTTAACATCTGGCTTTCATACTTCTTGGTCATTCCCTGCAGTTCAATCTACTACAAATGAAATCTTAAAACTCATGAGCTCCCATATGCTCAACAGGAATGTTCAGAAATCCCCGTGGATACCAATGTTGAAACCATATTTTCCAGGCCTAACTTTTTTTTTTTTTTTTGGTCTGGCTGAAAACCTTGAGTGCTTTGATTTTCTCTCCTGGGGACAAGAGTGCTAGCCATGTAGCAAATGCTAATTATCTCATGATTAATGTGATGTTGGGCGTTTAATTTGATGACCCAGACATTATTTTGGTTAGGAGAAACTTTTTTTTTTATTGACTTGGTATATGGTGTATATTCTTTTCACTCTTCCAGAAGCCCATTTAAATTACACCTGGGAAGGGAAGCATCACTTACATGCCTTTCCTCGTAGGCGCAGGGAGCACTTGCATAGGGCCCTCCCCAAAGAACAGGGTCAGCAGACCTGCCAACACTAAAAACCCTTCACAAAGTGTATTCACCTGTTATAATGAAACAAACGCTAGCTAGTGATCAGAGCCATTTGACTGCGGATGTGGTTTGCAGGGCTAGCACAATCCAGTGCTGCCTGGTTACCCCTCCACCCAGCACCTGGCCTCTTGGTAGGAAAAAAAAAAGGGCCTGAGCAGAAGGTGCTCTCCACATTCCATCTGTTCAGGATTTTCAGATTCACATATGCTTCATACACATAGTTGCAAATGCCTAACTGGACTGTGCATTTGGGTCTGGCTGGTGAGGGCGGGACCTGTCCATCCCCTAACTTTTTGAGGACGTAATACTCCTATAAAACACCACCAGGCTAATGCTACCATCATTTGTGGAGTACTTGCTGGATGCCAGTGTTCTGGGCTAAGTGTACACATTCTTTTCAGGCTCCCCCCCACCCCAAATCCCTCTAGGATGCTGCATTGCTTTCCCCGTTTTTTACAGAGAAGGCAAGGAACTTGCTCAAGGTCTCCCAGCTAGCAGGTGCCGGTGCAGACCCAAATATAGAGTGGGCTGGAGGTGGGGTGGGGGGATGATGCTAGGCCCCTCACAGTCTCTTTAGGACTGTGGTGTGACATATGCGAAACTCCGAACAGCAATTTCAGAAGCAACAATAGTGGAGTGCTAGAAGGCTTGGGTGATGGAGACACGTGGCTGGAATAATCACACGGTAATTAAATAATAAATAATAATAATAAATGTCTGTATACCCCCACCCCCATCCCATGCTGTCTGTAAGGACTGAGGTGGATAGTGGCTTTTGCTTATTGGAAGCACAGGCAAGGTAGCTGTTGTCTCTCTAACCTGCAGCAAGAGATCCTGACTTTTCTAGAGTGTGGCTCCCTCACTTTCTGCAGACAGTTGTGGGCACAGGGTTAGTGGCTGTTTGAGCCATTGAGTCCATTGCTTATATAAATGGTGGGAGGTTTGGAGGTGTTCCCCACGCCCCAGCAGAGGGTAGGAGTTTAGGAGGAAGGGTAAACTTGTACCACAGAGAAGCTGGTGGAACATTTCTAGTCCCTGACCCCAGAATAAGGGGATGGCCTCAAACCCATCCTGTTTTCTGAGGCCCCTTCCCTTTGTACTCCATCCCTGAGCATCAGCTTCCTCCTCCCTGGCTTCTCTGAGCACCACACACCTTTCCTCTGCACCCCAGAAGGCAGAGTGGTTCGGGGCGATGTTCCCCCAGCACTCTCCCACAGTTGGGACCTGAGGCGGAGCCTCGCCTGGATCTTTCCCAGAACCTGGGCAGCAGTGAACTGCCTGTGAGCTCACTGGGAAGTTTCTGGCCAAGTTGGGGAGTGCATCTCCTTTCCGGGAGCGTGGTGAATTAGATCCGTCTCCGCACCCTGCTGTTGCGATGGCACAGGCTGTGAGAGGCAAGATTCTCAGAGGAGCTGTGTTTTAATGTAGCAATTTGATTCAATTTTCCACTCTATAAAATTACCCATCACTGCTCGTTGCTTTCTAACAGACACCTTCACTCTTAATTTAACAATCCTATCGAATTCTGCCAGGGAAATTGGAAAAATTTATCACCTGTGAAATTTTATTTTCCTTTGGTTGTATCTGTTTTTGTAAAACTTCATTAACGACGATGACTTGCTGAGGGAATTATCATTTTTTTTTTAACTTCAGACACAAGAAATGGCTCGACCTCAACCAAGATATCATTTGCATAATAAAACACAACAAAAAGGGCTGGGAAAGCAGAGACTGGCAGAGGCTGGAGGAACGAGGGGAAGGGATGGACTCTCCTTGGTGGGCTTGTGTGGACACAGCCTTGCCTCTTTGACTGGGGGTGGGGGTGGGGACGGCGCAATGACGTGGCTTCTCTTTCAGGCAAGAGACAGATAGGGAACGCCTTCTTAAGAGGGTTGGACCCTCTTCTGAGGGAGCCTTGAAATGTAATTATTTACTGATGATGCTTTTAGCAACAGGGCCCTGTCTTCAGGGGCCTGAGTGTTAGATTCACCTTAGTTCCCAGGTTCATCTGGGATGCAGGTTTAAATTGCTATAAATTTTGACTTAATTTGAATTTCTTAGCAGAGCACTAAACTCCTGGCAAATTTCCATAGGAGTGCTTTCTGAATGGACTTGAAGATTCTGCTTTCCCATTGTCTAAATACCTCACAATTAAAAGGCTCAGGCTTGGGTTTTCCAGTCTGACCCCCACTGTGCTCTGCACTGTTTACCAGCTGCTGGGTCCCCACCAGAAGTGGCTCCGGAAACAGTGATGACTGTGTGTTTTCTGAGATGCTAGTGAGCTTGCCTTGGGAAGGAGAGGGCTCCACCGGGTTGACCTGCCATGGCAGCGGGCGGAGGGGAAGCAGGGGGGTTTACTCTTAGAGGATAATTTGGTTTTGGACAGTAAAGAGTTGTGTTCTATCAGAATTGGTTTTTTTTTTTTTTTTTTTTTTTTTGGTTTTTCGAGACAGGGTTTCTCTGTGTAGCTTTGCGCCTTTCCTGGAACTCGCTTTGGAGACCAGGCTGGCCTCGAACTCACAGAGATCCGCCTGGCTCTGCCTCCCGAGTGCTGGGATTAAAGGCGTGCGCCACCACCGCCCGGCTTCTATCAGAGTTTTACTGCATCACTAAAATGGTCTGTTGGCATTTGTATAATTCAGACTTCTGAAGGCCTCCATACCCCTGAGACAACTTTTTGTGTCATTCTCGTGGCTCCACAGAAAATAAGCGAGAACTAGAGAGTTATGAGAACTCACCCCCAAACTCACGGTAAACCAATGAAAACCAGAGGGGGTGTTCTCCGGCCTTTAATCTTAGTGGCATAGGAACAAATGACTTCACACGGCGCAGACAAAAGACACCTTGGTGGACCTCATCTTGCTCCCAGAGCAAGGCACAGCCACTGTACTGGGAGTCATGAGCTTCCTACACTGTCCCCGTCAGAGAATGAGGGTTAGATCTGGATTCTTTGGGGGGACTGTTTCATCCTTCCGCCAGGTCAAGACTTTTTGAAAGTAGGGGAGGAGGGTAATTAGAAGATGAAGTATTTCACCTGGTAGGACTTCATAAATGTCCTCTTCTTCCTCTGTGGGCTCAGGCAAGGTCACGGCTCTGCACTGGGAACCAGACTTGACAGAGTCAAAACCGTCAATGTCATCGTACATTTCTTCCTCTTCTTTCTCCTCTTCCTCTTCCTCTTCCTCTTCACAGGGGATGGTTGAGGAGCTCAGATCTGCCAGGGCAAAGATAAGAATGAGCAAAGGTAGGGAAAAAAAATACGGCTGGGAAAGAAGGTGGGTGGGTGAAGGAGGAGGAGGGATGAGGAAAAAACATGTCAGAGGAAAATGAAACATTCGGTTAAGTGCTCTTCCTTCTGACGCAGGCCTTGGTGGCAGGATCTACAGAAAAGGCCAGCCCGGCGCTGGGTCAGGTTTAAACCGCCCACATAAATCCTCTCTGGCAATAACACTTGGCCAGAATGAAGCAGCCCTGAAAAGTATGGGTGTGTGAATGAAAACACAAGGTGAATGAAAGAAAACAGGCCGATGAGGTACTGCCAGCATGCTGTGCTCTGTTCATCAGGCAGAAAACTGGATGGGTGAGTGATGGCCCGGAGTTCTCTTAGGTAACAGAGCCAAGGCACCTATGGTGGCCTGTGAGTGCTCAGAAGCTCATCTCCTGATGGTCTCACCGTAGAATTCAGACAAATTTGTTTGGGGAGAGGGAAGAAAAATGGGGAAAAGTAGCAGAAGTAAAGAAATGGGGACATGGGAAAACACAACCGTCATGCGACCAGATGGAATGGCTAAACAGCCAGGTCGCCATGTCCTTTTATGGCCTGGCTGACCTTCCAGGGGGTCACTGAGTAGAGGATGTTCAGCCATTCCTGTGCCGGTGAGTACCGGGGCAGGGAGCAAGATTGGGTTCAGTTCTGGTGGTGGTGGTGAGGGGGGTGGGAGGCGCATTCTCTGCCTTTGGGGTGCTCCTGGAAATCCCCACCAAGGGGCCTCTGCAGGACCTGGTGAGCACACTGAGTGTACTCTGGGGAAGGGAAGGGTGGAGAGACTCGAACAGTTCATTTCAAAACACAATAAAACTGTTTGCCTTGATTAGGCTTTTAATAAAGATTTCCCAACACATTTCATCTGAATTCTGGCGACTTCATATGAGGAAAGGATCAAAGGCACATTTGCGGCTTCAACCATATGTTATTATTTTGTTTGTTTTAAAATAAAATGGAATGAATAATTTCTTCAATGTGAGATTCTGAAAGTACCACAGGGTACAGCTCAATAAAGCTGCTTTGAGTTTTATGGAGGTTTACACACTTAGGGGTATATTACACGCATAAATCCTAGGCACCTAGATGAGAGTGTGCCCTGTAGCCTCCCCATCAACGCTCGTGTTTGCCTAGTTCCAGTCTATTATACGAGATGCTGTCGGTGCACGCCGTAGTAGTTTGTTTTTGTAATAGCAGAGGTAGAAGTGAGTAAAAGAGGCAATTCTTGTAATTAAGGCTCCGGTGCTTCCTTCTTTTTATCCACAATAAAATCTTATGGCAGAATAATAAACCGTGATGAGAAAGCTTGGTGATGTGAGGTGGATGTGCTCCTCTCTGTGTCGTGGGCCATGCTCAAAGTTGGTGTTCTTATGTTCTGCTGAGGGCATGTCTTGCTAGGGTGGTCCATGAGGGTCCTCTTAGGCCAAATCCACCTGCTAGGCCACTCCCAGGCAAGGCTTCCTGGGCCATTGCGGCTGCTGCACCAGGCCTGCAGGCTGGCCGGTAGAGGGTACTCTAAGAATAGCCATTTAATCTCTTCATGCTGGACTGGCCATCCCAAGGCAAGGGATATTTTGTTGTGGCTTGGGAAATAACAATTTATTTTTAATGTCCAGCATCCCTGATGGCCACCAAGATGAGTTTAGAATTCTACTTCTAAACGAGAACAAAAAAAAAAAAAAAAAATAAAAGGAGGAGGAGGAGGAGGAAGAGGAAGGTTTTGGATCTCAACTAGATGATGGCTACTATGAATTACCCTTCCAGAATAGAAGGGGTTGGGGGACAGTGACTTGAGCTAAACTGGCTTTTAGAATCTTTTCCAAACGATGATTAGTATGTCTACATGGTGTCAGTGGATGGGTTATGACATCAGAGGTGATCTCCAGGTGGATGATTGCCTGGCCTTCTCATTTATATATGATACTATTTGTTGTTATAAATCAGGGCTAAATAAATAAATAGGATTAAATAAGGCAATATGGGGTAGGGGAGAATAGTGGATCAGGAGAAAACACATACGGAAACCTTTAGATTAAACTTCTAAAATATAACTTCAACTGCAAATGCACTCACATAGCAAATATATTTGAAATGATGGCTCTTACCTTTTAACAAGAAACTTATTTGGTCCACCCAGTCTCTGGCGTCAGCTGGACTCAGAGCTGTAAACTGGAGGAAAATGAGGGGATTAATTTAGCCGCTACCTTCACTCAAACTGCCAGGAGTCCTGCTAGACAGACTCAAAGGAGTTTCAGAACCAAGTATGGAGTTTAGGGGTTCTCCATCTCCTTACCACTCAGAAAAAGAAAAAAACCCAAAACATCTCACACAGCTTCTTTGTGCCTATAGCAATTTTACACACCAGAGAGGATAGCTTTAAGTCTGGACATATATGTTCATGTGTACCTGCTCATTTGATTCCTTCTTTATCAGGGGTTTACAGGAAAAAATTTGTAGGAAAAACAACAACAACAAATCAACATGGACATGAGATGGGAATACTACAAGGGAGGGGCCTTTGATAGCAAGGGGATGGGTTTTTCAGTGTTAGGGCCTTGCACATGCTAAGTTAAGTACTCCACCGCTGTGCTAGATGCTCACTCCACAGCAGGATGTTGAGGAGAGGCAGGGAGCCCTTATTGTTGTGTAGAGCAGGCTTGGGGTTGGGGCTGCTGAAGTAATGCTGTTTTGGTTGGGTTTTTAGAGAGTTGGTGGAAAGCCATGGAAGGAGCTGAACACTTCAGCCATGGGAACCACTGGAGCAGCCACAGCATCAGATGCGTGCGGGGCTACAAGCAGGTCAGGTGGACTGGGGAACAGGTCCAGGTGGAGAGCAGTGGGTCAGGCAGGAGGGCCCTGCCCAGACTTAAAATGTAGGCAACAGGAAGCCACCGTCAGTTCGAGCAAAGAGTGTGGGTAATTCTTTTAGTAGCCGTGGTTAGGGAGGATTGGAATAGGGATATTTAGAGACTGAAGACCAATTAGAAAGCCGTTTAAGTAGCCCTCTGGGTGAAGTGATAGGGGCTTAGCAACTGTGGTGGCTGTGGGAATAAATAGAGGAAGAAAGGACCAAAGGAAGAATCCATGGCTCAGAATGATGGTTTAGATTCAATGAGCCAAAGACAGGCACATTCTGATTCACAAAACAGAGCAGCCAAGCACCAACCCTTTGTAATTTTAAAATGAAAAAACTTGAAATGAAAGGATATTTTAATTCTATGGCCATTAGGGTTGGATAAAAATACATGCTGCGCCGGGCGGTGGTGGCGCACGCCTTTAATCCCAGCACTTGGGAGGCAGAGGACGGTGGATCACTTGGTAGCCAGCCTGGGCTACCAAGTGAGTTCCAGGAAAGGCGCAAAGCTACACAGTGAAACCCTGTCTCGAAAAAAAAAAATACATGCTGCATAAGAAATACAGGTTCATGCTTTATCATTATCATTCTGTGGTGTGTGTATGTGTGTGTGTGTGTGTGTGTGTGTGTGTGTGTGTGTGTGTGTACAAGCAAGTACACATACTCTTTGTAGACATGCAGAGGCCAGAGGGCATTGATGTTTTCCTCTATCACTTTCAACATTTATTCCTTTGAGGCAGAGTCTCTCCTTGAACCTTAAGCTCATGTTTTTTGGCTAGGCTGGCACTCTGCAAGCACCAGCAACCCTTGGGTCTCTATTCACCATGGTGCTGGGCTTAAAAGAGTGCTTAGACCATATCTGGCTTGTTACATGGGTTCTGGATTTAAACTCGGATTTTCATGGTTGTGTTACAATCATGAGTCATCTGAATCATCTCTCCAGCATATCATAGTTTCTGAAAAACACACAGTTTTAGGATGTGTTTCTAGGAATATTGGTTTGAGCTTCTCACATAAACTTTGATCTGGATGAAGTAATAATATAATAATTTAATAATAAAAATAATTTAGATAGAGTGCATATATCTGTTACATAATGTTTATAAAGGACCCTATAGAGAAGTTTTAGTTAAACTTTAAAACATTTGGACATTGTGTAGTGGAGACACAGATCATTTTATCCAATAAATGATCGAGACACTATCAAGGGCAAAAAGTTGAGTGAGGAGGAAAATTTGAAAAGTCAAAAGGTTCTTTAAATTGTTAATTTAATTTTTGTATGTTTTTTCTCTTTCCTAAGGTAGCTAAAGTTCAGTTACATAGCTTTAGCAAAGATGAACAGACAAATAGACACATACACGGAAAATACATACTTGATGAATATCAATATATTCACTAAGACATAGCTTTGTTTTAAAAAGGGAGTAGTGAATATTCAAAAATATATAAAAATTGCCATAATGAGGAATAAGTCTCTCGTTGACAAGGCTTTGTAGGCCCCTAGACTTCACTATTTCTCCTCAGAAACCATTGCCATCAAGGGCTTGGAAATCCTTCTAGAGACACAGCCTATCCACTCCCAGGGGGCAGGTTTTGGACAGAAAGGCAAACACGGGAAAAATTATTTTTCACTCTGTAGTTAGATGTTGCTTATTTTGGGTTTCATGGATGGACACAAGGTTGACCAGTTGGAAAAACAGAGAGAATAGGAACAGCAGTGGCGAAGTCAGCCTGTGAGTAAGGAACTGGACCGTGGGTTCCAATAGACAAGAGTCTCACCTGTGGGATGATACTGGGAAGGTAGGGGAGGGGTAAAGAGATAAAAGTCGAGTAGAGGTGGTATCCAGGGTGAGTGTAGCCATAGATGGGCGGGAGGGGCACGAAACTGCAAAGGATGGAGCAGGAGAGCAGCTCTTAGCTGGGGAGAAAGGAGCAGGTAGCACAGAAGGTGGAATCCGACACAGTGACCAGCGACCACGGTTCACATGCAACAGCAAGGAAAACGCAAGTCTAATAAGGATCACCAGGCCATCCTACCTCATAGCTGCGTCTATCCTGGGAGGTCAGTTCAAAGCAGGATTCTTTCTTGGAGTCTTTTCGCAGGTGGGGAGCCATCCGGACACTGTAGCCCTTAATGAGGAAGGTCCCTTTGGGCTGCTTACCTGCAAAACAGCAAAGCTCTCTGTATCTCTAGAGAGACACACCAGCTAAGGGAAGGCATCTTTTCTGGTATGGAAAATAAAAAGCACCAAACAGCTGTTACATCCCCGAGGAACTACACTTGTCTAAGAAAGGTTATCAGGGACGCTTGGGAGGAGGTTTGGCCATCGTCAGACAGAGATCAGCATCAAGCAAGGGAAATCCAACACGAAAGGTTATTTTACCAAAACCGTACAAGAGAGACAGGGAATTTATTGGAATGTTAAGAGATCTATAATAACAGAAAGCAGGAGTTATTACAGCAGGGAGAGTGGCTGTAAATGTGGGGCTCTTGAAGGCTATTACAGGGCCCAGACATTATTACCAGGGCCAGCAGAGTTCACGTTCAAGGAGGGGTACAGCAGCAGAGGGGGCTAGTCTCAAGTCCCTGAATTTCCTTCCATACCCTACCTCAAATGCTTGTCCCTCCCCTTCGGGCCAGGTGGGGATTTATGCTAGAGGAAGAATAATTCAAACTCAGCATTGGATCTTCTTCCAAGAGGTAAACTGGAAGTAGCCAAGTAGTGTATCATGAGAGGATGAGGAAGGTGACAGGGAGAAAGGGACCCCAAAGGAAGGAAAAGAGATGCCACTCAGCCGGTCACCTCTATTCTAAAAAAGATACAGTATTGGACTCTTCCCTATTTCCCCAAGAGAGGTTGTGCCTGTGTTCTGTGGTTCAGACAGAGCGGAAGGAATCCATGGTCCCCATCCTCTCTAAAGGGACTTGGGGCTTCACCCTCGGGAAGAATGGAAAACACCCAGGAGGGTGGCGTGATCAGCTGATCACAGAACTGTGTCGAGGGCACAGTAACTGCAGTGTCTGGGTGATGACGGTGTCCTCTGTCAGGTGGAGTGAACTGGAAATGAATCTGTCCCTCACCGCATCCAGTGCTGAAGACTTGACCTGTGGTCTGGGACGTCTTTGGATGATAATGGTGGTAAGTGAAGGGCAAATGGGGAGGGAGGGAGAGAGAGAGACAGAGGAAGGGAAGGAGGGGGAGGGAGAGGGAGAGGTTCTATTTTTACCTGATTGAGCTAAAGGAAACACACAAACACTATACCCACAGAGAAAGTGTCCTGGGCACAATAAGGAGTAACTGGCGAGAGGGGAGCCATGCAACAGTGCTCTCTGACACCAGATCTTTTTTGTTAAAGTATCCCTCCTTGTTCTAACCGGCCACTAAAATGTTTTGTTGTTTCTTTGGTCGCCAGGTTTTATTTCACCCTGACGGCAAAATGGTCCATAAAAGTCTCCAAGCCTCTTGCTCTCTTGTTCCCCCCCTCCCCTCTCACCATAAGACCTGAGTTCTGAATGAACAGACTTGGTGTTATACTCAGACATGCCAACACTTATCACCATTTTTTAAAGACACGCATTTTTATTCTGTGTGCATGGGTGTTTTGCTTGCATGCACACATGTGTACCATGTGCATATTTGGTGTCTTCAGAGGCCAGAAGAGGTTACCAGATTTCTTGGAACTAGAGTTACAGATGGCTATGGGCAACAAACGGGTACTGGGAACTGAACTTGGGTCCTTTGCAACAGCAATAAGTGCTCTTAACCATGGGGCCCTTTCTTCAGATCCCCAACCACTTATTTAAATGCATGGGAAATGATGAACAGTTTTACAGTGGTCCAGATATCATACTAGCTGGGCGGTGGTGGCGCACGCCTTTAATCCCAGCACTTGGGAGGCAGAGCCAGGAGGATCTCTGTGAGTTCGAGGCCAGCCTGGGCTACAGAGTGAGATCCAGGATAGGTGCCAAAGCTACACAGAGAAACCCTGTCTCGAAAAACAAACAAACAAACAAACAAACAACCAAAACCAAAACAAAACAAAAAGAGATATCATACTAGTTTGAAGAATAGAGTGACTGTCTGCCTTGTAGGTCTAGAATTAACTAATTAATTAATTAGCCAAGTTTTTGAGACAGGTCTCATAAGCCCAGGCTGATTAACTCCCTACATAGCTGAGGATTGTCTTGAACTCCTGATCCTCCAGATTCCACCTTCTGAGTGATGAGATCACAGGCACGCACCATCACACTGGTTTTATGCAGTGCTGAGGATCGAACCCAGGGCTTCATGCATGCTAGGCAAGCATCTACCAACTGAGCTGTATCTCCAAGCCTGAGGCCTAGAGTTCAGGGGAGAAGCCACCCTTGCTGGACTTGCAAGTGAGCTGGGGGTTGGAAGGCCACAGAGCTTCTGTGGCTCAGTGTTCTAGCATGCTGCTGCCAGCAGCAAGTAGCCCTGAATGGGAAAGATTCTGAGCATCCGCGATAGTCCAAAGGTAAAATCAGCGATGCTGCTGCACGAGGAGGGATAGACTGAGGCAAATGCCAGAAAGCCCGCAAATCCTGAGGATTCCAGGTCACTCGCAAAACTGTAGTTCAATCTGCCATGGTTGTACCCAAGAGGCCGGGAGACCGTTCTCCGGCTGGGTGTCTAGACATCAGGAGGACACGGTTTAGAAGGAAGGAAGGGCAAACAGTACATGATCGGAGGCAAATCTAAGGCCTGCTTTGTGGAGTTACCACTGCTCTCTGCATGAAGGTGGGCGAGCCCGAGGAAGTCCCTTTGAGACTTTATCCAGCTCCTCTCCCTCTCGATTCCAATCTGCGAAACTTATTTCTTCCCTGGGAGTCCACATTCATTTTTTTGGTTTTGTTGTTTTGTTTTGTTTTTCAAGGCAGGGTTTCTGTGTGTAACAGCTCAGGAATTCGCTCTGTAGATCAGGCTGGTCCTAACTCACAGAGAGCCACCTGCCTCTGCCTCCCAAGTGCTGGGATTCCAGGCGTGCGCCACCGCCGCCTGGCCTACAATAACTTTTAACTTGTGTTTATTTGTAGTTCCCACCAATTACACTTAAACCCTCTCTTCCTTCTCAGGGACTAAGCCACTGTGTTCAACGTGGATGAGTGGCCTTCTAGGGATAGCGTGTGGTGGCTCATTGAGAAACTGCCTCTGAGTCAACACGCCACTGTTACTGCGGGTCATCTGACTGAAGAGCAGCTCTTGGGAACAACAACTATTTAGGCTTCAACACTCTGTGGCTCCAGGAATGTCCCCTGGAATACTGTTTCCCAATAGCTATGACTATGCTCTTAGAGAGTTTGAACCCCAAGATTCTATTTCTGGGCTATTGTTAAACACTGCTTAAATTTTTCTCAGAATTATTATTAGTATATTATTGCTAATTATTTCATGTGTGGTGCGAGGAATTGAATTCAGGACCTTGCGTACACCAGGCAAGTGCTCTGCCACTGAGCTATATCCCCAGTTCTTGGCTTGGAACACAGAGTCTTGCTCCATAGCTCAGTCTAGTCTTGAACATGTGATCCTCTTGCCTCAGCCTTCTAGGTGTTGGGATTGCAGGAGTGTTTGTTTGTTTGTTTGTTTGTTTGTTTTTCTTGCTGTTGTCGTTTGTGTGAACATCTTTGTGTGTATGTGTGTGTGTGTGTGTGTGTTCTCACTTGCACGTGTATGTATGTGCGTGGTCCTGCCTGTGAGTGCACGCCATGGTGCCCACACAGGTTAGGGCACAGCCTTTGGTAATGGTTCTTCTCTTGCACCTGCTGGAGACAGGGCTTCTTGTGTGCTGCTGTGTACATCAGGCTAGCGGGTCTAAGAGTCCTGGGGGATTCTCCTGATTTTGCTTCACACCCCCTGTAATTTCCGACTTTCATCTCATTATAACTCTGCCTCCCATCTCACTGTCAGAGCACTGGGGTTACAGACCTATAGTATCACCTTTAGCTTTAGAGGGGCTCTGGGGATTTGAACTCAAGTCCTCAGGCTTATGCAGCAAGTATTTTACCCACAGAGCCATTCCCCCAGCCTATTTATTTATTTAAGGAATGCTTAACCATTCAACTCTGATAATACTGTGTAATAAGTCACAATAGACCATAACCCTTCCATATATTGACCACACTTTGTTCAAAGACGGAAAAAGTGCTAAACTGGTCTGAGGGTGTTTTTTTTTTTTTTTTTTCGAGACAGGGTTTCTCTGTGTAGTTTTGAGCCTTTCCTGGAACTCACTTTGGAGACCAGGCTGGCCTCGAACTCACAGAGATCCACCTGCCTCTGCCTCCGGAGTGCTGGGACTAAAGGCGTGCGCCACCACCGCCCGGCTGGTCTGTGTTTTTGGTGGTGGGAAAGGCACGAGTTCCCCAAGTCTAAGCATCTTTCTTAAGCATCTCGCTCTATGGGTGTTAGTTAAGGACTGCTATCTAGGCATCTAAGTGCTTGAGCATTTACGAAGTGCTTGCACCCAGGAGTGAGGGTGCTGCTCTGTAAACGGAGAACACTTACTTTTCTCATTAGCGTAGTAGAGAAAGAGGCCTCTGCTGACCACACACCATCGCTTCTGCCATTCTGACCCAAAGAAGCTATGATCTACGTGGAAGAGAGAGAAGAGACATAAATCCAGGTAACTAGAATAGCCTACGAGTCTGTAAAATCCAACAACACAGTCGAGTGGGTTATTGTTTTATCTCCCAGGTTAATGGACTGTAAAACCCTCCTTTTCACTCCCACAGGTTAGCTCGTATTGACTGAGTGGCGAGGAGGAACTCCATCACAGGCCCAGGTTCTTAGTGAGGTTGCTCCTCCATGCTCCCACGGCTGTCTTTTTATCTGGCTTATTTTCCATCCTTTAGGATCAAATCTCATCCTGAGTTTTTCAGACTTTCTATGATATCTTTGTCTGTTTTTTGGAGACAGAGCCTCACTGGGTAATCCAGGTTGGCCTGAAACTCCTGGCTATCCTCCTGTCTCAGCCTCTCTCGTGCTGGGATTATAGGCATGCATCATTATACCCAATTAACCATCATTTCCTTATGTGCTGCTTTCTGTGAACCAAAGCGATACTCCGGGTCCTCCAGGCCATGGCCAGGAGAAGGGCTTGCTTTTTCGCCTTCGTTTTTTTTTTTTTTTTTTTTGGTTTTTCGAGACAGGGTTTCTCTGTGTAGCTTTGCGCCTTTCCTGGAACTCGCTTTGGAGACCAGGCTGGCCTCAAACTCACAGAGATCCGCCTGGCTCTGCCTCCCGAGTGCTGGGATTAAAGGCGTGCGCCATCACCGCCCGGCTCGCCTTCGTTTTGAGAACGTGTGGTAAACCAGTTTGCCTGTTGAGCATTAGAACCAGGACTCTGGCCCTTGTAGTACCTATTTTAATGGAACAATTTAAAGGATCAAGAGTTGGGCATGTCTGAAATTTGGAAGCAGGCTCCTTCACACTTGGAAAGACTATATTCTTGACAAAACAGTGTTGCTATTCTTCTTCTCCTTCTTCTTCTTCTTCTTCTTCTTCTTCTTCTTCTTCTTCTTCTTCTTCTTCTTCTTCTCCTCCTCCTCCTCCTCCTCCTCCTCCTCCTCCTCCTCCTCCTCCTCCTTCTTCTTCTTCTTTGAGACAGGATTTCTCTATGTAGCCCTGGCTGTCTTAGAGCTTACTCTGTAGACCAGGCTGGCCTTGAACCCGGAGATCCACCTGCCTCTGCCTCCCAAGTAATGGGATTAAAGATGTGCGCCACCCACATTCCCTAGCTACAGTGTCACTCTTGATGGGAGCACACAGAGTTGAGGACAAAAATATCATCCATCCAACTCACAAAGATCTGCCCATCTCTGCCTCCCAAGTGCTAGGATTAAAGTTGCCACATCTGGGCTAGAACCAATCCCAATGAAGCCCACAGCTGGCTGAAGATTTGGGCCCTCTCTCTTTAGTTGGCACACACTAACACCACACTTCCTTCATTTCCTGCCTTTGTGCCTTATATGGGCCTAGCATAGACCCAAGAAGACATCCGCCCTATAGTCTAGCAACACCTCCTTCCCTCCTTCCCTCTCTCCCTCCCTCTCCCGGAACGGTCCACTCTTCATGGGTCTGATTAATACCTTTGCTTTTCTTCTCCAAGTATCCTTGCTTGATGATGTTATCCAGCTCCTGAGCCCCTCTTAAGATGTTTTCCACTCCTAAAAGGGACGACAGTAAAATGCTTTGTTTAAACCTGATAGAATTTCCATTTAAGCTACTTTAGATTATTCACATTAATGATGGAGTACAGAAGGGTAATTGTTTAAACGTAGCACAAAATACAACAATTTCTCTATGATTAGGGGAAAAAGCTAATTTTCTTCCTAATTATATCTAATGCTAATATTGCTTAAAATGACTAACCATACATTAACTTGCGGTAAGGGGAAGTAGCCTAAATCTGTACTGATCGGCAGGAAAAGGACTCTGGGGAATTAGGAATTTGCAGTGGATATAAGCTCTAAATTGGGTAATCCACACTGAGATAATCAAAAGTCAAATGAATAGCAACCAAGAAGGTCAAGCTTCAATGAGTAATAGACTGTACAATGCATGCAGTTGTTTTAAAAGGGACAATAAACACACAGCCACTTGTGGTTTTTTTTTTTGTTGTTGTTATTTTTGTGTGTGTATTCGTGCTTGTGTGCATGTGTGTGGGCGCATGCACACACATGTGGGAGCGTGTGTTTGTAGGGCAGAGTTGGAATTGGGTGTCTTCCTCTATTGTTTGTTCTCCGCCTGGTTTTTGAGGCAGAGTCTCTCACGGAACCTGGAGCTCACCTATAGGCTGCACCGGCTGGCTGGCTGGTGAACTCTGGGGCCTCTGACTGTTTCCACACCCCCAGTGCTGCACTTGTAGACCAGTGTCACTTGGTCTAACTTTTATGTGGGTGCTGGGGATCCAAACTCTGGTCCTCGTGTGTACACAGAAAGCGTTTTACCCACTGAGCCATCAACCCAGCCTGTTTCATTTTACAGCTGCTCTGGGGGAACATACCTTTTGGGACGCTCACAGGAAGAAGGGCTATGCAAGGTGTATTTGGCAATAATCACCAGATCTTGGGTTTTTTCAAAGTATGGTGTGAGTGTGAGTGAGTGAGTGAGTGAGTGAGTGTGTGTGTGTGTGTATGTGCGTGTCTAAGAATCATAGACACTTTAGCAAAAAAGAAGGCCTCGGGGCTGACATTAACCTTTAACTGCAGGACGGTGACATTCTTGGCTTTTAGTAGCTTCCTTAGGTACAGATTTATTGAGATGCCAAGGTCCTAATTCATCTTCCTGCCTGGAGTTTGTACTGGCTTCACAGAAAGGAGCGGCAGAACACTGAGGCAAGAAGTGCCTTCTCAACGATAAAACAAAAAAAGGACATCAGCCTCAGCATTTACTATTTATGTATGTATGTATGTAAGCTGTCCCGGATCATGTGATCCTTCTGTCTCCACATCCTGAATGTTTACAAGCTTGAACCACTGTGTCTAGCTCCCCTAAAAACTCTAGAAAAATCCAGCTCTGCGTTTCCCTTCTTCTCTCCTCTCCTGTCTCCACCTTCCTTCTCCAGTATCTGCTCTGCTGCTAAGCCACAACCCTGGCCAACTTCACAGTTTTAGAAACATTTAAAAAAATGACATTTATTTAGTGTGTGTATGTGTGAGTTCGCTCCTTCCATGTGGGGTCCTGGGGATTGAACTCATGGAGCCAGACTCTACAACAAGCGCCTTTGACCGCGGAGTCATCTCACTGGCCCCAACTTTACATTTCTTAATTAGGACAAATGGAAGAGGGTGGGCTAAAAGAGGCTGAGTATTTATTTTTTAGTTCTCCAACCCAAATGTTTTCCAGTTTGACTTTAAAATTTCTGAAGAAAATCATTCAAAATACACTGTACATACATTTATACAATTTTCTTTTCTTTTTTTTAAGTTATTTTTTATTGTGGACTGTGATGGTGCATGCCTTTAATCCCAGCACTCAGGAAGCAGAGGCAGGTGGATCTCTGTGAGTTTGAGGCCAGCCTGGTCTACAGAGCGAGTTCCAGGACAGGCTCCAAAGCTATACAAAGAAACCCTGTCTCGAGAAAACAAACAAAAAAATTATTTTTTATTTATTTGTGAGTGTGCCTGTTTGCATTTATGTGTATATTGTCCTTGTTGAGGGCAGAATAGGGCACTGGATCCCCTGGACCTGGAGTTATAGACAGTTGTGAGCTGCCAGATGTGGGTGCTGGGAACTGGACTCAGGTCTTCTGCAAGAGCAGTAAGTGATCCTATTTATACACTTTTATACAATTTCCCATTTATACAGTTTTCAAAGAATAAATAAAAATTATTATTTCTTTAAAAAATCATGACGACACAATGAAACTTCCAAAGGAGGGAGTCCAACAACAATCCTATCTAGCTATGATGCTCATAAACCAGACTGATGATGTCATGGCACCACAGCCTTGTCAGTAACCAACCGTTCTCAAATTGGACTTAAGGCCTGTTCAAGAGGAGGAAAGTTATTACTGTGTTAGAAACCTAGCTGACTACTCAGTCCTAGTAAAGTCATGGTTATCAGGGGAGAATTTACAACCTCTAATTTACTAAATCAACATAATCCCTCACGACAACCTACAAACATTTGTCCTGATTCCCATAGATAAGTGCAGTCCTCACTCCTTATCAAGGAAATGTCTCTTTGCAACAGGTAGAGACCACTACAGAAAACCACAACCAATCAGAATTCAGAGTTGTGGAGCCTAGTCCCAGTGAATACATCTACAGAACACAGAAGCCTTTTGTAGGACAGAAAGATTGCAAGAGCAAGATCGGGAACTTTGCTGTGATATTGTGTTTCCTAGCAATGTCAGAAGCTACACACAGAAAGTCTCACCAACATCAATGCCCCAGATGTGAACTGAATAAGAATGGCACCAATGGACATGCCAATCTGGCCAGGGAAAACCCACAGGGCCTTAATCCTACATCAAGAACTTTAGGCAACCGAGGAAAGCTGGGAGTGGGAGAGGTACTCTTTCCCAGGGAAGATCACAACAACCGGTTGTCCAGTACCCAATGGTCAGCCCTGAAAACATATATACAGATAACAATGTATGGACTGAACAGGTTACATCTAGGATTAAATATGTATACGCATATATCATAGACTAGTATTTTAACTAGGCGAAGATGTGTTACATTTGTTTATGTTGCAGAATTTTCCTTTAACTGTGTAAAGGTGTGCTACTTTTGTTTATGCTCCATTTGTTTAATTGTGAAAAGATGTGTTGCTTTTGGTTCGCCTTGCCTGCCTAAGGCACCTGATTGGTCTAATAAAGAGTGGAACAGGCAATAGCTGGGCAGGGAACTGATGGGGGGGGGGGTGGCAGTGGCAGGGAGAGAGAATAAATTGGAGGAGAAATCTAGGCTCAGGGAAAGACAGGAAGAAGAGAAGAATGAGAAGAGGAGGAAGGGAAGAAGGAGGGACACACCCGGGGCCAGAAGCCAGGCAGACACCTAGGCACAGAGAAGCAGTGAAAGTAAGGTACACAGAAGGAAGAAAGGTGATAAGCCCGAGGCACAAGGTAGATAAAGAGAAACAGGTTAATTTAAGTTAAAAGAGCTAGCCAGAAACGAGCTAAGCTAGGCTGAGCATTCAAAACCAATAGTAAGTCTCTGTGTCATGATTTGGGAGCTGATTGGTGGCCCTAAAAGAAAAAGCCTGGTACATACACACATGCACACACTAACAGTTAGTGAAAAAAGAGGCTATGGATTTGAAGGAGAGTGGGATTGCTGTATGGGAGGGTTTGGACAGAGGAAAGGGAAAGGAGAAATGTCATAATTGTATTATAATCTCAAAAAAGTGTTATTTCACTAGGCAGCGTGGGCACATGCCTTTAACCCCAGCACCCGGGAGGCAGAGGCAGGCAAATCTCTGCGTTTGAGGCCAGCCTGGTTCTACAGAGTGAGCTCCAGGACAGTCAGGGCTACTCAGAGAGACCCTGTCTTAAAACAAAAACAAAGAATTATGAAAAAAGCAAGTGAGGCAGGCCTGATGGTGAAACACCTTTAATCTTACCACACAGGAGGCAGAAGCAAGCAGACCTCTGTGAGTTCAAGGCCAGCATGTTCTTTATAGAGAGTTCTTGGGCAGCCAGGGTTACATAGTGAGATCCATCTCAAAATAGAACAAAACAAATAAATTCCAAACCCAAAAATCCAAACAACAACAACAACAAAAATCCAACAACAAATCAAAACAAATCCCCCAAAACAAGGCTGGAGAGGATGGATCAGTGCTTAAGAGGATTGGAGTTCAACACACAGCATTCACATCAGGCAATTCAAAATAACCTAATTCTAGCTCCAAGGGACAATATTTTCTTTTTTTCCCCAAAGACAGGCTTTCTCTGTGTAGCCCTGGCTGTCTTGGAACTTACTCTATAGACCAGGCTGGCCTCGAACTCACAGAGACCTGTTTGCCTCTGCCTCCTGAGTGCTGGGATTAAAGGCGTGCACCACCACAGCTGATTTAGGTTGGTACCCTTTTCTGGCCTCTGTAGGTACCTGAACTCATACCTACATCCCTACCCACACATACATACATACACATAATTAAAAATAAATCTCTAAAAACAAACAAGTCAAATCTGCATAACAAAATAAGCCGAGGCCACAGATGAATCAAGTGGGCCGCTGTGTGGTGTCTTTAAACTTAAGGGTGGAACCAGTTTTTCTGCCCGTCAGTCATTTTTGAACCTCGCCATAACTAACATCTACTCAGCAGGGGCTAGGAAGCAGGGCTTCGCTCAGCACTTTACTTGCTTTTTGTTATTAAAACAAAACAAAACAAAACCATTTTGGGCTGAAATGTAGCTCAGTGGGAGAGTGTTTGCCTAGCATGTGTGAGCCCTAAGCTCAATTCCCAGCACTCTCAAAACACACACACAAAAAAACCAACCCACAATTAAGATGACCATTTTGCCTCTAAGCTATTTCAAGCATAGTTTTTAAAGTATGGGCTGGAGCTATGGCTCTGTGGGTTAGAGTGCTCACTGCTTTTGCTCTGGTTCCCAGTACTCACATGGCGGCTCACAGACTGCAACTTTGGTTCCAAGGTCTCTGATGCCCTCTTCTGGTCTCTGACGGTACCAGACCCTTATGGGGTGCACATACATACATGCATGCACACACTCATACACATAAAAATGAAAATCTTTCAAAACCCACAAACATAGATTGGAGGTTGGAGAGATGGCATGGTGGTTAAGAGCATGTGCTGCTCCTACAGACCACTCGAATTTGCTTCCCAGCACCCAGTTCGGCAGCTTTCAACTGCCTATGACGTCAGATCCAGGGGGATCCGATGCCTCTGGCCTCCACACACACCTGTACTCACAGGTGTACATATGCACACACACACACACACACACACACACACACACACACCCCTAAAAAATAAATCAGGAGTCTTTTTTTTCCACTTTATGTGATTGATTTTTTTTTTTTTTTTTTTTTTTTTTGGTTTTTCGAGACAGGGTTTCTCTGTGTAGCTTTGCGCCTTTCCTGGTACTCGCTTTGGAGACCAGGCTGGCCTCGAACTCACAGAGATCCACCTGGCTCTGCCTCCCGAGTGCTGGGATTAAAGGCGTGCGCCACCACCGCCCGGCGTGATTGATTTTTTATTCGATTGACTTGTTGTCAACTTCCTTGTTCACAGAATCTTTCCTTCCATCCTTTCTTCCTTTCTCTCTCTCTCTTCATCCCTCCCTCTCAGCTTCTCCTTCTTTGTTTTTGAGACAGGGTCTCACTCTGTAGCCCTGGATGGTCTGGAATTCACCATGTAGACCAGGCTGGCCATCCTCAGCAACCATTTTCATTTGTAGGGTTTTACGGTTAGTAAACTCTGTGTTGGGTATAAATCCTTTTAGATGGGTCTTGGGGTACATGTCTGAGATGAACCATAGCAAATGGAAGTTCATTTTTCTAGGGTTTTTCTACTCTGTCGAGTCCCCCGAAAACACCCTCCAAGAACTGGTTGCTGATTCTCTTCAGGTAGGAGGTCAAGTGAGGTGAGGACCGGCAGGCAATGGGGGAAGCGCTCTGAAGGAGGTTGTTCTCTGAAATACTGTTCCAAAAATTGCTCCTGGAGGTCTCAAATTCAAATGAAAGACAAGGGCTGAGAGAGATGGGATCCCCCAAGCCATGTTTCTACAAGTTTCTTCCTCTTTTTTAAGGTCTTGTTAAACTTAGAGAGTTTCTTGTTAAAGTCTGAATCATAAAAGACATGTTAAGAGTCTTATTAGAATTCAAACCTCCTTTTTTAAATGCAAATCTAAATGCCATTTTATGGAACATTTATAATTATGAAAATGGAAAGACATCGCCTCGTGTGCAGGGAGAGTCTGTGTGTATGAATATTACATTAATGTGCCCACACCAGCTCACTGGTCCTGCTGGCAGGAGCATAAAAAATGCTTGAGTGAAACTTTTATTTAGATGCTAAGACTCCAGGCCCCAGCGGGGTGACAGAGACAGCCCCTGTGAGTTGCCATCAGAGACAGAGCTTGAATTGAATTACCCAGGGGGGAGGAAGTAGTGATGAGCGCCGCTTCGCTTATTTAATTTCATTTACTTTCAGTACATTATCAGCATGAGGCTGTTCTCTCCCCACCAAGTGAAACCCAAGAACACCACCACCAAGAAAACAAAGGCAGAATGCAGCAGAGACAGCTGAACTCCAAGTCACTAATTCTAGGCCTGCAGGGACAGTACCACCCCACCTCCTCTCCCCCCCAGTCAGACTCAGCTTGCTAAAATCCCGGCCCTTGAATGAGTTGCTGAATTTCTCGCTTGTTCACCAACAAGATCCCGAAGAGCCTTGCAGTTTGGGGATGATTTTTATACACTATGCTTTTGTATGGAAACAGTTAGATGTGTTATGTTGCTTTCTTACACATAAGAGGGTTTTTGTATTTGTGAAATATCTCACTTAAGTTTCCCTGAGGCACCGTGGGGTGGGGGAAATGGGATTGTAGAAGAAATTAAGAATGCTTATGCAAGTCCTGTAAGTCTCTATGTGATTGACTGTACAGGCATGGCTGTGAGTGAGTCCAATATCAGTTGTTCTCCATGTAGAGCTGATGCTAAGCTCAGCCTGGTTAGCTCACTGAACTGCCAGCCCAATGCCACCAAGGCTGGAAGCCATCGTGTCCCTTTCACTGTCTCCTCTTTTGGAGTTGTCCAGGGCCCCGATCAAGAACTGGCAACCGGGGAATGCCCATGGTTAGGCGTACTACGGGAGGTGAGGCAGGAGACTTCTGTACCCAAGTCCACACCCACTGTCCAACAAATGGTTCTGTGCCATATAGAGACTGTAAATGTTTTCCATGGTGATGGGAAAAACAGGAAGAAGCCACAAACAACTCTGTAAGTTGCTATTCAAAAGGCAAAAGCATGGATAGTTAAGTATAAAATTGTAAAAAGAGACACCTTTTTTTGTCTATTACCTGAATAGAAGCTACCGCCATCATAATGAAAAATCTAGAAACTGTTTCAATTTATTGATAACAAATGGTCCTCTTGCATAAACCTGTGCATGTATCACATTGTATCAGCACAAAACAGAATTTCATTAGTGCCACAATCGCCCTCCACCACTACACTTAACTAAATCTTTCTGAGCAACCCACATAAAGAAAATATTCACTTAGCTGAAGGATGTTCAGCCATGAAGATAAGATCAACAGAGACATGTGCTACTCAGAAGTGATGGCCGCCCAACTTCCATGGCCAATGAAGATAAAAGAAATCCTCAGACATCCTTCTCTCTTCATCCATATCCTTTTAAACCCTTGCATCCAACCCAGAAACCAACTCTGCCATAAAAAAAAAAAAAAAAAATGACAGGGTAGAACTCCATCTCTCAGCGCTAACTGCGACTCTTCAGTCAGCCACTCAGAGCAACAACGGGACCTTTGGAGTGTGATACATTTCCATAAAGCAGTCAGTAAAACAGACATGGGAGCTTACGTGCGTCATGGCCTATTTCACCAGCTGGGCTCTAGCCCACCGAGAAAAGAGAATTAGAGAAATCAGTTGGCAATACACAGGCTAATAGCACAGGAGACGACCCGGTTCCCCCGGGAAAATGCTGGAGCCCTTGGAGAGCAAACCAGGTGCCCACTAACTACTACCATAGGCGGTGGGTGTGGCCTCTTGCTAACTCAACTTGAAAAGACCAGTGATTTTTGAAAGACTGTGTGTGTGTGTGTGTGTGTGTGTGTGTGTGTGTGTGTGTGTGTTTTCCAGTTCTCTCCCAACTCAAATTGTGGACTTCTCTCATCACTCTTCTTTCTTTTAATTCAAGTTCAACTGTCTTGCAAAGAAACCAAGTCCACCCAAGCCTGAAGACCGCTAGCTACCAGCGATGGCCTTCGGGGTGAAGGGCACTGGGGGTCTGGCTAGATGAGACTAGAGAAAATCTGGTGTTTGAAGGCTAGGAAGGGTCAGGTTCCATCTCAATTCCAACTCACTAACTGGAGGCATCTGTCTGTCCATTGTGCAAAAACTCATACCTTCTTTTTAAAAAATATTAAACTGCCGGGCGGTGGTGGCGCACGCCTTTAATCCCAGCACTCGGGAGGCAGAGCCAGGCGGATCTCTGTGAGTTCGAGGCCAGCCTGGACTACCAAGTGAGTTCCAGGAAAGGCGCAAAGCTACACAGAGAAACCCTGTCTCGAAAAACCAAAAAAAAAAAAATATTAAACTAAAAATTTATGTCTATATGTATGTACTTCAGTGTACACACACACAAACACGGGTATATATTTTGTAGGAACCCCTAGTGGCCAGCAGAGGGCACTAGATCCCTCTGGAAATGAGTTACAGGCAGTTGTGAGCTGCTGGGAACTAAATACAGCTCCTCTGGAAGAACAGCCAGTACTCTGCTGAGCCATCTCTCCAGCCCCTGTGGCCTTGTCTTCTAAGTTCCTTACTCCTTGTTCTTAGTCTCTTGCTTTTCTGGGTTAACTTTCCCCCCTTATTCTCAAGTTTCGGGAACCAGCCGACGGCAGTCTCTCCGTGGGAGCTGTCAACAACCGTGCGCCTCCTGATGCTGGGAGAGAAGCTGCCTTGGAGGCTCTTCCTCTGTTTCTCTGTGGTACACTCAGGTGATGTCTCACCTTCTGGGTCCTGCTGATGTCCACTTGGGTTTGCGCTCAACCCACCACATCTTTCTGCTTTGCTCACTAAGGGGTTTAGGTAAACACACGAAAGGCGAAAAAGTCTAAATCGTTACCAGTCGACTTTGGATGTAAAGGTTTCAAAGACAGAGAGAGCCCCCGACAGATGGCTTTAAACTGGATGTGTTTGTGGAGACAAAGCCCAGCGCAGACGGAAGGCAGGGGTGGACACAGCCCAGCTAATCAGGCTCATCTCCACGGGAACGAAGCCAGGCAACAGAGCAAGGCAATGGATTTAGACACAATGGTGACTTGAAGCACTTACTAGTCACCAAAGACAACATTCAGAAAATCCTTCTTTCTTTTTTTTTTTTTTGAGTCTTGTGATGTAGTGAGAGCTAACCTACTCCTTGTGATCCTCCTGTCTCAGCCTCCTGAATACTGAGATTACAGGTGTGTGCCACCATGTGCCCTTTAGGGCCTGTATTTTAAGAACTATAAGCTTAGCGATACTTTTTGGCGTCCTTCAGTGGTCTGTAAGGTGTCAGGTTGTTTTGTTTTCTACTTACGCGCAATCTAAGAAGTCAACAGACATATGGAACAAAATAAAAGTTTCAGATCCGGCAATAGGGCACACAAACTAAGATTGGAGGCATATTATCAGAGGAAGCAACATGGAATGCTCAAAAAACTCTCTGTGGTCACCAAGGTTTGTAAGGCCTCCCTGCTGCCTGTGAGGGGCACCCTTACAGAGCGTACCCCATGAAAGCATAGGGCTCATTTGGGAATTTTGGGCACAGTTTAGTCTAGGAAGAGATCTTAGTTTAAAAAGATTATTGAGCCAAACATACACACTGATCTCTTTTTGTGGAATATTCCATCAACAACGAGAAGACCTGAGGTGTTCTGCAGAAATGAGGAATATTTAGAGGGTGAAGAACCTTCTTATTCTTACAGAAAAACACAGAAGGGGCCTGCAGTCTCTGGGGGTGCCCCTCTTTCACACCTGCCCTTCCCATAGGATTTTTACCCATGTGCAAGTATTAGACAGAGCTCCTCCAGCTCAAGGTGTGCTACCCTTGACACACCAAGGCAGACGGCTAAGTAAGTGGTAATAGTCAGCTTCCTCCAGCAGGTGTGAGCAGTTCATCTTAAAGGATGGATAACTTAATGCAACTGTTGCTTCTCGTTCACGGCATCCTGACACATTCTGATTAGTCGAAGGGCATGGCTTTTGAATCGTTTTAGAATAAGAACAGATTTGAAGTTTCTCTAGAATAATGTCACTCATTTGCATTCCAATATGCTTTTTAAGGAGCAGAGTCAATTAAAGGAAGCCATGATTGATCTTAGTTATGCTGCAGCCTGTAGTCACTAAACAAATCTTCACTTTCATAATTGATGCAGTCAAGGATTTCCAAAGCACTTTATTTCTCCGGGAAAAAAAACAAAACAACAACAAAAAAACTGGTTCCTTCAGAACTGCAGTTGATCCACAGAAGTGAGCTGAACATGTGCATGCCAGAAAGACATTGGTTATGGCATGGAAAAAAGCCATAAAATCTACACCAGCCAAACCAGGACTATTCTGACGTCTATAATGCAGCACAACTTCATTCTTCTTCTTCTTCTCCTTCTTCTCCTTCTTCTTCTTCTTCTTCGAGACAGGGTTTCTCTGTGTAGCTCTGGAGCCTTTCCTGGAACTTGCTTTGTAGACCAGACTGGCCTCGAACTCACAGAGATCCCTCTGCCTCTGCCTCTGCCTCCCGAGTGCTGGGATTAAAGGTGTGCACCACAACTTCATTTTTGTCTCAGGAATCCAACCTTATTTTGTGTTATGGTTTGAGTTTGAAATGTCCCTCACAGGCTTATGGGTCTGTATACTTTATCTCCAGATAGTGGCACTGTTTGGTGGGGAGATTATGAACCTTTAGAAAAGGAAGCTGGATGGCAGATTAGATGCCCCAGGTGGGCCTTTGGGGGTGAAAGGCCAACCTCATTTCTGGTTTGGTTTTCTGCTTCTCTTGCCCGGGATACTCGCACTGCCATGAACTCTGCCCTGCATTCCCCACCGTGATGGTGTACACTTCTGAGACCGTGAGTCCGTACGCCGTACTCCCTTAAGTTGTTAGGTTCGGTATCATAGTAGTAAGAAAAGCAACTCGTTAACTATGGAACCACAAAGGACCTGAAGTCTCTGAGGAGTTACACCCCAGTAAGTGAAGATGGTAAAAAGTAGAGAGGGGTCTTGGTACTGACCCACACTACAATCCTCCCAATGGCCTTGTCCTTCTAAAAAGGAGGAAGAGCAGATTTAGAAATGTCCAGTTGTCTTTTTACAAGCCTTATAGTACATTTTCACCCCATCCTGAGGCTGGGTACCATCATGCACATCACTGGAGAGCCTATTTTTTTGTTTGTTTGTTTGCTTTTTGTGTTATTGAGACAGGGTCTGTCTGTGTAGCCCTGGCCATCCTGGAATTTACTATGCAGACCAGGCTGGTCTTGAACTCACATAGATCCTCCTATCTCTGCCTCCCAAGTGCTGGGATGTAAGGTGTGCACACTGCGCCCAGCTTGAGAGCATATCTTTAATAACAGGTGACAAAATTTCATTTCCAAATCCATTTCTATACTACCCCACTGAACTATGCGGACATGGAGAACATGGGGTACACTTCTGTGGCAGAGCTCGTACTTAACAGGCATGATGCTTTGGGTTCCATTCCCAACACAAAACAGAACCCCTAAAATCCCCCACTATCAACAACGACAGGAAAGGCAAAAACCTACAAACGCAGAAAAGGAAACACAAAGGTAAGTGTTTCACCCGGGTCTGCCATCACTCTTTCAGGCGGGCCTTGAACAGGAGCTCCTCCCACTTTTGCTTAAGTGCCCCGATTACAGGTACACAGCAGGATTACCCGCTGCTTCTGGCTCTCAACTCACCATTTAACTGGCCCACCTCCTACCCATTCAACACACTGTGGCCAGAAGTTGTCTGGCTAAAACTTGATCTAGTCTTGTCACAGGATTCTCTATTGCCTATAAAAACACCTCCGCAAACAAACAGCTCCAAACACTCGGTTGTATACAAACTTCCGGTTTCATCTCTCCGAACCTTCCACCTCCCAGCATTTTGGGGACAATGAATACCAATCTCTGCTTTCAGGAGCCTGTCCCAGGCACTTTACACCACCTAGCCTTGGCTCATACTGCTTTGGCTGTTCGGCATTTCCTCTCTCGGCATTTCATTTCTTGAGCAGGAAGACCCCATTCAAATGGGAATCTGTGTTGCTTTCTCTGTGTTCTCCACGTAAAGTCACACACTCCTGTTCTGGGCTCTCATATAATTTTCCGTAGTGAAGTTTTATGTGACAGTCCGGGCTTCCAGGGACCATGACTTTACTGTAACATTCTCTATGATTACATCTTTGCTTAGTTTTATACGAGGCCTGGGTTACATGTAAAGTCTGTCATATACCTTGAACAGGATACAGAAAAGGTACTATTCCCAGGAAAAAGAATATAGCTGTTGGCCAAGACAGCAGGCACGAGGGAGGAGGATGAACAGAGACAGATCGTGTATTCAAGGGAAGAGAGCTGACGCCATGCTGCAGAGGGCGTGAATGAAGCATTCGTGCCTAGAGAAAGATGGACAGTGTGACAAAGATTCTAGTACTAAGGGGGACACGCCAGGGCTTACCTGACAACCCTCTCGAGAAGGAGGGGAAGGGATGCTGGAGAGGGAACTTGGACCCTGTAAATACCAGAGACTCACTGCAGGTGTACTCTAATTACACCTTGTCGGCTCGATGGAAGATTAAGAAGGATCCTTCTCTAGAGCACACAGAAATTCAAGGAGTCCCATGCTGGCTATTTAATTTCTCGAAGCCTAAAGAAAAGTAGCCGGTGGGAAACGTGTCCCTTTGATAGAGGGCAGCGTAAGTCATTATTTACACACCTGTTTCTCCCCGTATCCCCAGGGGTCTGGTATACACACAGTAGGTGTCGGATACATTTCTGCTAAACTGAACCGAAAACTACTTCTTGCCTAAAGGGACTCTCGGTCTAAGAAGGCAATATGGGGGTGAATATTTGCTAGATAAATCATTTTCAAGCTACAAGTAGTAATTTTTGTTCTGCGCTATATTTACTACTTTAATTTAGGGGTTGGTAATGTGAAACAGGAAAGTTAAAAAAAAAAGAAAGGACACAGAGGAGCAGAGAGGAAGTAGGGGCGGGGCCAAGGAGCAGAGAGGAAGTAGGGGAGGGGCCAAGGAGCAGAGAGGAAGTAGGGGAGGGGCCAAGGAGCAGAGAGGAAGTAGGGGAGGGGCCAAAGTCATGAGCCCAGTGCTATGAGTGTCGAGGGTGAAGGGCTTCTGGGGAAGACTAGAGAGAATGCCGAGAGCTTTAAGAGGAGACAAGGTTGTTGTTGTTGTTTTTCCCCCCCGACAGGGTTTCTCTGTGTAGCCCGGCTGTCCTGGAATTTGCTCTGTAGACAGAGCTGACCTCGAACTCACAGAGATCCGCCTGCCTCTGCCTTCCGAGTGCTGGGACTAAAGGTATGCGTCACCACCATCAGGCCTAAGTAAGTTCCTTCCTTCCTTCCTTCCTTCCTTCCTTCCTTCCTTCCTTCCTTCCTTCCTTCCTTCCTTCCTCCCTTCCTCCCTTCCTCCCTTCCCTCCCTCCCTCCCTCCCTCCCTCCTTCCCTCCCTCCCTTCCTCCCTCCCCACCCCTCTCTCTTTCTTTCTTTCCAAATATTTTATTTTAAATTGTGTGTATGTGTGTGACTACAGGTATGTGCATGTGAGTACGGCCATCCAGAGAAGGCAGAGGCATCAGATCTCTGGAGCTAGCGTTACAGGTGTCTGTGAGCACCTGACATGGGTGCTGGAAAATCGAACTTGGGTCCCCCATAGACGCAGTATGCACCCTTAACCGCTGAGGCATCTCTCCAGCCCCAGGAAGTATATTGCTGAGTCCTGTTTCAGAGCTGACTGGGGCACCGGTGCTCTTCATCTCAGACCTTATCTGTCTCTAGGAAGGCTTCATGGGATGGTATTCAGAGGAAGCTGGAATTCAGTGAGGACAATGTCAACTGTGAACAAACTAATACCTGAGCAAATGATTACTCTTGAGAGAGCAGATGTTGATAGTGACTCGAGGGCTGTACATGTTGAGTGGCTGAGGACCTGGCCTTCTGTAATGTGCCCCAATCTTGTTCTTTTATGTCCTTCTCTGGGAAGTGGCTTATTTTTTCTTTGAACTTCAGGTACATTACTTAACACCCTGTGTGCAAGCATGCTAGGTGAGTCTGAGCGCTCACAACATAGGCGTCGATCGCCCTAAAGATGCTGGAGTCTGTGTCCTTAGACTTCAAAATGAAAGCTTTTGAGAAGGACCATGATTTTGTCTTCTCCATGTCTCGCCAGTAAAAGATATCATCAGATCACGGCATGGAGAAAACTTTTTTAAGCAGACAAAGCGGAAAATAAAGAGGAGTCAGGAACTAATTATCGTGATTCTCTAGAGGGTATTTCAGGGTGGGTGATCTAACGAGAGCTCTCACACCCCATCAGGAAAAACTTGATGGGAAAGCAATGATCTTCCCAATGGGGCGTTGACCTGGTATATGTATCAGTTACTGGACCAAAGGCTGCTCCCCAGCCAGACCTCCCGGGCAGTCAGCTCCTTGAGTTTTTATTTTTATTTTTATTTTTGTCAGCTCTGAAGATGAACCTTTAGGGGTGAAAATCATCAAAATCAACTCCCTGTTTATTAAACCTAGCAATGTGAGACTTAAAATTGTTCTCGATTCTTCTGTCAAAACTCAAGCAAGTTGTAAGTTGAGCTTTTCGAGGGAAAAGAATTAGGGTGAGAAGATATGGGTGATGTTTCTAGACCCCAAAGTTTCCAACCAAACCACCCAATCTGTAATTGCAAAATGAAAACACGAAATGTCCATATCTATTTGTGCAGCTCATTAACTAAGGGCTCACAACCAGCAATTGGGGAAGGGGGACCAAAAGCGGAACCACCCCCAAGACTTCAGGACCGAATACAGTTGGAAAGTTACCACAGAGATGGGTTCTTTCCCTAGGATCTAAACCAGTGCTTCTCAACCAGCGACCCTTTAACACAGTTCCTCATGTTGTGGTGACCTCCAACCATAACGTTATTTTCATTGCTGCTTCATAACTGTGATTCTGCTACTGTTAAGAATCATGATGTAAATATCTGTGTTTTCTGATGGCCTTTGGGGGTTGTGACCCACAGGTTGAGAATTACTGATCTCAACAAAGACCTGCCCTGTTCTGTGACACTGCAGTTGGGTGTGTCTGTCTGTCTGTCTGTCTGTCTGCCTTTATTGTCTGTTTAGTAGCAGTGTGTCCAGATGAGGGGAAGCATCTTTTTGTCAGGCCATGTGGGAGAGAGAAAGAGCGCTCCTCTCCCCACTGAGCATTACGGACATTACAGCAGGCACTCGACCTGCTCTGGTCCCTGGGACAGCGTGATTTACAACGTGAAAAGGGAGGCCTAAATCACCAAGCAACGAAAACATTAAAGTTAGTGCATGACAAGTGAGGAATTTATTACTATTAACTCCAATAAACAGTTATAAAACACTCGTCCTTTCCTGTCTGTGCACAGGGACACGGACCCTGGACTTCATTAAGCTCAACTTTCTCTTCTTCTTCACTAGACCAGTCATGTGTGTTGGAACCAACCACCATTTATTGTTAAGTGGACTGGTTCATTTTCCAGGACTATGGGAAGCTGAAGGCACATCCATTTTGCTGCACGGCACTTGGTATAGACGGATGAAATAGCAAAGTTTAAAAGACGTGCAGCTTGGTATCGCTCTGTAAGTTTATTTAAAACTCTCTAAAATATATGTCTGACTAGAGCAGGGTTGCTCTTCCCAGCAGCCCGTCTCCCAGGCAGGTAGATAAGTAATAATGCCTGGCGAGGTGGGCGGCATATTAGATGCCAGCTCATGTCAGCTGTGTTTAGCTGAATAATTTTTCCCTAGCTATTGTTTGGTGCAGCACCTTGGAAGTCTGAGCTGGAAATCCATTTCCTTCCAACATTTTCTCTGTCACAGGGGCATACCGGTTTATTACCCGTAGGTTGTTCATGAACAAAAGAGCCTGCACATATTGGACCGCTAAGGTAGATTGGCTCAGGATTCATTTGTTTTGGCATGAAAAAAGAAAAAAAAAACTAAATGTCTTTCTGGAAACGCCGACTGTAATTGTGGAATTGCCTGGGTGTTACAGAACGACCAGGAGAGGCAGCAGGAAGTTCAGGTTTCCCTGACCAAACAGTTCCAATAGTCATGTGATGGTGGTAGTAGTCTTCTATGTTTGGGTGACAGATGTGGGTATGGAAAGTGCCCACATCTCTGGTGCCTTCTTGGTTCTGACAGGGTCAGAGAGGTCTCCCTAATCCAGCTTCCAGAAGCTGAAACCCAAACCCTGGCACAGTTGACAAGAAAAACTGAAACCTCAATTCAGGTTTTCCAAAGTCTCAAACTCAGTTTTTCTGTACCTTGTTACACAAACATTTGATTTAACATATAACAGTGCAGTCATAGCTCTAGTCTGGAGTTCACACAAAGAGCTGGGGATGGTGGTGCTCACTTGTAATCCCAGCACTCAGAAGGCTGAGGCAAGATAAGGGCAAGTTTGAGGCCAGTCTGAACTACAATAGTGAGACTTTGCCTTAAAGAAAAATTAAGATGAAGAATGCTTTAAGTCTAAATTTCCCAGTCTAAATTCCATTTTAAACTTAAAAAAAATTATGCCTAGATATGTCTCTGTGTGTTTGTGCATGTGAATGTAGTGTCCACAGAGGCCAGAAGAGGGCGCTGGATCCCCTGGAGCTGGAGTTACAGGGGCTGTGAGTCACTGGACCTGGGTTTTGGGAGCTAAACTAGTACATGCTCTTAACCACTGAGCCGTCTTTCCAGCCCCAAGCATCATTTTTTTTTTTTTTTTTTTTTTGGTTTTTTCGAGACAGGGTTTCTCTGTGTAGCTTTGCGCCTGTCCTGGAACTCACTTGGTAGCCCAGGCTGGCCTCGAACTCACAGAGATCTGCCTGGCTCTGCCTCCCGAGTGCTGGGATTAAAGGCGTGCGCCACCACCGCCCGGCGTTGTCATTTTTTTTTTAACCTTACCCTAACCCCTGCCTCTGCTAAGCATTGCTACTAACACAATACTGCTAAATGGATACACAATGCATCCCTGTGCCCAGGAGTTGACCAGGATGTCCAGCTTCTGAGATGGGATCAGAGAAGAGGTGAAGATCTGGACAACCTCCCTGCAATACGGCTTGGAACAGCCGGGTCTCTCATGGACCAACTGTGTAGCACTCAAAAAAGGAAAGGCCAGTGAGGCTCGAGGCTCCGGGCAGCAAATCCCAATGACTGCGGTAAGATTTCCATGGGATGAACTGCTGAACTGCAGCATGATCTAAGGAGCCGGCAACACTTCCGGGGAAGAGCCTTCCAAATACCCTCTCATCACATGCTCTTGCTTTTCTATAAGGAGGAACTCTCAGATGGAACAGTCCAGGGCTCTCAGGCAGCGATAAAGCAAACAACCCAGGCACTTGCTTTGCAAATGGGGAAACTACCACCCAGGCAGTGAGGTGAGCCAGCTTGACTTATCCGAGGAGATGCAAGGTACCAGACGGTGAAGCAAAAAGAGAAGTCAAGTTTTCCGACTCCAGCACATCAGTCATCTACCTCCCTTGTCCCCTAAGGATCCTTCTCCAATGCTGACACAGAAAGTTTGGTTTCTAAGGGAGGTCTCAGATCTTATGACATGTGGTGGAGAGTGAGAAGCCATATTGAAAACGGGTGAGTTAGGTAAGAGTCCACGCTCTGAACACTGGGGCTCCTGGCTTTGTTTTGCTGCAAGACTTCAAGATCCTTGGTAATGATGCAAAATAGCAGCCCTAGAAATTTCATCGATCCTTTTCTGGGAAGGAAAAAAAGGTGTCTGGCTTCAGAGAAGAGATACTGAGGTGTGGGAGACTCCCCAGAAAGCTGGCTGGGGGCTCCTGTCATTCTAAGTTTTTAGACTAAATGAAGGCGTTCGGTTGAAAATTCTGCTCTGACACACAGATGTTTCTATTTGCCTTCCAGCACACACTTCTGTTTTTGGCCCTGGTGGGGATTAAATCCAGGTTCCTGAACATTCTGGACAAGCAATTCAGTTTGAAATATGAGTGGGCATATAAGATCACCGGACATCCACAGAGAGATTTCCAATATAAAAGAAAAGACCAAAATGTAAAACAAAACAAAAGAAATAAGAGGAAATGGTTAATTTGGGGTATAGAAAAGAGAATTTAAAAAGCAAACAAACAAGCCATCATTTATATTCCCAGAGGGAGGAAGAGATTCTGGAACCATTAAGAAGGATGCTTAATATGAAGCAATTAGAGACCAAGGAATGGCAGTTGGAAATTAAGATAATGGCAGCTAAAGTTAAAAACAAAATACATCGGCCAGTTGAAAGATAAAGTTGAGGAAATCTTATATTGGGCAAAAAAAGTAAGAAAAGGAAAATAGGACTAACTAAGTAAAACACAGAAAACAGAGGGAAGGAAATAATGAAAGGAACAATAAAATATCTGAAAATGAAAGACAAGAATTTTGTAGTATAAGTGTCCTCTGTGAATGTGGACTCACACTCTGGCAATCACTGTGAAATTTCAGAATACAGGGAAGAGAGACTATTCTAAGAGATCCAGAATCAGAGGAACAAACAGGTTCTACACCAAGAACCAACGGCAAGAACGCCATGAACAACTCCACAGACGCTAGAGACTAAGGAAGTGACACGTCCCAAAGTCTGAGAGGAAATTCCCAGTCAAGGACAAATGCAGAACACAGAGTTTTTCACACACGCAGAGTCTCCAGAAACAGCCTCCGGTCTCCAGCTCGTCTCATGATGCCAGCGAATGAGGGAAGTTAGACTGGATCCAGAAGATGGGACCGATGGAGGAAAGGGACAGAAGGGAGTGACTATGTAACTACATCCATTAGGGTTGGCGACAGCAGCCAGCCTAGCACAGGCAGGACAGTGGTCTCTAAGGGAGAGCCTCCGAGAACAAAACAGAACCAAGGGGTCACGTGATGTGAAGAAAACAGGAGGCAGATACTCCGCTCTGTCATAAAGACTGGTGAGGACTAGGGATGGCAGCTTTGAAAGGCAGCCAAAGGGAAAGGCTGAAACATTCGCCAGCTCTAGGAAAACTGGGAGCAAATCAGTGAATAAACAAGTCCATTTTGTAATTTTTTTTTTTTTGAGACAGGGTCTCTCTATGCAGCCCTGGCTGTCATGGAACTTGCTGTATAGATAAGGCTAGCCTCAAACTCACAGAGATCTCCCTGCCTCTGCCTCCCAAGTGCTGGATGACTAGCTATGGAAACAAAATTTAACTACCCAATTTTAAATGACTCGATGGTAAGTATTTACATATTAAAATAATGCAAATACTGAATAGTGACTAATAAAAAGTTCTGACGTCATCGTACTGGGAAGACAGGGAGAGCGAGGACTGTCAGGGTTAGTGCTGCACCCTCCAGTTTCAAAACTGTAGATAACATCGGAGATCAACAAATCACAAAAGAGCTGGAGAAAAATATTACTTAGAATGTGGAAGGTGCATAGCAGTATAGATGAAAAGAAGAAAAAAAAGAAAGAAAAAAAGAAAGGCACATCTCCAGAGGGCAGAACTCCAGGTCTGGGAGGGGTAGCTGCTTATGGTGTTAATTAAAAAAAAAAAAAAACACAAAAAACTATGTACCAGGGGGAGGGCTGGAGAGACAGTTCAGCAGTTAAGAGAACATACTATTTTTTTTTTTTTTTGGTTTTTCGAGACAGGGTTTCTCTGTGTAGCTTTGCGCCTCTCCTGGAACTCACTTGGTAGCCCAGACTGGCCTCGAACTCACAGAGATCCGCCTGGCTCTGCCTCCCGAGTGCTGGGATTAAAGGCGTGCGCCACCACCGCCCGGCAAGAACATGCTATTCTTACAGAGGACAGTTCCCAGTACCCACCTGGCAGCTCACAACCACCTGCAACTCCAGTTCTAGGGTATCTGATGCCCCCTTCTGGCCTCTGCAGGCACTGCACATATACGGTGCATGTACATGCATGCAGGTAAAACACTCATATGCATCAAACAAAACTTAACAACAGAATAAACTCCAGTATATACTGGGCCAGCAAGATGACTCAGAGAGGGCAAAGGTGTTTACTATCACACCTGATGGGCTGAGATCGAATCCCCAGGACCCACACACATGATGAAAGGGGAGAACTGAAATCTATGAATTGTCTTCTGACCCCTGTAGTGGGCAGCTGTTCCAGCTTTGACTTGGAAATACTGTCCCCCCATTGAGGCTTCCGGTAAGTGTCACGCCTATGAGGCAGGGCCTGGACAGGAGCCGATAAGACCTGAGATCCGGATGGGCCTGGCTTTCTTGGTTCCTTGAAACCAAGGTACGCTGGAGGTAGACCGAGCAGAGTTCTCCAGAGAACACCGCTGGACTGTGTTACACCTTTCCCGGACCCTGTAACCTATCCCTTTACTTGTTAGTTACCCCACAAAATAAACCTCCCTTTTAACTACATGGAGTTGCCTTAATACTTCCACCAATACAGTACCCATACATGCATTGCGGCACGGGTGCCCACACATACACACAAAATAAATAAATCAATATCTGTAAGAAAAAAACCCCAACCCTAACCGATGTAGTTACATATTTACATAACAATACAGAAGAACCCAAAGATTAAAAACTTTACAGCTAGTTTATTGTAAAGCCATACATCTACATATTTATATAATGATGTCCGCCCTGAATGGCTGATTATAGAAAATTCCTAAGCTTAATAAGTGGTGAAGGAATCCACAGGAGGAAGAAGAAATCCAGTGTAGCACAAGAAAAGGATAATTTTATCAAAAACACGCACGTGAAGGTCTGCCTGAATTAGGCATCACTTAAAGTATACTTTAATAAGCTGGAGGCTCCATGCATTTGACTAAGACTCATTTGCTGTTGTGATGCTGTACTTGGTATCGTTGGTCTAATTTGCTTAAGTCCTTCATCGCAATTGGACTCATGAAAACAGGAGGCCTCTCTCCACTGGAGGTCTGCTTTATTTCACAAGTAATAAAAAAGGCACGGGAGTCCTCTGAGGTCAGAAGCCCAGGGGTATAAGCTTGGGTTGCAATTTACAGAATGTTATTGTATTGCTGGGCGTAACAAGAATTGGAAAAAAGCACCTGTAGATCAAATCAAATCAAGGAAAATTTATTTGGAACCTACCACATGGAAGGAGTTGTGCCAGAGAGCAAAGAATTCCTTGGGTGTCCTGGAAAAATAACTCCAGATAGGGCAAAGATAGAGAGCACAGGCATGATTTGAATTGATAGGGTTGGAGAGATACAAGGCCATAAAACAGGACACCTGTTGTTCTGAGTTTCTGTTCAGGGCTTTGCCTTTTTAAAATATAATCAGCAACAAATAACCATTATTTTTTGACATATATTACACTTTACATTGGTGGGTGGAAATCGTGTTTTAAGAACAGGAAATGAAGGAAAGCCAAAACCAACAGCATGTAATTTTTCAAGTGGAAACAATGGCAATATGAAGATATATGGGCATCGGACCCAGTCATGGAGGAAGGGGACTGTGTGCTCTTACTTCTGATGGTGTCATGTCTGTGACCTCCACCGTTTGAGATGCTTTCTTTCCACCTTGCCCAGGGGACCTGTGAGCACCTGGGAAGGGATGAAAGATGCCTATGCCTGACCTCACCTTTACATTGTCTGACGGCTGAAGATATAAATCAGCTTTCCCCTGGAAGACCCGAGTGTCAGAGGCTTGTGTGAATGCTAGAAATATTAAACGATATCCCCAAGGGTTTGACTGTTAACTGTTTTCTCCTGTAACCGGGAGAGCTGTTCACAGGAAGGATGCTTTCCTGCAGGGGCCTCACTTTGTATATAAAATGAAGTATGAAACTCCAACAATGTCTTGTCACTTTGGAAAGAAAATAAACAATTATTGGAGGCTGCACTTTGTGTCCACGGCTTCTATTTCATCCATCTCTCTGCCTGATCCAGGAGAGCAGCTCACACGCCAAAAGGTATGAGAATGTATTCATTATAGAACCTTATGAAGAGCGCAATCAATCTGTGATGATTATAAACAAATGCTTCGGACAAATCAGTGTGTCTTTGACATTGGCAAGAACAAAAGGTAGTCCTTTTATCCTACTCAACAGAGGAAGTGCATTGATGATTAGAACTGAGGGGCTGAGGATTAGAATCGAGGGCAGGTGCTTGGGGGCTAGGGCTCCATGTTTAGATAATCTCTGAGTCCTAGGACTTGCTTTATCATCTCTCAGATTCTTTCTGCAAGACTGAAAAACAGAACAGAACTATGGACTCTTAAATTTCCTAATACACTTAATCCTTTCCTTTACCTTGGTACAGAGAATAGTCACCTATAATAAGAAAAATGGTCATCTTTTTCCTGAATGTGTGTCTGTCTGTTGTGTGCTTTTATATGGTATATGCATGTAGATGTGCACACACATACAGAGGCCAGGGGTTGGCACTGGGGTTTCTCTTAGAGTTTCTATTGCTGTGAAGAGGCACCATGACCACAGCAACTCCTTTTTTTTTTTTTTTTTTTTGTTTTTTGTTTTTTGAGACAGGGTTTCTTTGTGTATCCCTGGCTGTCCTGGAACTCACTCTGTAGACTAGGCTGGCCTCAAACTCACAGAGATCCACCTGCCTCTGTGTCCCAAGTGCTGGGATTAAAAGTCTGCACCACCACCACCACTGAGCTGAGCACAGCAACTCTTATAAAGGAAAACATTTAATTGGGGCTAGCTTAAAGTTCAGAGGTTTAGTGCGTTATTATCATGGTGAGAAGCATGGCAGCATGCAGGCAGACATGGTGCTGGAGAAGGAGCTGAGAGATCTACATCTTGATCTGCAGGCAGCAGGAAGTAGTCTGTGTGCCACACACTGAGCATAGCTTGAACACAGGAGAACTCAAAGCCTGCCCCCACAGTAACACACTTCCTCCAACAAGGCCACACCTACTCCAACAAAGCCATACCTCCTAATAGTGCCACTCCCTATGGGGGCCATTTTCTTTCAAGCCACCACAGTGTTGTCTTAGTTAGGGTTACTATACTACTGCTGTGATGAAACATCATGACCAAAACCAAGTTATGTGTGTGTGTGTGTGTGTGTGTGTGTGTGTGTGTGTGTGTGTGTGTGTATGTGGTGTGTGTGTGGGGGAGGGTTTCTTTGGCTTACACTTCCACATCTGTAGTCCATCACTGAAGGAAGTCAGGACAGGAACTCATACAGGCTAGGGACCTGGAGGCAGCAGACACAAATGCAGAGGCCATGGAGGGATGCTGCTTACTGACTTACTCCCTATGGCTTGCTCAGAGCCTGTTTTCTTATAGAACCCAGGACCACCAGCACAGTGGTGACACCACCCACAATGGGCTAGGCCCTCCGCCATCAATCACTAAATTAAGAAAATGCCCTGCAGGCTTGCCTGCAGCCTGCTCTTATGGGGGTATTTTGGCAACTGAGGCTCCATCCTCTCTGATGACTAGCTTGTGTCAAGTTGACAAAGCTAGCCAGCACAGATGTCTTCTTTTATCTTAGTTTTTTGAGACAGGGTCTCTCACTGAACTTGGAGCACGTAGATTTGGCTGGGTTGGCTGGGCAGTGAGCCCTAGAGATCCTCCTGTTGCCCTTTGTACCCCCATCCTCCCCTGCACAGGAGTTATAGGCATATGTCACCACTGTCTGGCTTTTATGTGGGGATGGGGATGGGGGATCCAAACTCAGTTCTTATTCGCATCAAAGGCACCTTATTGTCTCAGCCATCTCCCCAGTCCTGTTTTCCTCTCTGAGTCTCACCATGTAGCCCAGGCTAGCCTGCAATTCATGATCCTCCTGCCTCAAACTCCCAAGTGTTGGGATTATAGCTGCATCCCATCACAGTAGACAACAGGACCAAATAATGTTCATCCTTCACATTAACCTTTCCACATCTCTCAGTCTTCACCTCTCCCCTTTCTGTCAGATTTGAAGTAATTCTGCACAAACACCATCCCTTAGAAACAGTCCTGTGTGTTTGAACAGAGCCTTAACATTTATAGGGGATTTTTAAACTTCTTATTTAATTTGAGTTATCCATATAACACATTAAATACTTTTTTTTTTTTTTTTTTTTTTTTGGTTTTTCGAGACAGGGTTTCTCTGTGTAGCTTTGCGCCTTTCCTGGAACTCACTTTGTAGACCAGGCTGGCCTCGAACTCACAGAGATCCGCCTGCCTCTGCCTCCCGAGTGCTGGGATTAAAGGTGTGTGCCACCACCGCCCGGCTAAATACTTATTTTTATTTTATGTGTATGAGTATTTTGCCTGCATGTATATCTATGCACCACGTAAGTGCCTGTTTCCTGCAGAGGTCGGAAGGTGTTAGATCCCCTGGAACTGGAGTTATGTTAGGTTGGGAGCCACCATGTGGGTGCTGGGATCTGAGCCTGGGTATTCTAGAAGAGCAGCCAGTGCTCTTAACTGAGCAGTCTCTAGGCCCCTACTTGGAGTTTTTTTTTAAAGTTATTTTATTTTTTTTAATAACAGTGAAATAGGTCTATATAGAAGCAGGAAGGTTGAACACAAGTAAAAAGAAACAGCTTACACAGTTGAGAAGAAAAGCCAGTGAAATATTAAGGATTACATAAGACGAGGTGGAGTCTTAATCACCCCAAGTCTGTAAAAGATGGCCAGATGTGCGAGATTATCGATCAGCCTGGCTGCACGGGCTGTAATAGGGGATTGATTGCTCACTGACCCTTTGTTCTGGCTTCCAAGATCACGTTCCAGGTATGACACACACTCAGTGGCACGGTGCACCTTTTCACACACACCCACTCGCCGTTTACTGTGGCTGAATCAGGGGTGACCGGTGCTGCTTTTTCTGACTAGAGAAAATGGCAGGGCTGAGGCTGATTCCTGACAGGAAGGGAAGGGAAGGAGGTCCTTCCTCCCCCTGCTCCCACACCGCCGTGGAAGTCTGCAATCTTCCAAAACAGGCTCAAACGGTTTTGTTGTTGTTGTTTTGTAAGTAGAATGGGGGTGCTTAAATGGTATGTGTCTGAAGGAACTAATAAAGGGGTCCCTCTTCCAAAATATATTCTCAACTGACTTCCTTAATTCCTGAAGTTCCACCATTAGGAGCCCATTCCCTCAGATGAAGGCACGTTCCCTGTTGGCTACAGATGCTCTGGGAGAGGCAGGCATTAAAAGAAGCATTCTCCTCCACAGCGTTTTAATGAATCACCACACCCCAGATCACTGCGGAAGGGAGGGGGGCAGCTCTCTGAGGAACAAGGCACAGACACTTGGAACCACGCAGTAGATCCCTGAGCAGAGATAGGTGGCGGAAGTATGTCCCACTGACTCACTCTCATCCAGGAGGTGTGTGAGGGTGTTAGTTCTGAAACATGGAGCCGCTGTCTGTTAACAGCACCTCAGGGCGGTGGTTCTCACCTATGGGTACACATCAGAATTTCCTGCCAAGCTTTTTAAAGAACATGGACACCTGCTCAGTTGGCATGCTTATTCTTATCAAGTTTTGTACTTGGTTCTGATGCTCATCTCAGGCTGAGAGCCGCAGCCTCAAAGCAAAATTTGCTTGTTAGGTCCTTGTCAACCTGAGGGCTTGCTGGTCGACCTTCGTGAAAGGGACTAGGTGAAAGCGTGGAAACGTGTACACCAGACTAAACAGCGAGTGACACTAGAGGTATCACAGGGGAAGTAACCAAGGGTGACCTGAGAAAGGACGGAGACAACTTAACTTGTTCAAACTGCCCAGGACTAACATTACCAAAGCATGCAGAGTATCCCTTAAGGAATGCCAGGGAAATTATTATTATTTTATAACTCTGGCTTATGGCATCTGTTCAAATGGCCAGAGACGCCCCTTGTCATCCACTCTCCGTCCTGTTCTTTGCAGACTCTTCTCCACCTCTGACCCTGTTTAGCTGCACATTGGTCATCCCCCACAGGGAACTGTCACCAGGTAGATAGGTTAAGGTTAGTTTAGCTAGTGTGATAGATAGGTAGTCCTATAGAAAACCGTGGGTACAGATTATAATTTCCCTCATGTGTAAAAAGACCGAATGGAGGGAGCCTGGAGATGGAGGGCAGTCTCTATTTTGTCTCTGCCATCTTTAAAGATTTATTTTATGTGTATGAGTGTTTTGCCTTCATGTATATGTGTGCACCAAGTGTATGCCTGGTGCCACGGAAGTCAGAAGGGGGTATTGGATCCCCTGGAGCTAGAGTTACAGATGGTTGTGAGGCACCATATGGGTACTGGGAACCAAACCCACATTCTCTGCAAGAGCAACAAGTACTCTTAAAGACTTAGCCATCTCCCCAGATCCACCCCAACTGTCTTTATAAAACACACAATTTCTTCTTCATGGTTTAAACTGGCACTGGCTCCAGCCATCAGGAAGAAGGAAAGAGTGAACACAGAGAATATTGCCCTGTTCCCTGATGTTTAAGGAGATCATGACCCTAGAGTGAGTTGCAGGACAGCCAGGGCTACACAGAGAAACCTTGTCTTGAAAAACAAAACAAAAACCAAACCAAACCAAACCAAAAAACAGAAGAAGAAGAAGAAGAAGAAGAAGAAGAAGAAGAAGAAGAAGAAGAAGAAGAAGAAGAAGAAGAAGAAGAAGAAAAAGAAGAAGAAGGAGAAGAAGAAAAAGAAGAAGAAGAAAAGAAGAAGAAGAAGAAGAAAAGAAGAAGAAGAAAAGAAAATAAATAAATAAAAATAAAAAATAAACTGACACATTGCTCTTACACTGTACTGGCCATGACTTAAGTCAAGTGGTTGAATCTAGCTTCCAGGAAGGGAAGGGATGGGGTGCCATGAGGCCATTAAGGTACAGAAGGAGAGGGGGGTGCGTCCTGAAGGCACACCAGCAGTCACGTCACCTCATGACACAGTGAGGCAACACCGGCAGTCACTGTGAACTTAGGACATCTAGGAAGGAAGCAAATGAGTGTGGAATGAGAAGCCCGTGTAGCTCCAGGTGTTGGGTAATTCGTGGTGATTAGGGGAAGTGTTTCCCACTAATGAGGAGTGAGCATTTGCTCAGAGTCGTTATCTGTGGCCCAAGAGTCATAACAGAGGCCTCAAATAAATGGAGTGTTGGTTTGGCTTTTGAAAGGTTATGTTTCCTTTTGGGATGTTTCGAAGGGCCACCTCTTGCCTAGTGAAAGGCGGGAGCAAAGGCTTTCTTGCCTGGGTCTCTGTAGTCAACTGCCGTGGTACCATCAGGAGCAGAACAGCGTATAGCTCGTGGGTTGGCACACTGGCTGGTGCTTACCATGCCAACTAGGAGATACGGTATTACCAATCTCACACAGTTTCTGCTTAGGCCAGTGTAAGGGAGACTGACCAATGGAAAGATGTGCCTTCCTCAAACTGCAGGGTTTCAGATGGCGCCTCTACTTTGTCTAATACCAGAAGGATTCTCTTATGGAAACCTGTGATCTCGCGTGGGGCACAGTAGTACATACCTCTAATCCTAGTGCTTGGGAGGTGAAGGAGGGAGGGTCAGGAGTTGAAGGCCAGTCTAAGCAACATAGTGACTGGGAGGCCAGACAGGGTTAAATGAGACCCCTTCTCTGAAAGAGAAAAGAAAAATAAAACCATCTATTTAAATAATTGAAAATACTAGAAATTCGTTTGACTCTTAGGTTGTATTTGAATTGTTTAGTTGGCTGTGATTTTTTCCCCTCCAGATTTTGAGACAGGGTCTCACTGGGTAGCCCAGGCTGGCCTCAAACTCACTTTAAGTTCAGGCGAACTTGTGGCGATCCTCCTGCCTCAGCCTACTGAGTCTAGGATTAAAAGCTCTGTGCCTAGACAAGTTTGGGTTTGAAAGTAAAACTGCTTTGTGTCCCAGCTTCTTAAATCACACAATAAACTAGTTTGCTCTTCTGTGATTGTCGCAGTTGATTAAATTGCATGAACCAGTTAGCTCAGTTGGATAGGGCATGGAGCTAATGAGATCAAGGTCACAGGTTCTATCCCTAGATAGGCCAGCTGGTGCACAGTTCCGTTTTATGTCTAGCTGACTGCTTCCCTACCCCTGGTTAGCTGTTCTGAAACACTTCTCAAAAGGATGGCTAAGCAGGAGGAAATGGGTACCATGACAGAGTGAAGAAGCTGTTCTGTGTGGAAAAGCCCCGTAACAGTCCTTACACAGACTCAGTGGGCTAGCAGCACCTCTGTACAAAGAGAAATGAAACTGGGCTCGCCGATGATAAGCTACCCTCATTCTGGGAGATCATACTCTAGCATCTTGGATACTGAAATGCTCCACTGAGAATGGACAAGCACGTGGCATGAACATCTGTCACAGGACAAGGTCCAGGGCTCTCCGTTCCCTGCTTCCTGCTTGCTTTGAGTCACTGAGTTCCGGCTCCCACTTCCAACCCTTCCTTTGTGTTTCCTCCCCACTGTGAGCAGTCAGGATGTTCCTTCAGAAAATGACCTCTAAAACAGAAATGAGACCCGCCGCATCTCCTTGTTCCAGAGAGAAATGCCATTTCTCACCACAAGGAAAGATTTCTCTTTTCCTCTTATCATCCCCCGCGCGGGGTCCCCCCCACCCCAAGGAAACCTGCCAGTCTGTCCACACAACCTGGAGAACAAATACGTTTTTGATCCCTCTGTGAACAAACTTGGCTAGGCACCTGCCCAGCACGCGGGGGTGGCTGGCCCTCATCCCGACTCTGAGCCAACTCCTGCTCTCAGAGAGAGAAAGCAAAAATGATTGATTCAACATCTTAATGAAGATAAACAAACAGAGAGGAACATCAAATAATGGCCCTGACAGTTTGAAACAAACCAGAAGAACAGCTTAGCATGTCATAAAGGAAAAAAGCATTTCATGTGGGGACGGCAGTTGAATAATTTGTAAATATCACTGGCTTGGCATTATAGCTAATCCAAATATTTCCATTTCTCGTCATAAGTCACCCTCTGCTGATGCCTTGTCCTCTTCAGCTCACAGCTTTCACCCTGGAGTCTTGACAGAGGTGGAGGGGAGCGGAAGAGAGGGGCTCAAAGGTCCCATATGGAATGTGAATTAGTGGTCAACTTCCTGATTCCGAATGTTCTCTGGGGAAGACCACTGGCCCACCCAGAGGATCCACCCTCTTCTCTTTCACCTCTCCTAAAAAAGTATCAGTTCTCTTTAGACTGTGTTTTTGTTTTTTTTTTCGGTTTTTCGAGACAGGGTTTCTCTGTGTAGCTTTGCGCCTTTCCTGGGACTCACTTGGTAGTCCAGGCTGGCCTCGAACTCACAGAGATCTGCCTGGCTCTGCCTCCCGAGTGCTGGGATTAAAGGCGTGCGCCACCACCGCCCGGCGTGTTTTTGTTTTTTTAATTTGGTTTTTCGAGGCAGGGTTTCTCTGTGTAGCCCTGGCTGTCCTGGAACTCACTCTGTCGACCAGGCTGGCCTTGAACTCACAAAGATCTGCCTACCTCTGCCTCCCAAGTGCTGGGATTAAAGGTGTGCCACCACCGCCCAGGCTGGACTGTGTTCTTAATTCGAAGTGACTGAGCTTCCCCCTGGTTCCTAAACTGGAGAATAAAACCCTCTCTGGTCCTGGAGGAAAGAGGCAGTCATCTAAAATGTGTTCTGTTAGCCGGGCGGTGGTGGCGCACGCCTTTAATCCCAGCACTTGGGAGGCAGAGGCAGGCGGATCTCTGTGAGTTTGAGGCCAGCCTGGTCTCCAAAGCGAGTTCCAGGAAAGGCGCAAAGCTACACAGAGAAACCCTGTCTCGGAAAAACAGAAAAAAAAAAAAATGTGTTCTGTTGCTCTCGTGCCCTGCAGAGAAGAATAGTGAGGGAAAGACAGTCTTGTGAACGCTTGTGTCTAAGCCACCCTTGGATGGGTATGGAGGAGAAGCAGGAAGTTGGGATGGCGACTATAAAAAAAGATGCTCTGGGATCCTCCATGTTAGCCAGGACACTGATTTTGTTCTTATGAAAAATACCCATGGAAAATAGGAGCAATGTTGGGGTTGTGTTGTTGTGTTTTGGGACAGTTTCATGTAGCTCAGCTTGGCTTAAAAAAAGTGTGTGTGTGTGTGTGTGTGTGTGTGTGTGTGTGTGTGTGTGTGTGTGTGTGTAAGGGAAGACCTGTCAGATCAGCCCAGGCAAAAGACCACATTGGATGGGCGTGACAGGCAGGGGCCCAGAGAGAGGAGCTGCAGTTCTGAGAATTCTCCACAGGGAAGCAGTATGAGATCAGGGTTTAGACAGAGGCGCCCTCAACTCCACCAGCTTCCTTGGTTCCTTCTTCCAATGTGCAGATCTGTGGGCAAGCTCCCCTTTGGGTAGGGAGGGCTGTGAACCCTCAAGTCTGTTTCTCCGTTCTCAGATCCCCAGCTCTCAGCATGGTTCTTTGTCTATTCCACCCCTGACTTGTGCATTTTGGGGGTAGGAGAGGGGGATTCCCTCTTTGAGAATGTGTCTGATTTTGAGCTGCTTACAGGGAGGGCACTAACTGTTAGAGGGACTCTTAGGGGCACATCAGGTATGCGCTGGTCTTGGAGGTGTGGATTCTGGTAACTTCTCAATGGCTGGATGGCCTTTGACATTTCTCAGGAAGGAGTCAGTTCACCATTTGGTATGTTGAAGACGATGGAGCCAGTGATGACTTGGTTTTGTTTGAAATACAGAAAGCAGCACAACTTTATGGACAAAACTCCGAACGGAGAGTTTCCAGCTAAGACAACTACCTTGACAGGACTACACCCACACAGCGTGCGACGAGAGAGACTCTGCTCCCCTTCCTCCCTACGGACTAGAAATGATGTAAGGCATATTTCTGATTAATCTGAAGGTCTAACCTGCCGATGGAGCCTAGTTGGTAGGACGCTTGCCTAGCATGCACAAGGCCTGGGTTCAGCCCCAACGTTGAATAAAACTGTGGTGGCGCACACCTGTAACGCCAGCACTTAGAGGTGGAGGTAGGAAGATCCGGAGTTAAAGGCTATTCTCATCTATACGGTCCGTTCACAGCCAGGCTGGGCTACATGAGACTGTCTCAAACAATGACAACCACCACAACCACCACTGCCACAACCACCACACAGCCACAAAGCCTCAAGATCTGTGCTCTTTACGTAAGCCTTGTATAAAGTACTAAATATTGTGATTATGCTTTTTATGCATTTATGTGTACGAGTGTTTGCCTGCATGTATGTGTATGTACTATGTACATGCCTGGTGCCTGCAAAGGCCAGAAGAGGGTGTTGGATCCCCTGGAACTGCAGTTACAGATGGCTGTGAGTCATTACATGGGTGCCAGGAACTGAACCCAGGTCCTCTGGAAGAGCAGCCAGTGCTCTTAACCCTGATAACCCGTATCTCCAGACTGTGGCTATTCTTTTTTTTTTTTTTGTTATAATAATTTTTAAGGTAATGAACAGAATTGTTTAGATTTATCATGTACAACATGGTATTTTGAAATATGTGAATTTAAAGAAAGGTTTATTTTGCAGTGTTGACAGAACCTTGGGTCTTATACATGATAGATCAGTCATTTTGTGTGTGTGTGTGTGTGTGTGTGTGTGTGTGTGTGTGTGTGTGTGTGTGTGTGTTTTGAGACAGAGTTTCTCTGTGTAATAGTCCAGGCTGGCCTTGAACTCACAGAGATCCACCTGCCTCTGCCTCCTAAGTGCATCATCAAGCCTTGACATGAAAGCTCATTTGGACACAGAATCACCCAAAGCTGCTGATAATTTCTGGTTGATTGGGACAGAAGAGAACTCCTGGAGTCTACATCAAATACTGCATGTGACTGCGACTTATGAAAGATTAAAATAGCTGGGATTGAAGGTGTGCATGTCATGTGTCCTCACACCCAGATGAGTAAACATTTTTAAGACAGAAAAAAAATCGACCTTTCTTAGTAGATGTGATGGTGAATTCCTATAACCTGAGCACTGGGGAGGCTGGCACAGGAGGATTGTGAGTTTGAGGCTAGCCTGGGCTACGTAGCAAAATTCTGTCTCACAAAAAGAAGAAAAGCACTGACCTTTCTTCTGATGGCAGTCATTATTAAAAACTTGCTAGGAAGTTGACGTTTTGAAAATCTGCCTCAGACAATAAGCAGAACTCGCTGCTCCAGTATTTCATGTCCTTAGAGTGAAAAGAAAGCAGAGAGAGCGATATGGAAGGGAGCCGGGGTCCCTAAGTTATGTCGCGGGCGACCTCTTCTTACCTACCTCATTCTTTCACTTGAACTATTTCAGAACTTAAACTTTGCTTTTTTTTCTGTCAATTTTGAGGAAGGCGTGTGGCGCTGACTTCTTCACACGGATCTCATTTTTCCCCCTTAATAGCCTTCCTGAGTAATTTTCCGAGCCTTTAAATCAGTTACCTTCCTCCCAGGGAGACACGGTAGAAAGTAAACAAAAAACAGGGAGTGACGCTGGAGAGACAGCTCGGCACTTAAGAACACTGGCTGCTTTTCTAGGGGACCCGGGTTCGAGCCCTGGCACCCATATGTGCAGGCCATCATCTACAAGTCCAGTTCCATCGGATCTGATGCCCTCTTCTGGTTTCTGTGGGTACCAGGCATACACATGACGCACAAAATATACAGGCGGGCAAAACACTCATACACATAAAGTAAATAAATCTAACGAGAGAGAGAGAGAGAGAGAGAGAGAGAGAGAGAGAGAGGGAGGGAGGGAGGGAGGGAGGGAGGGAGGGAGGGAGGGAGGGAGGGAGGGAGGGAGGGAGGGAGAGAGAGAGAGAGAGAGAGAGAGAGAGCTGCTCTGTTGTGGGTCTCCCGGCTGTCTCTGCCCCTCAGAAGGGTAAAGGCTGGAAGTGGAGTGTCTGAGTGCATTCCTAGAGGGCTGTTCCCAAGACAGAGTAAGATGTAACAATGCTGGTAGCAAACAGGCAACTAGCCAGTCTAGAGCTACTCTGTGGCAAAAGTCAGGCTGGAGAAATAGAAACTGAGTTGTAGAAACAAAACAGAGAGCACAAATAAAATACTGATCTCTCTCCCATTTTCCACCAGGTAAGTAATGCAACCAGCGGAGGGAAGGGTGTCACCCTCAGAACACCCAGCTATTTTAATCTTTCATAAGTCACAGTCACATGCAGTATTTGATGTAGACTCCAGGAGTTCTCTTCTGTCCCAATCAACCAGAAATTATCAGCGGCTTTGGGTGATTCTGTGTCCAAATGAGCTTTCATGTCAAGGCTTGATGATGTTGCTAGGATCCGCGTGACCTGCGATTTTGTGTCTGTCTAGACAAGGTTAGGAAAAGGTAAGGGGGAGATGAAGCCCACTGGAACGACTCTTATTAGAGAGAAACTTGTTAAAGAAAGATTTTAACAGCTCAAACTACCTTCGAGGCCAATAAGGCCACCAAAACGGATTATTGGATCATGATGTGAGGTTAGAGAAAGGACGCCAGTGCTGACTGATTAGGAAGCAATTGGAAATAAATAAAAAGGCTACATTATGTGAAACGGAGGGTCACAGCATGGGAGCATCTTCAAGAGCCCTAGGTGTGCCCATCACATTTTTCAAGACACTCGTGAGTGCTTTGTGTATGGCTCAGGATTGCAGGTCTTTTGTATGAGATATTTTTAGATAAACTGATTTCACAAAGAGGAGGAAGGTGATGAGTATCGTGTTAATCCTCAGTCTTGACACCTTTGGGATCAAATTTGGTGCGGGGCACAAGTGAAATGAGTTTGGTGGCCTCAAGCTAGACTAACACCCATATGTATCCTTAAAGAAAATCACAAATCATCGGCTGGCAGCTGTGATCAGGGAGCGGCAGCAGCCGGAGTGTTACAGGTCAGGGGGAGGACTGGCTGGTAGAGCTTTGTTGGGGAAATGAACCAATACCTCCCAGCCTCCTGCTTGGCTTCTACTCAGGCCACCACCAACCTTCCTCATCCATAAAGACAAATATTCACACGATTGCAAAGCCTCTCTCTGCCCGACAAATCCAACATCAGTGTGTGTGTGTGTGTGTGTGTGTGTGTGTGTGTGTGTGTGTGTGTGTGTATAGAGGTGAGAGGACAACCTGTCAGTCTTTACATTCTACCCTATTTCATGCAGGGTCTTTCTGTTGTTCGCTACTGCATTCACCACAGTAGCTGGCCTGTGAATATTAGGGAATTCTCCTGTCCTCACCTGCCATCTTATTGTAGGAACACTGGGATAATATAATGTTTATATAATATAGATATAAATTTATATACATATATATTTATGTATAATACAGTTCTGTAATAATACAGGGATTACAGATTTACACTACAATGCCTGACTTTATGTGGATCCTGGGGATTTGAATTCAGGTCTTCATGCATGTATGCTAAGGGTTCTGACCACTGAACCATCTCTCCAGTCTCTAAAATTATTTTACAAAACCTCTAGCTGTCAGAGGCTGAAGTTAGTTGTAATGATATTAACTCATGGACATGGCGGAAAGGGAGAATTCCTATGTTTAAAATGCAATGGCCTTTAGCAAAATAATGGAATTTGTTTCAGTGAATTAAAAATCTAAACATTGCTCGCTTTCTCAGTGATGGGCTTCTGCCCCGTTGGAGGAAAACACAGAGAACAGAAAACGAGGGCCATGTGAATGACATTTACAGAGATCTCACACTGGAAAGGGCACATTTTATTATGACTCTGTGTCAAAAGTGTGGTTTCATCAGAAGGCAGGAGGCAAAAGACAGAGGCAATCAATATCTGGGCCTCTGATATCTGAAATAGGAAAGAAAATCATTATCCTGTTACGTTTCTCATGGCACAATGCTTGAAATACTGCACCTTGTTTCCATACTAATCCAGTATTTGGGGGGTTGTGGATTAAGAAACCCCTCGGAGAGGGTGAAATTAGAGCACAAAGCATTGATGAAAGTGTATGCAACATTTTAGGATGAAAACAGGGAGAAAGGCTGAGAAAAAAAAATTAACCTTTGGAAAAAGCACATAATCCAATTTCCTATTAGTATTTATCTAATAGCATGTGTTTAATTTCCGAGTCTCTGGAATTATCAGTAAAGAGTTCCTTCCTTCCAGCCTTTTGACCAAACAGACAGCAGACAGATTTCTAGTGGGGAGAGTTCCCTCGGAGGCACTGGGTTGCTTGAGTGCTACTTGTCTCTGTGTTTATTGAAAACTTCGCCTTATTGTTAGGAAGGCGATCCCACCCAAGGTGGGAAGTGTGTAGAGTTTGACGTTTGATTTAAAAATCCAGCTGTACCATTCACTTCTCACCGGAAAAGAAAAGCCTGGCCGCTGAACTTAAACGTTTGCAGATGAGGAAGGAGGGTTATTACTTATAAACCGTTCGGAACTTCTGTATCCAGCCTTAAGCGCAGTATTGGCTCCGTCAAACTGCTTCAAATATGACTATTTATAGGTTAGTATTTCCAGATACCCCAAGATAATTAACCTTCTTCCCCTCAGTTTTCTCTGAGCTTATGTTATGGAGAATGGGCTCACATCATTCATGTATGTATACAAAAAAACAAGTATAGCTGTCCTGAATCTGATATCTGTCCTTTTGTGGATATCATTACTTAGTTATTTAAATTCTGTTTTCCTTTTCCTTAGAACTATTATTGATGAGATTAGCATTATATAGCTGTAAAGTCACGACCTGTCTTTCTGGGCTCTCTGATGCAGCCCCATAGCAAGCTAAGTGGGTCCTTAATGAACAAGAAAAGGTTATCTGGCTGCAGGCTGTCCCTCAGCCTGCTCTGGCTAGAATCCACCAGCCATAGATAACAGTTCAAAGTCATGCAAATGAGGGCTGTGGTTACCACTCAGCTCCTGCCAGGGCGGATGTTCCTATGACCCAGTGGAAAACGCACAATGGGGCTAGGAAAAGTAGTGCTCTCCCAGGCACACTCCGTGTGGGGAGCTGGTTTGTCTCAACTGAAGAAACCACCATCCGCCATAGTCGCCCAACAGAATTGCTACAATTAGGGAAAACTGACAAGACCCGGTGCTGGTGAGGATGGGGAACAAATGTGATTTTTAGGCACTGTTGATGGGGTGTAGTTAGTAGAAACCCTTTGGGAAACCGCAGACTCTGTTAAAGCTAACTACGCAATGACCTCTCTGGCACAGTCACTTCTCTCCTAGGGGAATAAACGTCTGTAGAAAGGCCAGCACAATGGGCATCAGAAGACAGGGTTGGGGTGTTCACAACACCACCTCATCTCCCCGAAGTCAGAATGTTTGCGTAGGATAGGATGAAGTACAATGGACATGGGAACTCTACTTACTATGAAGCCCAGAGAACACAAGAACTAACGCCATATGCAGGACCACGTCCGAGTCTCATACATGTAACGCCCAATAGGAGAATCCAGGTGCGCAAAAGCAGTGCAGTGTGGTTCTGCGCGTCGGAGGTCCAAGGACGGACTGAGTTAACCTCATGAGAGAAGTCAGTGACCTTTGGGGAGAGAACGGTTGGGAAGAGGCTCTGCAAGAAGCTTGCCTGTGCTGGTAATGGGGATTACATGTGTTCTCTTCATGAAAAAAAAATCAGCTGAACTCCACATTTACAATTTGTACATCTTTCTGCACATAATTTACTACACTTACAATCCACAAAATTATTCTTCATGTAATTTGTTAGTAACTGATGTGCGTCAACTTCTGAAATTCTAGGAGAGGCAGGAAGAATGACTAAGGCAATTTCTCCTTAAGTGAAATTTCCTACAGGATTAGAAATTATTAGTTTCAGAGAGGCAATTATAAGTACAATTCAAAAGAATTTGTGTTTTTTTAGCCTGGAGCTTTTAAGGCTAAACAGCAATTTGGCTTAACTCTTCAAATACGGTTTGGGGGCTTGCATATAGTAAGGATTTTGTGAGTAGAGAGCCGAGCAGCCCTTCTGTGTGTGCGGGAGGATGTCAGCTGAAATCAATCAGGAACTATTTCACCGGAACATCAGGAAGGGTTTCTGGAGCAAGACGTTAACTTTTAGCTGGGTGTGATGACATGTTTATCATCTCAGTATGTGGGAGGTTGCAGCAAGAGGTTCCTGAGTTCTAGGCCAGCCTGGGTCAGAGTCCATCTCAAAAACAAGGGGCTGGCGTAGTGGGTAAAGTTTTTGCTGTGCAAGCGTGGAGATGTACATTTAAACCCCCAGCTCCCATGTAAAACCTGGGGTGGCTTCGTGTGCCTATAACTTCAGCTTGGGGGGGGGTTGGTGTGGAGACAGGAGGATTACTAGGGCTTGCTCGTTAGCCAGCTCAGAGAAAACCAAACCAAGCCAAGCCAAGCCGAACCAAACCAAAGCAGGGAACTCCGGTGTCTTAGTTAGGGTTTCAATTGCTGTGAAGAGACACCATGACCACAGCAACTCTTATAAAGGAAAGCACTTAAATGGCGTGGCTGGCTTACAGTTTCAGAGATTTAGTCCGTTATCATCATGGCGGGGAGCATGGCGGCATGCAGGCAGACATGTTGCTAGAGAAGGAGCTACTACATGTTGATATGCAGGCAACAGGAAGTAGACTGACTGACTGGGTATGGCTTGAGCATATATGAGAACTTAAAGTCTGTCTCCACAGTGACACACTTCCTCCAACCAAACCACACCTACTCCAACAAGGCCACGCCTCTCACTAATGCCACTTTCTTTGGGGGCCATTTTCTTCCAAATCACCACTTCCAGGTTCAGTAAGGGACCTTCATCAAAGAGACAAGGCAGGGAGTGATAGAACAAGACATCTGACGTCCTCCTTTGGTCTTCTCAGGCGCGCATGTGTGTACTTGCTTGCATACTCTGGCACCCTCCCCCACACAGATATGCCTCCTTGAACACCAGGCACACACATGGTGCACAGACACACACGCAGGCAAAACACTCATTCATGTGAAAGAAATCTTTCAAAGAAGTAGGAGGGCTGGGGGTGTGGCTAAGTCGGTACAGGGTTTATCCAGCATGCAGGAGGTCCAGGGTTTGATCACCAGCACCATGTGGACCGGTTTGATGTTACACTTGGGAGGTAGAAGCTAGAAGATCAGAGGTTCAAGGTTGGGGCTAGGAAGATGGCTCACCTGGTAACACAAGGGCCTGAGCACACACCCCTAACAACCCTGTTAAATCTGGGCAGGCATACTTCTGTAAGCCGAAACGCTGCTGGAGCAGGGAGAGAAGAATCCTGGAGCCTGCTTGTTTTGTAGAGTAAGTGGGCTCCAGGTTCAGTGAGAGACCCTACCTCAAAAAATAAGGTGGAGAACAACTGAGGGTGAGGGAGTGAGGGAGGGACTGGACATGGACCTCTGTCCTCCATAGGAGCGTGAATACACGTGTACTAGTATTCATGAACACATGTGCTTGAGTACATATACATGACTATGTACATGCACACACAAATTAATTAAATGAGAGAGAGGGAAACACTGGGGGCCTCTAGGGAGCTGAGCTGGGTTGAGAGTAAATTCATACCAAACATGAAAAAAAGAGGTGGATTTTTTTTTTTTTAAGACAGAGTCTGACTGTGTATCCCTGACTGGTCTGGAACTCTCACTGTGTAGATTGGACTGGGCTTGAACTCACAGAGATATGTCTAACAAAAGAGTTTTTTTTAAAAATGTAAATTAGTATTATTTATTCATTTGTAATTTTAAAATTTTTGTTGTTTTGAGATAGGGTCTCCCCTGGCTCAGGCTGACTTCAAACTTGAGGATGACCTTGAACTTCTTATCCTCTGGCCCGCACTTTCCAGGGCTGGAATTACAGGAATGTATCACCATGCCGTGGGCCAAGAGGAGTTTTAGATGATAGAAAATTCTAGAAGTTCCTCCCTTCCCCACTGATTCTTTTTCCTCCACACACCTCACTCTTCCTGCCTCTAACAAAAACTGTATTCAAAAGATCTAAGTGAATTACCCTGGGTTTGCTTTGCTTTGCTTGAGTTTTGCTTTTAGGCTCAGAAATATAATAAGCTAAATTAGAACATACATCTAAAATATTTATTTATGTAGAGACAGGTTTTCACTAGGCAGCCCAGCTTTGCCTGGAACTCTTGATCTGGCCTCAGCCTCCCAAGCACGGGGTTAGAGGCATACACTATCATGTCCGGGTAGAAGAATATTTTTAGTACACCTCCAAATATCCGCTTGAAAGGGAGAGAGTTCAGAGTCAAGGTTTTCAGTGTTAAAAGTGCAACCGGCTTTTTAGCTCAATTCCTATGTGGCTTTGGAGCGGTCTAAAAACTGCTGATTCTTGCTTGGTAAGTGGAGACTGAATTATAGCGACTAAGGTCTGGAGACTCAGAAGTAGATTAATGCCTCATAAAGACCTATGCAAGATAAAAATACTCACAAGGAAATTTAAGGCCCTTCCAGTTTCTGGTTTCTCACATCTCTGGGGTGGCTTTCTGGTATAAGTGAGACACTGGAGCTCAGTTCCTGGCAGTGAGGCGGGGCTCCGAATTCTGTGGCTGAGCCCTTAGACTGGGCACCTCCCTAGTTACTCCGAGATGTCTACTTCATGTGTTCTGATTCTGTGCCGCACCAAGCATGCCGCTGTCCCGTTGTCCTGCTGTCCTGTGCCTACGGACTGCTGAAGATGAGAACACAGGGCAATGCCCTGTGTGTGCAGATTGCTCTCCACGCTAGGTCATGAAGTTTCTGGAAGGGCAGAAGCAACTGCCAGCTTCCACCAGTCAGGAATAGAACCAGCCCATAGATTTTTTTGGGAAATAAAATTACTGAAACACAGTCAGTTTAACTAGTCTTTATGGATTCACAGTGACACATAGTTAATTACGGACCCATTCTAATTCAATCAAAACTCTGCAGGCATGCTCTGTGAGTACAGGGACCATGCCAGGGAACAGGGGAAAGAGACGATGACCTCTAGATGGATGTCTGAAATGGTAAATAAATATAAGAGGGGAATATGAGTGGGAGTCACAATAAATACCTGTGGTTCACAGAAGGAGATGCTCGAAGGTGGTGGAAAAAAATACCTCAAGCTAAACCAGGCACTGGTGGTGCACACCTTTAATCTCAGCACTTGGGAGGCAGAGGCAGGTGGATCTTTGAGTTCAAGGCCAGCCTGGTCTACAGAGCAAGGTACAGGACAGCCGAGGGCTACACAGAGAAACCCTGTCTCCAAAACCAAACCAAACCAAACCAAACCAATCAACCAACCAAACAACAACAACAACAACGAAAACCAAACGCAAGAACAAACAAAATACCTCAAGCTAGACTCTGAGTGACGGTAGTGAAGGAGTGAGGGTGAGTGGACAGCTTGGAAGTCTATGCTGAGTACGAGTGTTCCCAACCAACAGGGACCAGACTGCAGCCTAGAGATGTTCAGGGCAGTGCACGTGTGGGTGTGTTCCAGGACACAAGGCTGACATTCTGGAAACACGGAGGGCTCAAATACAGAATTCCAGTGATGTAAGCTTCCTGTCTGTGAGGCAGACACTGGAGGTTTTCAGCAGGAAAAGATCGTGAGAAAACCAGAGTTATCTATCGATAGACACAATTTAAATATTCTTGGATTTTTTTTTTCCATAGACGGGTCTGAGTCTGGAGCCTAGGTTGGTCTTGAATTTGTAAATACTCCTGTCATAACCTCCTTAGTACCAAGACCACAGGCTTGTGTCAGCATTTCTGGCTGCCCCCCCTGGATATTTCTAGAGCAATATATCTAAAGCTACTGAATGGGTAAAAAAATGCTTTCAAAATTTTCTCCCATAATTTTCTTTTAAAACAATGGATTAAAAACCCATTGTTCTATAGGACGCCATAAAAGAACAAATATTAAACAACAACAAATACATATGTTTTAATTTAACTTAGCTGTTTTTAAGACAAGGTCTCACTTTGTAGCCCTGGATGGCCTGGAGCTTGTTATGTAGACCAGGCTGGCCTTGAACTCAGAGATTCATCTGCCTGCCTTTGCATGGTACCACCGTGCCCAATTATTAAATATTTTTGTTTTGATTTATGTGTACGGGTGTTTTGCTTGCGTGTCGTGTCTGTACCACATGTTTACAGTGCCCTTGGAGGCCAGAAGAGGGTGTTGGATGCTCTGGAACTAGAGTTACAGACCGTTGTCAGTTGACATATGGGTGCTGGGACCCAAAGCCAGGTCCTTTGGAAGAACAGCCAGTGCTCTTAACCTCTGAGCCTTCTCTTTAGTCCCTTAATTTAAGTTCTGGAGATACGGTCTTGCTATGTTGGTTAAGATGGTCCAACTTCTGGGCTCAAACAATCTTCCTGTTTCAGCACCCTGAGTAGCTGTAGGCACAAGCTGCCATGTCTGACTTGAACAAACGCACAGCAGAAATGTTTACAGGCCATCTCCCTGAATCTAGCTTGAGGTACTTTCCCCCACAGCCTGTGAGCATCTCCTTCTGTGAACCACAGGTATTTATTGTGACACTCACTTTTTTTAAAAATAATTTATTTATTTTTATTTTATGTGCATTGGTGTTTTGCCTGTGTGTAGATCTGTGTGAGGGTGTCACGTACCCTAGAACTGGAGTTACAGACAGTTCTACCATGTGGGTGCTGGGAATTGAACCCAGGTCCTCTGGAAGAGCCATCTCTCTTATTCTTCTCATATTTATTTAACCATTTCAGACATTCAGGTAAAGTCGCATGTATTTGCTTAATTCAGAGACCATTTGGGAAGGGGTGGTGGTGCTGGCGTACGGTAATCTTCTCAGTCAAAGTTTATACTGCAAACATATAATAGGGTCCAATCTTATGCAAACAGAGTTGCCTACAATATGGAATTAAAACATATGAAATAGGTTTAATGTTTTTGCCAAGGGTATGGGAACACCTTTGACAAACATTGCTTTTGTATAAACCTCTTTGAATCTACTCAATTTCAATGTATTTGGATAGAATGATAAAGAACTATAGGGAAGCCAGGCATGGTAGCACATGCCTTTAATCCCAGTACTTGAGAGGCAGATGCTTGAGGATCTCTGTGAGTTCAAGGCCAGCCCAGTCTACATAGGGAGACTCTGTCTCAAAACCTAACCTAACCAAACCAAACCAAAACCAATAAGGACTATAGTGAAGAGGAATTTATAATATAATAGGGAAGAACAGATACTATGGTCTTTGGTTAATTCATGGAACGGTGGGACAGTATTAGTGTCTCTAACATACATTGTGAATTCTCTACAGTAAAACAGTATGCTTCTCCCTCAGTAGTTAGAAATAAATGGGACTGAATAAGCTAATAGCCCTACACATTACACACACATAGGATAGGCTTTCTGTAGCCCTAACTCTTGCTAACACAGTAGGTGCTTAATAAACATTTTATAAATCAATGACTTGCAGGGAGCCAGAGATTTTAGGTCCCGTTATTGATTCTGCTGCACGTTGATTTATCAAGCAGATTTAGGTAGATAACCCCTCTGTGCTCATTTGATTTTTTCCTTTCTAAAATCAAGATGATGAAACATCTTCTACGGAAATATGGCGATGCTTGAGATACTGTGTGCAAAATGATGTGCATGCCTTGGAAGGAAGGAATCTTATAAATAGGAGGCATTGTTCAGGTTACCCTCAGCATTCAAATTTAATTTGTGCCACACGGAATACGTGGAAGGCCCATGACCTCGGTAATGAAAGCTGCCAAGCCCTGGATGCCCATGGAAGGACACTTTCCTTCCCTGGTTTGCTGGCTGAGAGAGACTGACTGCTGTTTCTCTTGCCCATCTGCCGTAACTCTGATACTCTTGTTTGCTCAGCCTCATCCTGATCTCTCATTATGGACACTGAAACGAGCAGATCCTTTAAACAGCGGAAGGTAGAAGGTGTGTACGTCTGAAAGAACAGTAATTAGGGCCCTTGTTTTAAGGATGAAGAGTTAGACAGAGATGGGTAAAGAACACTGACGGGGACATGCGCGAGGAAAGACAGATCAATCCCAATGATTCATCATGCCAGGAGCTGTCCAAATAATCAAGGGTATCAGCTAGGGTGATGTATAGCTGATGTCACTTGGCGAGACCCTTAACAAGGCAGCGAGTCCAAGAGTTGCCGGTGGTCAGTGGGGTATCACAGCGCGAGCCAGGCCAGGGCAGGGGACACAGACCATCCATCACTGACCCAACCTAATGGCTAGGCTTATTAGTAAACATTCGCTGTGCCTGACAGCCCGTAATGGTACAGGATGTTCTCTGACTGTCCCCCGAACAAACCAGGCCACCTGACAGATGTGTGAAATCTGCGGTCTTTCTTCAGATTCTCTGAGTGAGCATAACTCACTCCATTTTATTGATAGAGGCAAGAGCAAGTCTTCAGGAGAAAGAAGAGAAAAGAGCTACATGCAAAGCATTTGGCAAATGCATTCTTAATCTACCCCCCGCCCCCCGCCCAAGATGGTTTTTCTCTTCTTCACAGTAAATCAGGAAAGTGACATTTTACGTTGACGTATGCACACTATTCTATAGGCGTGACTGGAGTGAGTTTTGTCTCTATCTCTCCCTACTATGGATCAGAAATTCCCAAAGTGGAAATAAAATCCACTCTCGGTACTAAAGATATCTAAGTCTACTTTAACTACATTATGTTCTTGGAGGGGCTAGCTTAATGGACTAAGTAGGAGGTTTGAAATATCTAGACTTCCTGGAACCTCAGGTTCAATTCCCGGCTGAATTGGCTCAGTCCTGCCGTCTTCACTGGCAGAGAAATTAAAATCCTAAGATGCTTACGGGGCACGGATCTCTTAGCTGAGTCGCAGTAGCCTGTAATCTCTTTTTCTTTTCTTTTCTTTCTTTTTTTTTAACTTCCTAGAAGATTCTGTATAATCTTCCAGGCCAGCCTGGTGCCCAACATTCAAAAGAGAACCAATCGTTTTTTAAGAAGAGGGCAGCTCCCTTCCCCTCAACCAACTCGGAGACATTCTTAACCATCTGTGGTTGGAAACGAGCAGAGTTTTGCAATTCCGACTTCTCCTTGCTATCACTTTCTCTTTGATTTCCAGGATTCTGGTCTGGCCTCGGTCCTCAGCACATCTTCCTCTTGGCTTGTCCTTGTCTTCCTCTTTAGCTTTGGATATGGATTTTCAGTTCTGGCACAGGCTAGTTGTTCCAGCCTGACTTGACTTGATTTGGGACTGTCCCCCATTCTGCCTTCCAGGACTGGCCTGATCCTTCAAGTCTCACTTTAGTTTCTGTGGGTAGAGAGGACATGGCAGGACAGGAGCCTGGCAGGCTGTTTGCTCAGCTGTACCTGTTTGTTCCTGTGCTCTTGCCCCAGCACAGCACACAGTGGCTGTGGTGACAAGGGAGTCCTTTGATGTATCTACAGCTTGGTGTGCAGAATGAGTGGGCTCGATGTGGGCACACGATTCCTTCTTAGGCCTGATGCTCTCAGGTCCTGTCCTTGGTTTCTGTCTGTGACCTCCACCACCCAGGTTTCAGCTAAATAGAGAAAGAAACTGGAAAACACGTTCAAAACTACATTTTATGCATCATTATAGCCACTGATGATTGTCAGTCAAGTAGGAATACCGAATTGTGAATTTCAGAACTTTATAGAACGCAGAGTTTGGCATGGAGGGTATTTACACTGAGAAGAAACTGAAGAACACAGTCTTAGCTGGGTGTGGTGCCATACACCTGTCGTCCTAGCCCTCAGAAGGCTGAGACAGGAAGATTGTGAATTCAGGGCCAGCCTGGACTACATAGTTTCAACCAACTCATCAACCAACAAAACCCTAGACCTCAAAGCCTAGCACTGTTGGGATGGAGACAGGTAGATCACAAGAGCTCACAGGCCAGTCTGTCTAGCTTAAAGGATGAATTTCTGATTCCATCGAGAGACCCTGTCTCTAGGCAACAAGGTAGACAACAATAGAGGGAGACCCCCCCGAGTCCTGCTCTGGTTTCTGCACATGCATGTCAAGTACACACTCACATGCATGTACCACTCACACACAAAAGAAAAGAAAATTTTAATAAAAACAAGACCACAGCGTCAACTTACTTATGCTGATTGTGGGGTCTGGAAGGAAGGACTCTCACTGGCTAGTACCGTGAAAGCGGCTCTTGGGCCAGATGCCTGCCCTGGATCTAGGTGTCCCTGACTATATGAGGCTTGAGCACGAAACCTCTGCATCTGTTTTCTCATCTAGAAGTTGGACAAAGTGCTAACGTCTATCTTAGAGGGCTGTTATCAGGACAGAATGGTTTGCTTTCGAATCCTGTTTAGAACTGTACCTGATTCTGGGCATGGTGGTTCATGCCTGTAATCCCAGCACTTGGCAAACTGAGGCAGGAGGACTGAGAGCTTTAGGCTACCATATACCGTAGTATATTAAGGCCAGCCTGGGCTACAGAAGAAGACCTTGTCTCAAGAGCAAAAAGTATGTTTGGCATACAGTAGCACTACATAAGTGTGGGTTAAACAGAGATGACTGTTGGGGCCATAAATTCCTTCAAGCATTTTAGAGCATGTTCATGTGTCTATTCTGTCATTAGTGAGTAGCAGAGACATTGTGACCTATATTTAATACTGCAATTAAATTGCGGGCTTGTGCACAGGAAGAAGACATTGATGCTATTCAAGACCGCTATGATTGCAGGAGACATCGTTACATAAGGGGTGTGTGTGTGTGTGTGTGTGTGTGTGTGTGTGTGTGTGTGTGTGTGTGTGAGAGAGAGAGAGAGAGAGAGAGAGAGAGAGAGAGAGAGAGAGAGAAACTTTTTAATCCACTACAGAAAATTCTCACATCTCTCTCTCTCTCTCTTTTTGCTATGCACTGTACCTAGCTCAAGGACCAATGTGGCACATTCCCGTTGCTAATAAGCCTCCCATGGAGAGCACTGACATTTGAATAGCCCTAAATGTTTTCTGACATCTGGCCAGAGCTAATCATAGATTCTTATACAGGCTGGTTCCTGCTTTCAGAATAGGTACAGATACTGCTTCAGGATAGTTAGATTCTTAAATGGTACCCGGCACGTAGCAAAGGTAGGCATAATTTAAGCATTAAACTAGGTATTGTGCGATAACTGGGAAAAGAGCCTGGCAGCCATCAATTACACCCCACTTATATGCCAGTTTCTCTTCTAAGTGCTTTCTGTGTATCACCTCATTTCAATCTCATAACAAGCCCAGGAGCTAGGCACGCTCTTATTCTACAGATAAGGAAACCAGGCAGAGAGAGCAAACACCTTGTGACTTAGCTCACAGCTAAGCTTAGTGGATGAGCCTTAAGGCCAGACCCCAAGCATTTCATGAAGCCGAGGGAGTACCAGGTACTGCAGATTTGGGATAAAAGAGAGGCATGTGCTTGTGCGTGCTTGTGCGCGCGCGCGCGCACACACACACACACACACACACACACACACACACACGTTCCTAATTGAGGTTCCAGAGCCCTTTCCAGGCAGGCAAGGAAATACACAGTTGAATACCTGTGTCTTAGCTCAAAGGGGAGAAAGCTCTTAACATCTCTCAAATATTGCTATGCTCTGGAGATACCAATGCATGTGGGCCTGTGTTCCTGTCTGGGTGTCCTTGAAGGAAGGCGTAGATGATATTCTCTTTATGCCCACCTAAATGTTTGTATAGAGCAGGCACATCACAAGAACCCAGAGAATAAGTGGCAACATTCTTTTTCAGCTTAAGGTTCTGAAGGTTTTGTGTGAACATTTACTTATTTTTGTTTTTATTACATGGATGTGAATACGAAGCCGAGAGAGAGGTGGTTGTCAGCTGTTTAGAAGAATCAGTTCTGTTATCACAAACCATTTATAAGATTTGCTCAAAGACCCAACTTGACACTGTTCCACTCCCTTACCTTGGGTTATGTGTCTTGCCTGGTGCTGAATGCCAGCATTACCCTCCCCAATAAACACCAGAAAGACGTTTTAACCTAAACACTGTTTTTCAGAGCAATGAAATCTAATGGCAACTCCTTCACCTCTAGGCTGGCCAAACCAAGTGTTAATGACCAAAGAGCATTCCTCATCTTGCGCTCGGACAGGGTGCTCTGAGAGATGGCTCTTGGGCTTGGTCCAGTTTTCAGTGCAAAGTGTACATGTGACAAAAGCCAGCCCTAAAACTCACCTCGTTGATGATCGTGTCCCTGGGAAGGGTAGAGCATCCAGGCCCAGACCCTGGCCTGAAAAATGCTCAGTTTCCAACCGTGCCTCTTCGGGTCAGAATGTGGGTCAGGGAGACTTGCCCAGCCATGGCTACTACTGACTGGCCTGTCGGCTCTAGGCCTAAAAAAAGATGTGGACTTCCTGGAATAGCTACCCTGCAGTTTTTACAGGAATGAGATTCATTAAATTAAAATACTAAACCAGTCAATTTTCTTGTTGCAACCTGTTTCTTAGAAGTTGCTGGCTGTGTCAGTGGCTCCCTTTCAGGGTGTTTCCTCATGGCCGTAAAGCTCTGTGCCTTGTTCTAAGCTCCAAAGTCTATTTTCATAGACTCTTCTAGAGCTTCTGGATGAGGAGAGCTAGAAAGATCACCTTCAGCAAAAATGATTGGTGTATGGATTCATGGGACAAATAAAGCCGTAGACATAATCAGGATAATTATCTCTTAAATTTGTTTTATTTTATTTTTTGGTTTTTCGAGACAGGGTTTCTCTGTGTAGCTTTGCGCCTTTCCTGGAACTCACTTGGTAGCCCAGGCTGGCCTCGAACTCACAGAGATCCGCCTGGCTCTGCCTCCCGAGTGCTGGGATTAAAGGCGTGCGCCACCACCTCCCGGCTTGTTTTATTTATGATTAAAGTTTAGAAACTTTTTATTAGATGAACACTTCAAAATAGAATAGAGGCCAAATAAAATATTAAACTGAAGGGTCTTTGCATAAAAATATCCCTGGAGGGGCTAGAGAGACGGCTCAGTGGTTAAAGAGTACTTGCTGCTCTTCTAGAGGACCAGGGTTCAGTTCCCAGCACCTACATCAAGTGGCTCACAACTTCCTGTAAGTACCGCTCCAGCAGATCTAACACCCTCTTCTGGCCTCCGTGGTCACCTGCACGCACACACACACACACACACACACATACACACACACACACACACACACACACACATACACATGCACGCACTCATACACTTATACACATAACTAAATAATAAAGTAAATTTAAAAAAAGACATTGGATAGTTCTTTATGATAACGAGGTCCCTTATGCATGTTATTCCATGCAATCCTCATGACATAGAAGGCAATTGTGATATGGATGATGAGGAAAGAAGTCTCTGAACATTGACGTAATGTGTACAGGTTAAGGGGTAGATACGCAGGCAGCAGGGTTTGGGTCTCTTCACCCTGCCCTAGTTTCTTTGAACCTCAGTGTTTTCAAGTCAGTATACACAGTAGTTTTCAGGAGAGTTTCTTTCGTATCACTTAGAGACCTTCATCACATCTCTAGAGACCTCCATCACATCTCTAGAGACCTCCATCACATCTCTAGAGACCTCCATCACATCTCTAGAGCCCTTCATCACATCTCTAGAGACCTCCATCACGTCTCTAGAGACCTCCATCACATCTCTAGAGACCTCCATCACGTCTCTAGAACCCTTCATCACATCTCTAGAGACCTCCATCACATCTCTAGGGACCTCCATCACATCTCTAGAGCCCTTCATCACATCACTAGAGACCTCCATCACATCTCTAGAGCCCTTCATCACATCACTAGAGACCTCCATCACATCTCTAGAGCCCTTCATCACATCACTAGAGACCTCCATCACATCTCTAGAGCCCTTCATCACATCACTAGAGACCTCCATCACATCTCTAGAGCCCTTCATCACATCACTAGAGACCTCCATCACATTTCTAGAGCCCTTCATCACATCACTAGAGACCTCCATCACATCTCTAGAGACCTCCATCACATCTCTAGAGACCTTCATCACATCTCTAGAGACCTCCATCACATCTCTAGAGCCTCATCTGTTCCACCAGATCTTGGAATGAACTCCTGGTTGCTCTGGAGAGTTACAAATTCCCTTAAATCTTCTGCTTGGAAGCATGCCCACACGAACTGTTCCTTAGTCAGGTCACTAGACCATTACTTCAGAAAGGACTAATATAGTGGGGCACAGTCTTGTCACAGCAGTTGTGTAAGCAGGGATGGCAAGACACATGCTGTAGAGAGAGGGCTGAATGGAGACGGGGAAGCCATAGACAGAGAAGGTAAAAGGCAATTAACAACTGACCCAGCTGGAGGAAGCCGCTGTACCAATGATTTACCCAGGCGAGAAGGTTTTGAAGAGTGAGGGAGCTGTTGCTGTTTCCTCAGTTAACACCGAGGAGACATGGTGGTCAGAGGTATCTCACTGCTGCAGGGGACATCTACTGAGGAAAGCCGCAGACAGTTCAGAAGAGAGGCCAGGCGGGCTGCAGCTGACAAGGTCATGGGCTGCAGTTGACAAGGTCATAGGGGTGGGCTGCACTGACAAGGTCATAGGGGTGGGCTGCACTGACAAGGTCATAGGGGTGGGCTGCAGTTGACAAGGTCACAGGGGTGGGCTGCAGTTGACAAGGTCACAGGGGTGGGCTGCAGTTGACAAGGTCATAGGGGTGGGCTGCACTGACAAGGTCATAGGGGTGGGCTGCAGTTGACAAGGTCATAGGGGTGGGCTGCAGTTGACAAGGTCACAGGGGTGGGCTGCAGCTGACAAGGCCATAGGGGTGGGCTGCAGTTGACAAGGTCATAGGGGTGGGCTGCACTGACAAGGTCACAGGGGTGGGCTGCAGTTGACAAGGTCACAGGGGTGGGCTGCAGCTGACAAGGTCACAGGGGTGGGCTGCAGCTGACAAGGTCATGGGCTGCAGTTGACAAGGTCATAGGGATGGGCTGCACTGACAAGGTCATAGGGGTGGGCTGCAGTTGACAAGGTCATAGGGGTGGGCTGCACTGACAAGGTCACAGGGGTGGGCTGCAGTTGACAAGGTCACAGGGGTGGGCTGCAGCTGACAAGGTCACAGGGGTGGGCTGCAGCTGACAAGGTCATGGGCTGCAGTTGACAAGGTCATAGGGGTGGGCTGCAGCTGACAAGGTCATAGGGGTGGGCTGCAGTTGACAAGGTCATAGGGGTGGGCTGCACTGACAAGGTCACAGGGGTGGGCTGCAGTTGACAAGGTCACAGGGGTGGGCTGCAGCTGACAAGGTCACAGGGGTGGGCTGCAGCTGACAAGGTCATGGGCTGCAGTTGACAAGGTCATAGGGGTGGGCTGCATTGACAAGGTCACAGGGGTGGGCTGCACTGACAAGGTCATAGGGGTGGGCTGCAGTTGACAAGGTCATAGGGGTGGGCTGCACTGACAAGGTCATAGGGGTGGGCTGCAGTTGACAAGGTCACAGGGGTGGGCTGCAGCTGACAAGGTCACAGGGGTGGGCTGCAGCTGATAAGGTCACAGGGGTGGGTTGCACTGACAAGGTCACAGGGGTGGGCTGCAGCTGACAAGGTCATGGGGTGGGCTGCAGCTGACAAGGTCACAGGGGTAGGCTGTACTGACAAGGTCACAGGGGTGGGCTGCAGCTGACAAGGTCACAGGGGTAGGCTGCACTGACAATGTCATAGGGGTGGGCTGCACTGACAAGGTCACAGGGATGGGCTGCAGTTGACAAGGTTATGGGGTGAGCTGCAGAAGCCCTTTGGAGCTCATATCATGCCACCATATGCCCTGGATGCCAGGTGTGGAGCCACAGGATTTAATGTTCGCTCTTCTGGGTTTTGGTCCCACTCACTTTAATCTCAATCCTTCTTTGACCGCCCCTTTTAAAAATGAATATTTATGGAAATGATGTAACTTAAAAAATTTCGCCGGGCGGTGGTGGCGCACGCCTTTAATCCCAGCACTCGGGAGGCAGAGCCAGGCGGATCTCTGTGAGTTCGAGGCCAGCCTGGGCTACCAAGTGAGTTCCAGGAAAGGCGCAAAGCTACACAGAGAAACCCTGTCTCGAAAAAACCAAAAAAAAAAAAAAAAAATTTCTTATATTTTATAGAAGCTCATGATCAAGAATTTGATTTGAGTTTCAGAAGAGACTTTGGACTTGAACTTTTGAGTAGTGTGGGAATAGTTAAAACCATGGGGAGCTGCCAGTGAGATGGCACCACTGAGGTGAAGGTGCTTACCACATAAGCCTGACCTCAGGACTGAAATCTCTGGGACTATGAACTAAAACAATTCATTTCTTCCTTTAAGTTGATTTTTCTCAGGTGTTTGTAATAGCCATGAAAATCTGAGGAACATGGACAGAGATTTTATAGTCAGAGAAACTAAGTCAGCAAGCTAAGCTGAGCTGTCAAAAGGGACGGCCTTGCTCAGAAAGCGAGAAGGAGCTGGGAGAGCTGGCCAGCACTTAGGAGTGCTGGTTGCTCTTTCAGAGGACCCTAGATCAAAGGCTCTCAATGGCCTGTGACTATGATGCTGTCTTCTGGCCTCCTGAGGCCTATGTGTGCACTTGTGTGCCCGCACACGTGTGTGCACGCACACAGGCACACAGACACACAGACACACACAGACACACACACACTGAAAACAATTTTAAAATAAACAAACTGAGAGTGGGCTCTCCCTCTGGTCTTCCCTATGACCCCCATTTACCTCATCCACCCTACAACCCCCTTAAGTGCCTCTCAGAATGGCCTAAAACTCCTTGGAATATAGCTTGAAAACTACCATTGCTGGGCCAGTCCTCTGCGAACTTAAAAATTCAGGTTCTTGAGTGTTGTTGCAGAAGAGCTGAATCACTCTGTGGCCTGAGACCTAGGAACCTGAATGCACGGCTGGGGACCACTTTTTAATCTTCCTCCCATCTGAAATGTGAGGGACAGGAGGTGTGACACTCTAGTATTTTGTACTCCACTCTGTAATGGCCAGTTGATTTCTATGCATCCTAAGCCATCACCAGGTGGGAACATTTCCATGCGAAGGTTTCAGTGCTCTTGTTCTATAATGACATGAGAAGAAGGCTTTTCCTGTAGGGTAGTGGTTACCATGTTCTCTTCATAATGACACAGGCATAAATATTTACATAATGATGAAAAAGTTTCTATATTTATAGAAGCAGCAGATGGCCATGGGAGTGCCATGAATGTTTTTGAGTCATCGGTAAGGGCTCCGCTGTGTATTTTCCAGGTCTGGGTAAATGTCAACCTTTACCCAGGATATGGCAGCATAAAGTGTATGGAAACAGGTACAGTGTGGAGTCAGAAAGACAATGCTCTGCCTTTCCCACAGGCTGTGAGTAAGTATCCCATTGCATTAGCCCGAGTCACCTTGATTGCTACAGTTTCAATAGCTTGTTCAGACATCGATTGCTGTCATGTCACCCGGAGAAAAGGATTAATAATAGGGTGCTCAGGTTGGCTCAATACTGCTGATAGTGTCTGACGAAAGACCGTTAGTAGGTCTCCCATGGGGACACTGCCTGGGTAGGGGAGCTCCAGGAACATCATTCAGGATTTTGCAGAATAATGACAAACTCCAGAACTTCAGCCTACAAAACCTAACCAACAGTTTCTACTTTCTTTTTCTTTTTGGTTTTTCGAGACAGGGCTTCTCCGTGTAGTTCTGGTGCCTGTCCTGGATCTCGCTCTGTAGACCAGGCTGGCCTCAAATTCACAGAGATCCGCCTGGCTCTGCCTCCCGAGTGCTGGGATCAAAGGTGTGCACTGCCACCGCCCAGCCAGTTTCTACTTTGAAATCAATCCACTTCCAGGTCTTCCTTTTCTGAGGCTCATGGGTGATTCAGAGGTAAAATTTCTAGTGGATATCCACAGCCACTGACTGTGTCCTGTGTAGGTCACTGTCTGAATTGCTTCCAAGGGAGGCAACCCTACCATTCCTGACTGTGAGACCAAAGACTCTTGGTTTGTCAGGGGCATCTGAGAACGGTTTGCAGAAATGCACTCCACCTCCAGGGGGAGCTGGCTGTGACTGGGGCTGATGGATGCCTCAGTCTGGGGACATCACAAGTTCGGGGAAGCCCATGTAAAAGAAACCCCACATCAGCTACAGAAAATGGATTGGAGCAGCTTTGAAAAGGGAGTTGGTGGTTTAACTGGGATTAAGGCGAAGGGGGCTACGAAGAAAGAACGGGAGCTGGAGAGGTGGCTCGGTGGCTAAGAGCACTTGCTGCTCCCGTGGAGGACTCAAATTCAGTCCCAGGACCTACGTGGCGGCTCCCAATTATCCTTAACCCAAGGGGACCCAACACCCTCTTCTGATCTCCATGGGCACCAGTCACACATGTGGTGTACATACACACACGCAGGCAAGACACTCATGCACATAAAATGAATAAATCACGGGGGGAAAAGAAAGGTATTGGGCACGGTGGTGCATGCCTATGCTCTCAGGAGGATAGGAGTTCAAGGCTATCCCTGACTATGAGTCTGCAGCCAGCCTGGATTACGTGACATCCTGTCTCAAAAACTGATGTCTTTTTTCTTTTTGAAGAGAAAATGGTGCTAGCTCTTCCTGTTGAAAAGAAGTGGGCAGATGCCTGCACCAAACGGTGTGCCATCACTGAACCAGCTCTTCCTAGTTGGGCAAGTTTGGAAGCTTGGACTACAAAGAAGAGAGCCCATCCAGATGTCCAAGTCAAATAAGTACGGTGACCCGACGGACCGTGATACTCCAAATGCATCTTTACTGTACGAACTGTATAAACCACAGGCAAAAAAGACTTCAAAACACAAGCTTGATGTTGGGTCTAGTTCATCTGGCCTTCTAGGACAGAGTTCCAAGTCATTTGTGGGGTTAGTTTTGGGCAGTGGTAGGTGCTAAAAGCATCATCCCCTGAGCCAGCAATGCAATGACAATATGCCTTCTTATTCAAATGCATCTAGATGATTTTCTGCATTTCCCTAGCAGCTTTATTTATTTATGTCTTAGTGCCATTCCTCTTAAGAGCTCAAAATGTGGGTTATTTAACAGTCTACATTCAGATAGGGGGCTTTAGAAAGGCGGGGGGTGCCACACTGCTGTCTTCACTAAAAATAGCACAATTAACTTGATGTCAGCACTCAGCTTGCTCTTATATATCGGCTTCTTTAAATGTATCCATACCACTTTAATTAGAGTCACAGACTATTTTAATTATTCCTAAAAGACTGAGCACACCACACTAACTCCAATAACCACACGAGGGAGGAGAATGTCGTCCCCTCGCCCCCGAGAACTTACGACGCTAGTGACTGTGGCACATTTATGAGGAAGTGGGCGGTGGTGTAGGGGTGACATTGGCATAGATCTTGATAAGGACGACTATGAAGATGAGTGAGGTCACATGTCAACAACAGACGGGAAATGCCATCCAGAGCCCAACCCATCATTAGCACCACAAAATCCTGAGATTCCAGGAATATACATCTTTAAATTTATTTTTTTAATGTACATGGCTATTTTGTTTGCATATATGTTTGTGCACCACATTTGTGCCTGGTGCTTGAAAAGGCTGGAAGAGGGTATTGGATCCCCTGGAACTGGAGTTACGGATGATTGTGAGCCATTATGTGGGTGCTGGGAATCCAACTTGGGTCCTCTGGAAGAGCAGTTAGTACTCTTAACCAGGGAACCAACTCTTCAGCCCCTTGAGGATGATCTTGTTCCATTCAGCTAGGTTTAAATTTTGTCCAATTCAATCCTACAAACCTCTATTCAGCATCTTTTATATATCATGTAATGTTCTGAGAGCCTTGGGAGTACTAAGATAGGTAAGAAATAAATGTTACTTTGCAGGAGCTATATTTTCTTGTAAGAAGAATGCTAAATGAATAATACAATTGAATATGATGAGTAAAAAGCAAACTTATGGAAGTATGCATTCATACAAACAGATAAAGGAGACAAGTGGCGCTATGAAACAGCCATCAGCATTAGTTTAGAAACGACGTGGGCCTGATTTAAACCCTTGATGTCTTAATTATCTGCCATAAAGCATTGGAAAGAAGATCTGAATGCTTTTTAGTTTGGTTTTATGCTTGAACATAGGGACAATATCCACTTGGAAATGCTTTATGAAGATTATACAAGGGGTGGTGGGGAGTTGGCTCAGCAGGTAAGGGTGCTTGCTGCCAAGCCTGATGACCTGAGGTCCCCCTGGGACCCACATGGTGTAAGGAGAGCACTGGTTTTTGCAGGTTGTCTTCTGACCTTTGCATGCACTCTATGGCATATATGTGCCTCCCTACACGCACTCAGTTAAGTAAATAATAAATGCAAAACAAGTTTAAAGGGGCGCTGGGGGGGATAGCTCAATGGTTGGGGTACTTGTTCTTGTAGAGGACCCAGGTTCTATTCTCAGCACCCACATGGTGGCTCACAACCATCTGTCACTCCAGTTCCTGGAGATCTGATGCCTTCCATAGGCACCAGACATGCACATGGTGCACATATATATATATATATATATATATATATATATATATATATATATATAAGAGAAGCATTCATACATAGACATAAAAATAAATAATTTTAAAATTATTTAAAATTTAAAAAGATTAGTCAAGGTAAGATTTGTTAAAGTTTCAAACAGATCTTGGTATATATTGTCTAGTGGCAACTCAAGAAACTGTAGGGTAGCCGGGCAGTGGTGGCGCACACCTTTAATCCCAGCACTTGAGAGGCAGAGGCAGGCGGATCTCTGAGTTTGAGGCCAACCTGGTCTACAGAGAGAGTCCCAGGATAGGCTTCAAAGATACACAGAGAAACCTTGTCTCAAAAAAACAAAAAAAGAAAAAGGAACTGTCAGGTTTTCCTTGAATATTTTATGAAGACTTCACAAAGACAAAGACTAGCGGGGTTTTGGTGGATGAATAGGAGTTCTCTAAGAATAAGGGGACAAAATATGGGCAATAAGATGTGAAACTCTAGGGAGGACACTGGTATTATTGATATGTAACAGCAAAAGGGGATGGGAAGGTGGTACTGATTTGTCAAGAAAGTGAGGAATGACCAAAGATGTATATACTCAGGGAACACTGCTTCATATGCTACCGTGCATTAGTGAGCATTATGGCAGCTGAAGGTTCATAAAGCAACAAATGATCTGAGCTTGCCATCTAGCTATGAAGTCGGAGAACTCTTTAAGTCATCTTTCATTCCTCCAGGGAGTCCCTCAGTGTTGCTCACAGACGCCCATTTGGTAGCAATCCACAGGACAGTCTCACCTCTCCCCAAATTCTAGACTGCAGAGTGCAGTCCTGTCATCCTGCCCCCAGGCAACCGTGATAAATGGACATCAGACTACCCAAGGTGCTGTTGGGAAGAATGTTTTAAAGTGGGCAAGCACTATCAGAGAGATGCTTCATCCTGCACAGAGCCCAGCTTGTGGGAATGCGGCAGGACTGGGGACACAGTCCACCGCCCTGACCCCTGGGGCGCTGAGACTCTCTGCAGGTGTCGGATGAGGTTCTCCTTCTGGAATGACACCTGAAGGCAAGGCTTCAGGAATGGCCACCACAGCTCTTGCCTTTGCTTTACCCATCATGAACCTAAAGGCAAACACCCCCAAGTACTAGAGGATCTGTCTTTCCCTCAACCGTCTAGTATACACTCAAAGGAGCACACTTGAGTTGTTGAGAAACGGCTTAGGTTGGTTGGTCCATTGACTTAAGGGAGAATCTATCCCAGGCTTTTGTACAGAGCTATAAGCACCTGAATGATAAACTTCAGGTGGACCCACCCAGAAAAGATGCCAGGACTTCTAACAGTTACACAGGCATGGGATGAAGGTATCCGTTCAGAGTCAAGGGACAGTGTCACACTCATATATAGATCTAACAACACTCCTTCTTTAAAATATTCATTTATGTGTGCATGTGTGAGTGTAAGTGCACGTGTGTGTGTGAGTGCCCATGGAGGCCAGAACAGGGGGACATTGGATCCTTGAAGCTGGGGTTACTGATATTTCTGAGCTACTCAATGTGGGTGCTGGGATCTGAACTCTAGTCCTCACGACTGACTGAGCAGCAAGTGTCTTACCCTCCAAGGCACCTCTCCAGGGCATAAGTAACGCTCTTTAAAGGAGAGGATGCTTTTAAATATTCGTCATTTATTATCATTATTTTGTTCTTTATCACTAAGCGTACGTTAAGCACTTTCAAAATTCTAGGTACATGAGGAACAAAGATGAATAGATAACTGCCCTCAAAGAGCTCAGCTGATGGGCTGGAGGAATGGCTCAGTGGTTTAGGAGCTAGTCAGTGTTCTTGCAGAAGACCCGGATTCAGTTCCTATCACTCACATTAGGTAGATCACAGCCACCTGTAACTCCCATTCCAGGGGATCCAGAACCCTCTGGCCTCTGCAGACACCTGCATGCAGATGGTGAACACACACACACACACACACACACACACACACACACACACACACGAAATTTTTTTTTTTTAAAGAATTCAGCCTAGAGAAGAATGAGGCACAGTGTTGACACACAGTTACGGTACAAATTGTCATTTCTGTTGTCACTGTGTTGTGGCTTCTATGAGGTTCTCTCGTAGCATAGAGCACAGTAGCTCTCCCCACATCTTCAGTGTTCTGTTACCGTTATTGAAACACACACTATGCAGAGGTTTGTGGTGCATTCTCAATAAGTATTAGCTGCATTAATGAACACACAGGGATCAATCTCCTAGTATACATCTCTCTCTAAGATTGTTGTTTAATCACCTCACAAAATTAAATGAAGAATTTCAAAGTACCTGGTGTGAGTCTGGCAATCTACAAAAACACTAAGAGACCACAGAAGAGTGTCTAGTCCTGGAGGAGGAGGAGCAGATGCCTACAGAGACTGTGATGTCTGAGCTGAATTTGGAAGGAAGGGTAGCAATGCGCCAGCAAGCATCTACGAAGTCATATGAGAGTATGCTTCACACTTGATCAGTCATTTTATATATCTGTAACCCTAGGTCACTTGGAGGGGAGCCATCGAATGACGCCAGGATGTAATAGTAGCTTACTGGGAGGCAGCCACTGGGCCAATCCCTTTACTCACATTCTATCCCATAGCTGTCTATACCAAAGTGGGTCCAGTTCTTGTCTCTATTCACAGGTAAGAACACGACTTTAGTGGATATCAGCAATTTGCCCATGATACACCTTTTATCTGAAGGTCATTTCGAAATTCAGTTCTTTATGACTCCAAAGACCAGCTACTTCCCAGCACTAGCTCCACCTTATATACTGGAAAGGTATTTGTAAACCATGGCAGAGGATCATGAATTCCAGGCCAATTAGTGAGACCCTGCTTCAAAAAACATATTTGTCATGCCTAATTGCTCCTTTGTTCTCAAATATAATAAAAGGACATGATAAGGTTTCTCAGGTCTACAGTAAAATGAGAAATATTTAAGGCCACATGGAGAAATTTTCTGTGAAGTTGCATGGTCATACCTTATAAAATACTTTATTCTGAACTCATGGTATTCCTCTTTCCTGACATCATAATATTCCTCTTTGTAAAGTAGTGTTGATAGATAATGTGAGTGACTTAAAAATGTTCTTATCAAAGCTGAAAGTTGGCAATCACATGATACATCTTCAAACCTAGAGATATTCACTGCCATAGGTCATGAAGCTACCCTACCAATACATGCTATGCAAGAGTATTTTATTGCTGTGAGCAATAGAAGGGCATATACATATTACATATGTATATATATACATATATATATAGTAGCAATAACATTACAAAGTTTGGCTTTTATATGGTTTAATTCTTTATTAGCATAGAGGGGACGGCTGGTAGGAGGATGAGAGGTGAAGATGTGGGGCCCATTAGAAGATGATTGTCAGAGTCCATCGGAGAGAGGGTGAGAAGCTGGAGCGAAGGCAAGGGAATGGAGAGGTTTCAGGGACATTAGAGAGGAAGACTTGGTAGATCTGGTGACCCATGAGGCACTGCGTGTGCAGGAGGAAGACTCCAGCATCATTCTCAGACTCACACCTTTGAAGGGTAGACTTTTTCTTAACATTGTGTGTCCAGAGAAGAGTGGCATGGTGAAGGAGGGGATAGATGATGAGTGTTATGGATTGAATATGAGATATCCCTATAAGTCATGTGTTTCAATATTTATTTGGTTCCCAGTTGTCAGGACTATTTGGGGGAGGTTGTTAATATCTTTGTGACATGGGGCCTAGCTGGCAGAGGTGGACCACTAGGAGTTGGCCTTGAAGGCTACCTGCTTCAGGTCCTAGCTCTGGTCTTTGTTTCCTGACTCACTGGTGGGGGGTTCTGCTGAACCCTCCTACCGCTATAGTCTTTCTCTCACGCCCTCCACACTGTGATGGACTAAGGCTCCTTGCAGTGCTGAGCCAAAATGTCTCCCGCCTCCATTAAATTGCTTCTGTGAGGTATTTCATCATGGTGATAGGAAGAGTCACCAGGGGCTGGAGAGATGGCTCAGAGGTTAAGAGCACTGACTGCTCTTCCAGAGGACCTGAGTTCAATTCCCAGCACCCACATGGTGGCTCACAACCATCTGTAACAAGATCTGGTGCCCTCTTCTGGCCTGCAGTCATACATGCTGTATACATAATAAATAAATAAATCTTTAAAAAAAAAAAAAAGAAGAGTCACCAATAGAATGGGTTTGGTTAGGACTTGTTTTGAGTTCAAAGACAATCAGATGAGCATGACTTTAACAGATTCTGTATTCCCAAACTTAAAAAAAAAATCCAATATAAATCATAAAACTCGTCCTTGGTTGAAACATTTCAGGCTTAAAAAATAGGTTTTGCTACACAAAGAAAATTTTTGGTAAATATACAGATGCCATCATGGTTCCTCACCACATGCCTGTTACTATATGGTGATCATGGCTACGTCTTATTGTGAAGAGGAATCAGAGAAGCAGTGAATTGGCACATTGTCAGGAAGGCTATTTTGGACCTATCTGAAAGACTGAAACAATGTTATAAAGTGCTTTGGGGTTCTTCACTGAAAGATGTCCAAGAGGAATTATTAATGTTGACTATGAAGAGAGAAATCTTTAGTTACCCAGAAAAGCTTGTAGACAAAAGATAATGACTTAGTGACTCAGAACCAGACCCAGCTGGCTGTACTTCTGAATTTCTCTGCTAGTGAATAGTAACAAATCAAATGCACCCTTTAAAAATATGAACACTTGGGGTGACAGCAGCTACCTGAAGACAGAAATGAATTGAACACAATATCCATCTTCAGACAATGAAATTCCCATTCCCTCCCCCCACCCCCACCCCAATTAAAGGGAGGAATTCTGACCTGACAATCTGCCCTTCAGTATCTGAGACCCAGCTGAGGGCAGGTCTAGTGACCTCCTCCTGAATAAAAAGGGGAAGGGGATTGGGCAGTAAATTCTGTCCTGGCGAACATCAGCCCGGCAGTAAATCGGAACCCTCCCCGTGCCCTCTTTATTATCACATTCACAGCATGAAGTTATGAGCTTCCTCACAGCTCCTGCTATAAAAATGTGATGGATGGGAGGGACTCCTCAGGGAGTTAATCTATTCTTCCATTAAATTTTACTTTAATTGGTCTGTGAGTCAATCAGAAACTCACTAGACAGTGAATTAAGAAAGAAAAGAATGAAACAGAAAAGGGCTTTCTTTTGCAGTTACTATATTATAATGCAAGATTATTCTTCCATTGAAAAAAAAAGAGAGAGAGGAGACTGTTGGTCCATACAAAACAATCCCTGGCTCTGGACAGAGAATGAGATGAAAACAGGCCACTGCGAATCCTGCTCACTGGTGACATTAATACGTACAACATTTACACACAGTCACATACACTCCACCAAGGAAAATCAAGCTTCTCAGGTCCCTCCTTAACTCCTACCATCAGCAATTAGGATGGAGGCGGGCAGAGAAAATGAATACAAAGATGCATAGGCTGTTGAGAACCTCTCATTGGCGATGAAACCCTGCCGCACAAAAGGAAGGTAGATACTAAAGGCCAAGGCTGAAATGTTCATGGGTTCAGTTAGTAAAATGTTTGTGCTGTGTTTAAGGACATAATGGGCTCTGATGAAGATTCTTAGAATCTAATAATGGCCTCTCTGGACTTCATGTCTAATTAGTGGAATAAGGAGCAAGCCAGCTTGGAGCTGAACATTGCCTGAGATGAGGGAAAAAGAGTGGGTGGGGGGGGGGAGGCAAAGCTGGACGGAAGAGAAACCAGAGGGAAGCAGAAGGAAAGGAGCAGCCAGAGCTTTCAAAACCGTCCTCCTGAGCGGACAGCTGAAGTTTATGCCTTGAAATATATGATAATAAGGTTTTATGGGAGTGAGCCCCAGGGACCTGAATGTCTCTCTGTAAACAACAGACTTCAGGGAAAAGCCAGGGTTTGAGTAATGTACTCAGTCTTGACTCATGATAAAAAAAAAAAAAAAAAAAAAAAGGCAGCGAGCAGTGGAGACAGGATGTGATTCCCTTTATTCTAAGTGCAGAGCCCTGAGTTGCAGGAAATGCCCTGTGAGGGCAAAGACGATTGACCACCACCGCTGAAACACAGTCATTCGGTGTTTGGACAAGCAGCCCAAGCTTCTGCAGCCTCTAAAACCCAAGGCGGTATAAGCAGAAGCTGGCTTAGTGTTGCCCACCACTTAACGCATGGGCGATAGATGCCTGGAAACCGAAGGGTTTATCCTGCAGTGTGGCTGAGTGGCGTTGCTGGAGGGACACAGAGGGACTTTACCCTTCAGGCGTGTAGTGTTTATCCACCCTCCTGCCCTGCAAAGGGCTAATTCCAAAAGTGCCCTTGTTCCCAGAGGCCCACATTTCAGGCCCAGGGTACCTAAAGGATATCACCAGCTACACAGGAGGATGGTTTCCTTTGGAGACCAGGGTCAGGTAGAGCTCAAAGGTAGCCTTAAGCAAGTACTAAATGATCCAAGTCCCTAGCGTACTGTGAGACAAAAATCAGGTTGCCTTTAAAATTCTTCATCCTCAAAGACAATGGCTCTGTCCTCTTTATATAGATATAAACGTGAGGTCATGGGACAGTAAAGGACGGCTTCTATTGGCGTTAGTTCCACTTTTTATATTAAAAAGGTATTGTGCCCTGATCACTCCAGGTCCAGGACCATAAGGGACCCTGTTTCTTGGTGGGAGGTGGTAATGTGAAAAGGTTACTTAGTCATCACTAGCCTCTAGCCATGCTGGAACACCACACATGGGGCTCCTCAAACAGGAAGTCAAAGCGAGGCCTGACCCCTGGATGAACTCGGTGCATTTTCGGGCAAGGGGCCTGATGAATCCCTCGGGACAGAGCTCTTCTGTGCCTGTTGTCTGTATATTCGAGTTTACCCCTCTGTGTGCATGCGTGGAGGTGGGTGGTATTGAAGGGAAGGAGGGTGTGAAGGGCCTGGATAATTATGAAAATTAGATCTTTTTCAGCAGGCTTCAAGCTCAATTTGGGCTGACAGCTCATGAACAGATCATCTGAAGTCTTAATAGGCCAGCGCTGGCTCAATAGTTGGGTGGTTAAATCTTGCACATTTGTGTCACAGCTGACACCAAAAGCAGCCCCAGATGCCTCCGACGGATGACGCAGATGAGCCTGTACTTAACATCCTTCCTCTCCGGGGAGGGTTCCACAGGCACAACCAAACATATCTCCCATTGCACTTAGAACTTCTGCCTGCTCAAGAAACATTCCAGAATTCTTTTCACAATCAGAGACCCAGTCGCAGAAACAGCCCACGATTAATGAGGCGGTTTAAAATATATTTAATATTGACATTTCCGAAATATTTCAGAACCCAGCAATAAGACATACTTTCCAACGTTTTTCTATTTCAAAACCAATTGGCTAGAAAAAAATGAGAGGTTTGGTTTTTTTTTTCCCCTCCTTTTAGCGACTTGTCTCCGGAGTTCAGACTCCACTACCTTCTCAATTTTGGTAGTCATTTTGCAAAAATGTCAAGGTTTCAAGGTTCTTGACACGTCCCGAATTCTGAACGAATGTGCTTCCTGAATCTTCCTGATAGTGGCCTGAGGACCACAGGGGTCAGTGGGTTGGGGAAGCCAGCGTTTCCTGCTTGGACAACTGTGCCAGATACCTCAGAAGCCCTTTCTTGCTGTTATTCTCGGCGTTTGCACTCTGCTTCTCCTTGAAGTTTCATCCAGGGGAAGGAATAAACCAGCGTCAGTAGCTAACCTGCTTGGCATCTGGCTCTCAGTGAAAGGCTCATCTGCCTCCCCCCTCGGGCTTCTTTAACTGAATTAGCTGTATTAAGTGCCTTGGTAGCCCAGGGAATGAACGAGGTGATCAGTGCCTGGGAAGGCATGTTAGCGGGGTATAATTCTGCCGGAGGAGAATGGACTCCCCGGCACATGGGCCTAAACTGCAGAGTAGCAGGGCCCTAAATCTCCGGTTGCAGATTTACGGCCTCCATTCTCCTTCTTTACTGCAAATACAATCCGGCAGTAATGGTCTAACACAGCAACACCATCACTGGCCGGCTGATGGCTGGCATAAAAGCAATGTCAACCAAAAACTATGAGTTTATAAAAGGGAACAAACCCTCAACAGTGACAAGAACATGGAACCTATTAACAATTTAAACACTCTTCATTTTTTATATCCCACCTTGAAGCTATTATTGCTGATAGAAAGCTGCTCGGTGGAGTTAACCACTGCAAGGAAGGGTTAGGAGCCAGCTTACCTCCAAAGACAAGAGGTGACATGGCTTGAATCATTTGATGCTGTGGTCTGAACCGTTGTTAATAGAAACGCTGCTTGATAACCTGTAGCTCAAGAGAGTCCCAGGAAGGTGCAGGTGTGATCGGCTTCCACTCTGCTCTCAGGAAGCCTACTGCATAAACATGGGACTGGACTCACTGGTCTACTGAACGCTACAAGGCTTGGGCCTGTACTCCAGAAACAACCTTAGCAATGTATTAGAGGAACTTCTTTGGGGGAGGGAGGGTGGGATATCAAGGCTCAGCTCTTGCATTACGGTATTCAGTGTTCACGTGAGGTTCTAACTGCAGTGACAGTACTCAGGCCTCGAAGGGACATTACCCTCAGAGAGTTCCACTTTGAGAATCACCTCTACCTGGGCTTTACTGTAAAGTGTAACTCGTCACACACTATTACCTTCCAGTCTTTAGGTAGCCAGATGCAGAACTGTAACTAATTCATACGACTCAACTCCAGTGTCTCCATTTAAAAATATTAAATATTACTGTGGAATTCTCTGGAGGTAAAAATGAAAATAGTGGTTTTTTTTTTTTTTTTGTTTGTTTTTTTACCAAGGCAGGGTTTCTTTGTGTAGCCTTGGCTGTCCTGGAACTTGCTCTGTAGACCAAGCTGGCCTTGAACTCACAGAAATCTATCTATCTCTGCCTCCACTACCTGGCTGAAGATAGAATCTAAAAGGTGACACATAAGCTCATCATTGGGTGATTTACCCTCAAACAAAAGTTTCCCCTTTCTAGTCTGTAAATTAGACAAACTAATGGCAGCAGAAAAGTTGTCCCTCTGAAATTCTGAACTGTAAAATTTGGCAGACAGTTCATGTTTTTAGACACAGGATCTTAAAAAGGAAAGAAATCCTGGCTTTGCAAAAGGGAAAAAAATTCATATTGAACAGATTCATAGATATCCACTCAAATATTGCCACCGGAGTCAAAGTCCTTGATTTGCGTATATTATGCTGATTATTTGAACAATTTAATACAAAATTTCATCTGTACTAATAGGCCTAGGGGAAGCACAAATAAAACCAAGGAAAGATACTCATTCTGTAGTAAAAAAAATGAAAAATTATTCATTAATATAGAGAAAACACAGGTGTCAGCGATGCGTGAGCAATGTATTGTAAGACAATTCCTAAAGTTTTGGCACTTTCAGAAATGAATGGCCATCTCTAGACTCTCTTAACCTGGACTGCTATAAGGGAGAGGATCATTTCACCATGCTTATGTTACATGTTACAACAGTTCTGATCCCAGCAGACACTGCATCCGTTGGCTTTAAGGGCCTCCTTCTGAGGGAGAAAAAGTTGAGAGGCAGACAAGATACAAGGAACTAACTAAATGACCATTATTTTTTCTCCCCAGCAGGCAAGAAGTCAAGCTAGCATCGCTCTAGCTAGAACAGGGTTAGACAATGCCTAGCCTAATGGCCCACAGTGACCGGAATTAATATGGCTGCGCTTTCACTGTGGTTAGCAGTTAAGGAGGTTAGCTGGATGCGGGGCTGCTTTCCTGGACCTGCACCATCAACGCCAATGAAGCCTTTCTCCAGCCTGAGTCATCCCCGCAAATACTGCCCCGTCCCCACATTCCAGTAACAAAGTCTTTCCTTCCTCCTCGCTCTGAAACAAAGGGGACAAGAGCGCGTGTTGGGTGGGAACATCTTGAAATAAGCTATCATTCCCCAAATGGAAGGAAGTCGCAGGGGAGACTGACGCCATAAAGGCTGTTCTAGCCTATTGAAACCAGCAGATGGGGTCGTAAACACTTCCTTCTCCCCGCTCACAGTCGCCAGGCAGCTTCATCGTTAGCTGTAGCTTCCTGTCAGGTCATAAATACCTCTCACTCAAGCCCCACTCACAGCTGGGCCTTGCCAGGCAGGGTTACTTCCTGCTAAGGGTTCATTGCAGCCAACAGAAGTGGTTGGGGAGGAGAGAGGAAGACGCTGCTGATGGCAGTTACGCGTATTAGAGGAAGCTTGGGAACCCCAAAGAAGGGGTTTGGCTGGACCAAATGCTTAGCAACAGCCAGGAAGATGCACTTAAGAGGAAGATGCTGCCCCAGGGAACATGGTTCACGGAATTTGTTTAAGATTACACATGCAAACGCAGTAAAAGAGCTGAAGAGTGCCGTGGGCGTTTGTGCTTGCTACTAGAGCAGCGTTTCTCAACCCGTGGGTGGCGACCCCCTTGGGGTCCTGTATCAGATATTTCACATGCTGGTTTATAACCGTAGCAAAAATATAGGTACGAAGTAGCAACGAAATAATTTTATGGTTGGGGGTCACCACAACGTGAGGAACTGTATTAAAGGGTCTCAGTGTTAGGAAGGTTGAGAACCACGGCTCCAGAGTGTCCCTCAAGGGTGCGTGGGTTCCCCTCTTTGGCCTTTGCCTCTGGATCCTGTATCCTAAGCACAAATAGTGGGAATGGAAGAATGTGGGTATAGTTCTCACATAAAGCCCTTTGCTTACCAGAGCTAGAGGAAGAATGTACTCTTCACTTTCAGAATTTGGGCACCAGAAGGAGGTGTGGTCCCTGACTCCCTTTCTTCCTGGAGAGCAGCTTCGTTCTTGTGAACACACCTGCCCAAGGGATACCGGCAGCTCTGGCAGCTCTGAGAATCTGACATGGTAGGAACCCAGAAGATGGTGACTGTTGCCCTCTTCCACTTGGCTACAGCAACTATCCTCTGGCATTGCAGGGATATTTACCATTTTCCAAAAATAATGTTAGTGTTTATAAAACCTAACCTACGATCTGATTTAAATTTTTTTTAAATTTTATTATCACATTTATCTATTATTTATGGAGTGGCTGTCAGAGGGACAACTTGAGGGAGCTGTTTTCTCCTCCCATGTGAACTTCCAGAATCAAAATCCGGTTGCTTGGCAACCTTTGCTCACTGAGCCACTTCACTGGCCCTTGTCTTACTATTCTTGAGATAGGCTCTTGCTATGTAGCTCATAGACCAGGCTAGCCCAAAACTTACTTTGTAGCCCAGACTGACTTCAAACTCATGATGATCCTCCTGTTTCCATTTCCCAAGTGCTGGAACTACAACCATACAGTACTATGTCCAGCTTCTTATTTAATTTTAATACACACAGATAATACACACATATATATACACATACATACATATGCATACACACACACACACACACACACACATATATGTATATATATATATATAGCAGTGTTGAGGATTGAACCCAGGCATTGTGCTTGCTAGGTAGGCATTCTACTACTGAGCTAAAGTCTCGGCTTTAAATTATTTTCTAAAAGCAGCATTTTTATGAATACATTTTTTCGAGACAGGGTCTTGCTATGTAGTCCAGGCTGCCCCCTCACTCATGATCCTCCTGCCTCAGCTGCCTGAGGGCTAAGATTACAGATGCGTTTGCTCTACTATGCCTGGCTGTATAAACACATTCTGATAAAGCAGTTATTACTTATTTTCACTTTTTATTTGATTTACTTTTTTATTACACCGGGTTACATAAGGCCATTTCTGTGCAATGTGTAACGTACTTCCCGTGTATTTCCTTCTCTGCCCCCACCCCCCACTCCAAAGACCTCTTAAGTAATAGCGACAGTGGCAAGCTGTTGTTGATTATAAATAAGTTTTTTGGTCAGACAGGATTAAAATGCCTTGGTTATATTTTGACAATGATTGATGTGCACTAGTTTGGTTGATTTAATCTTTTGGTTTTCATGTGTTCTTTTAGTTACCATGGAGACTTAGGAAGCTTTTCGGTTAGCATGTATATCAATTCTGAGTTGTATCATGATAACTCCATGCAGGTATATAATACATTTGATCACAATCACCCCACTACCCTCTGTTCCCTCCTTATGTCGGTCCCCTCCTTCTTCCCAAACAGTCCTCTCTTCCTTCATGTCTTTTAAGAGACTCTCAGGCAGGTGAGAGGGCCCAGCAGGTAAAGGTGCTTGCTGCCAAGCCTGATGACCCAAGTTCTGTCTCTGGAACTCACACAGTGGAAGGAGAGAACCAACTCCTGAAGAACCAACTTCTGACCTCCACACTCACACTGTAGAGCATGTGTAGGCTCACGTGTGCACCCCCAATAATACAGTAAATATTTAAAAATTCAGTCACGCGTGTGAGAGAAAATGTGCTATGGACATTTCTGAATCTAGCTTATTTCACTTAACACAGTTCCGTATTTTGTGACTTTAAAGAGAGAGAGAGAAAAAAAAAGGCGGCATCAAATTTACTCTGTTTCTTATTCTTTTTCTCAAATTCACTATGGTAATTATAACAGATAGGTTTGACTCCCAGCCCTGATTGACACTTCACAGTCATGTGACTTTGGGAGAGTTACCCCTCTGTGCTTCCATGTTCTCATCTATACACCTGCTACAGTGACACCCTCTTTGTCGTGTAGCTCACTGAGAGCCGAGGCCACTGTCAGGGTTGTGCACACCTTTAACTTTGTACAGGAAAGAAGGCTTAGGCCATTCAGGCATCTGAATGCTCTTGAAAGCCAAAGATACTGATTATATTCTTGAGCTTCTATTAAGCGAACATCAGACCTCAGACGGTCACTCCGTAAGTTAGGCTAGCTTTCCCTCACAGTTCCCTCCCTCCTCCTCTGAGAGTCACTCTTGCAAGACGAGACTGGTTGGTGCTCCCTGAACACACCTTGCATTTCTCCATGCTGTCTCTTTGCGGACGCAGCCCCATTGCTCTGGAACCTTCCATTCCTACTTCCAGCCTCCTCTGTCTGCCAGTAGAAAGGGTATCCTAGCACACATTCTTTATTCATCTTATCCTTCAAGGCCTCTTTTTTGAAGTATCTTCACGAACCATAGGATTCTGGGCTAGAGGAGCTTTTTTTTTTTTTTAATTAAAAAATGTTGTGTGTATTAGTGTTTTGTCTGCATGTATGTCAGAGCATCATGTGTGTGCTTAGTGTCCATGGAGGTCAGAAGAAGGGGTTGGATCCCCCTGGAACTGGAGGTACAGACAGTTATGAGCCACCATGGAGATGCTGGGAATCAAGCACAGGCCCCCAGGGAGAGGACAATGCTCTCAACCACTGAGCATCTCTCCGCACTGGGGCTGGAAGAACTTTCAAGATCAAACGGTCTGGGCTCAGGAGATTGCTCAATGGGCAAAGTGCTCTGTACAAGCTAGAGGACCTGAGTCTGGGTGCCCAGCATCTATGCAGAAATCTGGGCACAGCAGCACACATCTGTAGCCCCGGCCTTGGTGGGGCAGAAACAGCTAGTCTAGTGGATTTGGTGAGCTCCTGGTTCAGTGAGGGACCCTGCCTCAAAAAATGAGAGCAATTGAGAAAGACTCCCGATGTCAATCCTGTCTGCCAACGTGCGCACGCACGCGCACACATATGTGTGCACACACACATATGTATGCACACTTACACACACAAATGCAGAGAGAGAGAGAGAGAGAGAGAGAGAGAGAGAGAGAGAGAGAGAGAGAGAGAGAAGGAGGGAGAGAATATCAAGCTTTTCTTTTTACTAAGGCCTGTAGAGGTAAGGCTATTTGCCCAAAGACACCAAGCTGTCACTTAGACCAATGTGTGGGTCTCCAGGGTGAATTGCATAGCCTTCTGATCCTCCTCATCGCTCAATCTGCACTGGCTGGCCTCTCCAGAGCTGTGATAGTACCTATATCACACAGCCTTCTGAATTAGTCCTTTGAACTCATCTTAGAGTCTCTCCTAGCTACATCTTGTATTCTTGACAGAGTGCTTAGAACAGAGCCTGTAACCAGGAAACACTTGGTAAATATTTGCTGAATTAAGGCGCAAATGTGAACAAAGAGGACATTAACCTTTCCCATCCCATGGACTCAGACTTTCTACAGCTCAAAGGTCTTCCAGCTATCTGAATTGAACCATGAATGCAAGTGCAAAATAAAAACAAAATGGTTCTGTGTCTGCAGAACAGCCTGGAAAAAAATAGGATACACTCCTAGGAATTCCACTATGTTAAAAAGGTTTCTGAGCACTCACCATGGGCATTTCACTACAAGGCATTCACAAGAGACCCTGTATCCGAACCAAGGTGACCGAAATCATGCCTTCGATTACCTGAACTGTCTTGGGAAGAAAGAACTGTATACGACACAGCTAGAGATCACTAAGCACCACAGAAGCACAAGCCCGCTCTTGACATCAGACAGCATGAAAAAGATACGCAGGCTAAGGACGCGCCAGGGCTGTGCCGACACCAGGGAGCAGGTCTGGTGTTTTCTTTTATGGGCTTCACTTTGCAAAGGAAACCCAGTGTTTCTGACGTCTCATCCTCTGTCATTCAATTTCTTTGCTCCATCATTTAGGAAAGGTTTCTCTTTTCTCCCATGACAGTTTTAGTGACCACTCTGCATTTGCCCAAAGAGCACCCACTACCCATGTGCTTTTCCAACTACAGCCAGACAGGGCAGTACCATAGGAGGCATTTTTAACTTCTCACAAAGTGCCTTCATCTCCTTTCCCTTCCAACCAAGTCAGGAATGACGTGTCCAGTGCCAGCTGGATGCTGTCAGTGTGCACACGGGGCATGGCAGCCATCCTTCGGGGGTTTTTGTTTTGTTTTTTGTTTTTTCTCTGTGTAGTTTTGGTGCCTGTTCTGGAACTCGCTCTGTAGACCAGGCTGGCCTCGAACTCACAGAGATTCGCCTGACTCTGCCTACCAAGTGCTGGGATTAAAGGCGTGCGCCACCACCGCCCGGCCATCCTTCACTTTCACAAGGTAGTTCTACTTTGTTCCTGGAATCTCTCCTCATGGATTTCCCCAGTGGTGGAAATCTGTTATAATATTGTCCTTTATCATGCTAATCACAATCTCTAATTGTTATTTATTGGCTTAATTCTTTATTATCAGCTTTTCCAATAGGATTCAAAAGGCCTCAGGTATCTTGTTCCTTCACAGTAGTTATCCACAAAGAGGTCACTCAAAGAATCAAGAACGTCAGTGGTGGTGCACACCTTTGATCCCAGCACTTGGGAGGCAGAGGCAGGTGGATCTCTGTGAGTTCCAGGACAGCCAGGACTACATAGAGAGAACCTGTCTCAAATAACCAAAAATAGTTATGGTACTCCCTCCTCAAATAATTCTTGAATGCTTTCTCTGTAAGGAGTATGCGTTAAGAATCGCAGGCAAGAGCTGACGAGATGGCTTTGTGGGGGAAGGTGCTGGCTACCAAGCTTGACAATTTGAGTTTGACCTCTAGAGCCCAAATAGTGGAAAGGGAGAACTGATTCCTGTAACTTGTTCTTTGACCTCTGCTGTGCATGCTCATGTGCAGGCAGGCACACACACACACACACACACACACACACACACACACACACACACATGGTAAGCAAATAAATGTAGAGAAGAAAAAGAAAAAACTGCAGGAAATAATAAGTTAAGATATAATCCTTGGCCTCAGGAGGCCTTTGTGATTACAGCAATACAATAATAATATAAAACAGCAAATGAGGGAACAGAGAGACGCTCAGCATTTAAGAATATAGGCTGCTCTTGTGGAGGATCAAGGTTGAACTCCAAGCACCCATATGGTAGCTCATAATCATTTCTAACTACAGTTCTAGGGCATTCAATGCACTCTTTTGTCCTCCCTTGGTACCAGGGACACACGTGGTACAAGGACATACATGAAGGCAAAACACCAATGTACCAAACAACCAACCCAAAAGAAAAATCCCAGCAAATGACAGATCCAGAAACACTGATGAAGTTAACACGTGCTCTTGGAAGGGAGAAACTATCTTATTTTGGGGCTGGGGGGAAGGGCTGCCTGGGAGTGGTGCTCCGGCTGAAGACAAATTTCTGCCAATAAGAAGGGTTCAACAGAGAATTTAAAAGAACATCACATAGCTGAAATAAGCTGCAACATTTCCCAAGTCTAGATAATAAAACTGAACTGGAGAATATAAATGCGTTAAGGTCTTCTAGTAGACAGTAGCTTGTCAAAGCAGAGAAGTTCAATTAGACTACTGGACTGGCCCCCATGGCAGATTTTTAATGGCTTTCTGTATGTCTAATCACATTCAGTTGGTCTAGGCTCTCTCAAGTCAGTCCCATTAGAATTTAAAAGGTCAAGTTTCCAAAGCCTAAAAAAAGTGATTTAAACTAGAAATGTCAACTTAACCTTAACCACAGCTAAACCATGCTGGAAAGGGTGTTGAAAATCATGCCTCATAGAAGCCACAATGATAAAACAAGGCTAAAACGCCATCATTCTTTCCCAAGGTTATATTTTTGAAAATTGTAAGATTGAAAACTCACCATTTGAATTTGGCTAAACATTATGACTCCCTGAAAGCTGTTGACACATATCGCTCATCTGGGAGCAGACAGAAGCCTCATCAGGTAGAGCAGAAGGCTTTGAAGACCTAAGTACACGGAAAGGGAGTCACCTACTGGAAAAGACACAGATTGGTTCCAGCTCCCAGGGTGAGAGGGCACTTTATCGCGCCTCGGGAGCCCACTGGCTGCAGCCTTGGCTTTGCGCCTGCACATCTGGACAGAGTCCCTTGGCCACAGCAGCATTCCTCCCAGCTCCCCTCCTCTTCTTCCTCCTCAATGTCTCTATCTGCTTTCATTGACTGCATTTTATATTTTATACTAAAACGAGTCTAAACTGTTATGCTCTGTGGTTATTTGTGGGAGCATTGTTCCCCTCCCTCATTTTTTAATGTGTCCCTCTCCCTAACTGAAAGGTCAAACACTAGCTCAAATATACAATCCTCTCCTTCTCCTAAACCAAACCAAACCAAACCAAACCAAACCAAACCAAACCAAACCAAACATTCTGGGGCATTGTTTATTTAAAATCATCATTCTTTATAATCATCTCCATGATAGAACCCATCTAGCAGGAATTATAGTTTCATTTCTGATAGCTCCACACCTGCAGACATAGAGGGATTAAAAAGTGGATTAAGAAATGTCATCATAAAGCAGAGGAAGTCCCCAGGGAGAGGGCTTGGGAGACAAGTAACTTAGTGTCTACGGAAGGTGCCAAATGGCAATAAAACCAAAATGGGAAACCACGGAAATAAAATAAGTGTGCATTAAAAATATATTTGGGCCAGCTCCTCTGTGCTTGTGTTTCGTAATATTAACTGTTTAAACCTGCTTAAAATGAGAGCTCTGAGTTCTCCAATCCTTTAATTCGGTTAAGCACCCGCTACCCTGAAAGGACTCCACGGCATCCCATAAAACATTATTTATCTGTGTGCGTTAGCTGCACGATACTGTAATTTCCAGAATAAATGCTGGGTGTAAATTGTTGTTTATGTTGGATGCTGACTGTCTTTACGAGAAACGAAGTGAAAACGGAATCTTCCCAGCTTTATTTCTTCCCTTAAAGTCGATTCTGCAGCAGGAAGCGTGCCTGGTGGAGTTTCTTAATGAACACTTCTAAAGACGGTTGCTTAAAACCGAGTCTATGGAATCACCTCCAAATGCATGCCCTCTTCCAGTCTGCGTTCCTTTCATGTAAATCAAGCCAAATTAAAGCAAAGTAGCACCATTCACATGGTTATAGTTAAGGGTCTGCCAGCATTTTTATGCAAAACCTTGTTGTAAGAAGTTTATAACTTGAAAGGAACGAGAAAAAAATAAACAAACGGAACCAGAGCAAGCAAACAAACAAACAAACAGAGAAAGCTTCAACACAAAGGAGGGCCACCTGGAAATGAATTGTTTTTATTTATCTCTAATGACTTTGGAAAGTCTGTCTTGGGGCAAGAGATATAGACAGCCTAGTGATTTAACACATTAGGTTGGGATTTTCTTGGTTTTCCAAAATAATAGCTTTCAAAAGCATTTCAACCGTAAAATTGATTAAAACATGAACTTCTCTGTGTGCTTGGGTTTTCTAGAGGACATTAGATATTACAGATTTCGGTGCACTGCCTGACCCCACCCCCACCCTTACACGCACAAAACACACAACGAAAATGACTCCTGTTTCTTCCGAACAGAACTCAAGTCACAGAGCAGTTAAGAGGGTCCGAAGGTCAAATGTGGATAGGACTGGGCAAAATTGTAAGATTTTTCTTTGTGAGTTGATGAACACCCAGGAATTTGAAACCCCCAAACTCCAGAGCTAGAGCCTACATACGAGGGGGCGGTTTTTCGGTGCGTGCATAACACAGTCAGTGAGCATCTCTTCCAGAGAACGGTAATTGCACAGATCTGAAGGCCCAGAATTTACCGTTGCCCTCACAGCAGCTGCTCTTACCTGATAAAACTCATGATGCTTCCTGAGCGATTATGACTTATCAGGTCAGTGACCAACACACTATAAAATGGATTCTAACAGCCCCCAAAGGGTTGGTATAGACTCCTGAGTAAAGAGAGAGACAGAGAGAGAGAGACAGAGAGAGACAGAGACAGAGAGACAGAGAGACAGAGAGAGAGAGAGAGAGAGAGAGAGAGAGAGAGAGAGAGAGAGAGAGAGAGAGAGAACATGAATGACCTGGAGACCTGAGGAAGCAGCTGATGATTTCTGGGAAAGTCTGCTAATCCTTATCATGAACGCTAAACAGAAGAGCACCAGGATACCATTTTAGAATCCTGCTCTACTCAGTGAAGAGATCTGCCATACAAGATGCTACAGTGAACTTAAAGGACTCAAGGACAAAAATGGCATCATGACAAAAATGGCTGAAGGCCTAAGATAATGCATGTGTGTGTGTGTGTGTGTGTGTGTGTGTGTGTGTGTGTGTGTGTGTGTATGTGTGTGTGTAGGTAGAGGTGCTTATAACCAAGCTAGTATGATGGAGGGCCTTTGATCTATCTACTGTGCTTAAGACAAGTTTTCCTGATTGCATCAGCTTCCCTGGAGGTCTCAGCTGCTCTATTGCTGAAGCCGACGCGCAGCTTGACAGTCTATGGTTGGAACTGTGTATGCTTGCAGGCCTTGGAGACTGGACACAAACTGCTGCTTAGGGTTGTATTTATTTAGTTAGTTTTTATCTTGAGACAGGGTCTCTCTACATAGCCTTGGCTGTTCTGGAACTCTCTCTGTGAACCAGGCTGGCCTCAAATTCACAGAAATCTGCCTGCCTCTGTCTCTCAAGGGCTGGGATGAAAGCAGTGTGCCACCACGCCCAGCTTGTCACAGAATGAGTAGCATCATCCTGGTTCCTAGTAGAGCTCTACCTTAGGTCCTCCAGTCACTTGTCAGGTAGAGAGCACGAAGTAAGCACAGTAGGTTTCAGATCTTGAGCTCTCCTAGCTTTCACCACAGGGGAGGCATGGACCTTTCTCTGGAGATTCGAAAGAGCAGAGTAGAAAGGAAGAGGCCTGATGCTAAGGCTGAGGCAAGGGTGGAATGTTCTCACACGGCTCCTCTGGAGTCCAATGGGACACTTATGCATCTAACACTTTTTTCTTTTTCTTTTTATGTGCATTGGTGTTTTGCCATGGGTGTCACGGTCCCCTGGAACTGGAGTTACAGACAGGTGTGAGCTGCCATGTGGGTGCTGAGAATTGACCCCTGGTCCTCTGGAAGAGCAGCCAGTGCTCTTAACCCCTGAGCCGTCTCTCCAGCCCCGCATCTAACTCTTAAAATGTTGCATGGACTAATTTTTGAGGGAGCCAGAGTTGGATTTCCAAGCCATAGCAAACCTGACAATGAAAGGGCAAGGGAAGATAAGCAAGGATTCAGATGGTTTTCCAGAGATGAACACGGGATGTTCGCCAGACACCCCACACTTCTCAACTCAAGACAGTGCTAGCCGTTTTATGAGCAATGGCTTCATTTCCCTTTAAAATGGCACAAGGGGCATTTCTTGGGGTGATTTTATAGAGATCGTGTGATGGTGGCTGTTTTCTCCAAGGGGATCCAAATTAGGTGTGGGTTAGGACGGCTACAAGAGACTTCTTTCAGGCATAGTTGTTAACCTGACCTTTTCCCTCCTAACCTGGACCCTGCTGTGTTCTCTAACGCCCTCTAACACAGCACCACAGAAGGGACCAGAGCCAGTGCTGTCCCACACTTTTCCTACGCCCCTTGGAGAGATCAAGACACACTTTAGCTGTCACCAGAGGGAGGCAAAGGAGCAGAGTTCAGATAAACTTTTGATAAAGTGTCACAGCAAACCCCTCATCAGAAGGTAGGAAAGGTCACACAGTAAAAAAAAAATAATAAGAAAATATAACTGCTTTCTTATGAGGGAAATATTATGAGTTCTTCCCCTTTTCCAGCTTTTATGGAAGGAGATTCTGCCAGTTCCTTCAGAAAAAAAGAAGAAAAAGTAGTTTTAAAATGAGATTATGCACCTTCAGGGTGCCATTAGGAAGTTTTACTGTACTGAGATGACATGGAAGCTCTGGAATTAATATCCCTGAGATGCTTCAAACCTGCAATAGCAATTATTGTACTACGTGTCCCTGGATAAATAATAGGGCCATTCAACTAATTAGCTTCAATGATTTCAGCTCCCTGTAAATTCTCTCTCACTCAGCTATAAAAATAACACTAGGGAAACTTTCGGTAAGAGAAAGTTCTTTTTTGGAGATGTTTTCTTTTCATTTCCCCCTTCAGTTCATAATGCACAGTGTGACACCCACGTCCATGCGCCGATGTAGAACGTACACACAAAACCAGTGCATGATTAATTGCCCCAGGCTACCATTGAACGTATTGATTGAAATCTCTAATTCTTGGCCTCCACAGAAGGCATAAATAAATATTTTGAGTAACAGGTTTCTTGATACACAGTGGAAACAATCTTCTCTTCATAGACCCTAGGACACAAAACCCAAGTACACATATACACATATCCAAAGATAGACACAGGGAATATTTATGCCCATACTTCAATACATCAAGACTGTATTATTTCACAAGAGTTTGACAGCGTGGTAGCTTCCTGATGGTATGTCCGGAACATTGGTTCATTCTTTTGCATTGACTGAAGACCCACTAGATCCCAATTGTATGGGTTCTTCTGTATTTTTCTTTTTGAAGGAAATATCGATTTACACAAACACAGTATTGTTCCCTCTTAAAGTGACAAGGATTCTCATCTACTTCTGCCACTTAGAAATACCATTAAATTCTGTCTTTCTAGGTGATAAGAGTCTAAACTTCCATAAGACACACATTCCTAACACCATGATCAATGGCCTGAAAATCTTCCATGTGGTCCAAGAGGCCTGAACTTTCTTAAAGCTTGGGTGTTTGCTTTCCTCCTCTTTTGGGTAAGCTGTGGAGGTTTCTTCTTTTCCCTTCCTGGAAATCTCTTTGCTCATGGATCTGAATCAGAAGCTCCTCCCATGCCTGGGCTAGTACCCCCGCCTTCAAATGCCAGACGTCATCACTGTGAGGCCAAGGGAGCTAGCGGGAGGGGGTGTGGAGATGCTTCACTCTTGCTGAAGAAATGACAAGGAAGAGTCTGAAGCCTCTTCATGAGCTTGTCTTTAATTAACAGAATATAATTATAATTAAAGCCAGACAAAATGACGGGATGTTAAATTAGAATTATGTCTAGCAGTGCAGGCAGCAGCTATCTGTCTGCACACATTAAGCACGACCTGCACCACCTTCCGGGTCTCCCACTTTGCTTGGCTACTTATAGGCAACTTCTTTTTATTTATTTTTTTTTAGCCACACACAATAGAGGATTTTTTTCCTTTTATGTAGCAATACTCATCAAATACATCTATAAAGGAAAACTGTGTGGCATATTAAGATGAAGAATGCAGTCTGATAGAAAGGAATACACAAAAACAAAACCACTTTGACTTTCTTCTAAAACTGCACGTTCTTACATCCAACATGATTCCCTTAAAGTGGATGGTCATGTAATCCAACAGAGACTAATTTTCTAATTAAAAATTTAAATGTTAAAACATTCCTTCATGTAAAATATGGCCTGTAGACTTTGTAGTTTTTGTTATACACCTGTTCCAGGTCAGTCAAACACTCTGCTCTCTCCACCTCAAATCTCCACCCGAAGAGCTCCCCAGATTTGTAGCGTTAACCCCATCATTTTTCTTCGGAGGAGATCTGCAGCCTCAGCTTATGAGAAATGCAGTCTGCTCACCCTGGGAGAATATAAGTTATAACGTTTGTTTTGGAAATCTATTTTATCCAATATTTCTCAATGAAATAAATTGTATAAATGAAATAAAACTGACACTGCAATATTTACTAAATCACCACTGTGTGTGAGTGCTGAACACCCCGGCTACCATTGGTTTCTCTTTCTTGTTCAGCTTAGCTGGCCGCAGAGCAGGGGCAAAGCTCCTTCCAGGATGCATTTTTAAAATCGATATAAATGAGTTTATAAAACAGGCAGATTTTTGTCCTCACTGGTTACTCCTGTGCATTTGTTTATCTTTCTTTGATCCACATTGTAGAAACATGTAATCTTCAACTTACCAAAGTGTGTATATTTATGTATGTATGTATGTATATATGTGTATGTATGTGTGTACATGTATGTACATATGTGTGTATATATGTATGTGTATATGTATGTATGTGTATATGTGTATATATTATGCATGTGTATGTATTACATGTGTGTGTGTATATATCTGTATATATGTACAGAACTAGGAAAAGGAGATCCAGAGAGTAAAGAGGAATATTTTAAGTCAAGCAATTCCATATAAACTACATAAATGCTCAAATATTGCAATCCCCACTAAATAATAAAAACTCTAAAATAATTGACCTTCATAGTTGAGAACAGGTCAATGGAAATGAAGATGGACAGAAGGAAACACACAGCAAAAAATGACTTTAATATCAAGTGTCCACATAAATGGAGACAAACGTATTTTCAGGGTCCTATACCAGTGTGTGTTCCTTTTGGGCCGTGGCCTCATATCCTCATACTTTCGAATGGACAGTGAAGGACGGGAGCCCTCCACAGACATCCCAGTCTGCCTTACACAGCTCGGCAGTGCACTCGAAACTTCATGTGGAAGGACCCTGTGCTGCACGGAGTCCCTTCAGCTGAGAGGGTGCAGGGCCGATGTGCTTGGCCTCCCTGAGGAAGTCTGAGAACGGACATTGCTGATGACGTGAAGGAAGTCGGGTAAAAGTGGAACCCGATGCGCTGAGGGCTTCTTCAGCCACGGGTAGCAGGGAAGGAAAGGGCTGATCTATAAATAAAGATATTTCTAGAAATGGTAAGTGGATGTGCATTATTAATGACTATAAAATATGTCTCAATGTGGAGAGGAAAGTAGCCACATCTGAAGATGGACTGGAGCCAGGATCACAGACACTCTGTCCAAACACTGTTAAATGCTGCTGTGACTTTGGAAGACACAGAATACCCCATAAAGTCAGAGGAGTTGTGGAGTCAGTCCATGCAGGAATGATCACGAAGAACTGATGTTTAGTGGGGACATGGAAAACCACAGGGTGTTATTTTGACAATCTCAATGTTTAACCCCTACAGTATATATTTATCTAGCGTATTGTCAATTTAAAAATATTGTGTCAAAATGTAAAAGCAAGTCATGTCACCTACGGTGTCTGGAAAGTACTGTCATTTGCTCAAGATGGAGGAAACTTACAGATTCCTGACTGACTATTCCCTATAATTAAAAAAAAAAAAAAAACTTAAAAATTTTTTAACATCACACAGATGGATTAGGGTATCTATTCACACAAACACTTGCCCAGTCCCAGACTCCATCAAGCTCAGTGAATTTCTGTACATCTAGCATGCCCATTCTGAAGTCATATTGCTTCTCTTACTATTCCCTCTCTTACTCAGTAGCTATGTTCTCTGTTGATACATTCTGGGGCTCAAAAATGTTTCCCTTTTCATAGGTACTTGCATACCCAAATATCTACACAAATGGCATTTAGCCACTTGCTCTCAAACACAGATTGTACACGTGGAGCCACGTGGGAAGTTAGTTAGGACAGCAGAGCTGACAGGGTTAAAGACGGTCCAGATCGGTGACAGGTGGTTGTGGAGTTCAGACTTAGAACTTACACACACTTTCATTACGAAGGGGATAGTTGATGTATGTCCATGGACGCTCAAAACCTTTGCTGGGGACTCACCAAAAAGGAGAAGATGAATACACTCTCTGTCCTTCCTCCATCTCTCATCTCTCCCTTCCTCCCTTCCTCTCGTCTCTCCCTTCCTTCCTGCTGCTATGTAGATGGGAGATTTAGTCCAGCTGCCCGAATCTGAGGGTTTCTCATACTGCTCATAACAACAATCAATTTTTACTGCCGTAGAAGATAATAATGGTAATAACGCCATGGAAAAAAACCTACCATGACCTATAACTATAACTTATTACGTCCCTTTAAAAAATAGCTGTCATGTATGGGGCTTTCTTCCTTCTTGAAGTGGAGAAGGGAGCTGATGGCTGGGGCCTCTGCGGCTGTCCATACACTCTCTGAGAGCACGCAAGAGGCTGACCTGCTACTAGATGAATAGCTGCGTTGAGAACGACACACGAGAACAAGAAAAGGGACTCCATACTAGGAATCTGCAGAACACAGTCACCTTCTGCCCCCTCCTTCTTGTACCACGTGCCAGCAAAAAGCGCTGTCAGTGTGGCACACTCTGCTTTATTGTCACGATTCTTGGCCATTTAAAGAGGTGCTGTTATGTAGTAAATCATCAAGGTTCCCAACAGGGCTGTCCCACGATCACACTTTTGATGCTAACATTTCAAAGATCTCTGTTCACCTGAGTAACAACTGGAAATCACCTTCCACAAATCCTGCTCTGTTCTTCTACCACATCTGTCAGAGAGGGCATAAGATATCAAGCCGTGGATCGTCCTGGTACACAGATGTCCACGTGCCTAACTCGAACTCACCTGGCTTCTGTCATGTGAAAGGATGGCCCTTATAAGACAAATTATGTTCCAGCCACTTTCAGATGAAGTGCATTCACCAAGCACAGTTTATTTTCATGCCTGGAAGCCTTCCTTGAAGCATGACCGTGCAACAAAGGAGCTTAAACCCCACTCCACTCTGTAACACACTGCTTACTAATAAGATTTATATACGTTACTGAGGCCAGCAAGGAAACCTGAATGACTTGCAGTTTCTCTAGGTGAGATTAAAAAAAAAGAAGAAGAAGAAAAAGAAAAACCTTTAAAAGGGCATGCAGCATACAAATGAAATCAGATGGCATTAAGGGGTGTATAAAAGTGTGCATATAATATTGCCTGTGTACCAGCCGCTGACACACAGCAAAGACTTGTTTTTCTTCTCATAGACAACTACGCTCCAGCCACTGAACATAAACAGCCATGGAGTTACAGCTGCTTTAAAAATGTCACGTAGGGACAAACTGTAGAGATGGGAAATTAGATAGTACTAGGGCTTTAGAAAAGGGTCAGCCTTCTCTCTTCATTTCCTGGCTTGGCATTAAAGAGAAAGAATAAGGCATCTCTCACCACTAATCATGTGTATTTTCATAAGTGAGTATTCATGCCTACAATGTGACCCTGAAGGCTTTCCAGATTCACAGTGATTACCTAACACTTTCTGAAATATTTGTAAAAATGGAGTCTAGTTATATCGACTGAAGATTGAGAAGGATGAGGTAGATGAGGTTTGGGGAATAATTAAAATTTTAGGCAGATGCTTAGATGCCCATAATTTTTTTTTTAAATAGGAGACTCTACAGAGCAAACTACACAAATGAATCAGGCAAGGATTTCCAGTTAAATACGCGAAGACAGGGCAATATCCTTTTAGTATGTTGAATAAAATGGAGAATAACCTATATTAAAAAGCACATAACAATGTCAAGCCTTTAAGCTTCCAGCCAGAGGATTTGTAATAAAAGGAAATCATTGGGCAAAGAGTGGTCACTGTGATGATGAGAAGAAAAAAAATAACTCAAAATCCTCATATCTGTTATTATATTAGAACAGTTCACGTTTTCTACATAATAACACTGGGCATTAAAGAGCCATTTCCACACACCTTATTATTATTTATGAAATTACGAGTACACGCAGTGTCTGATAACTCATCTCCCTGTATTAAATAGAAACATACATTGTTTTTTAAAATGCCTGCCTTTTACAAGGTGCTGGGAAACAGCTTTCCACGGCGTAATCACGAGTGCATTATAGAGCGTGCTTTATAAGAAGTTATTAAGGGTTATGACTACAGCAACATAGTCCCAATATAAATATGAGTGAAGCATTTAGGAATGGGACTCTTACTTAGGCTGTTCTCTACATAATTTGTCGCAACATAATTATCATAGAGGAAGACATACCACATTCACAGAAAGAGCCATTTCCACCAATGTCAGTAAAAAAAAAAATTCTATAGCATGGGTGTTGTCCTAGCAATTTCATAAAACCCACGCCTTTATAAACAAGAGAAGAATCCACAATGCCATCTACAGTATTATCCACAGTGATCTTGCCTTGCATGGCAGGGGGAAAATCGGCTTTATTGGAAAAGCCAGGTGCATGTAAATTTCAAAACTGCAAGTAGGTGGCAGTGGAGACATTTCTGGATGATTTTTCTCAGCTGGAAATGTGATGGCGGGGGGGGGGGGGGGGGGGGGAGGGGGGAGGAAAAGCAAACCCTCCTTAAAAACAAGTTACACGAATACTAAAATAAATAATGTCTTGAAATGTAACCTTCCATAGCAGATCACCATTAAGAACTAATAAAATATTTGTCTTTAGGGATTCAAATCCTACCAATCCCTTAATGAAGTCATCCCCAGAGTGGAGAGTGAGCTGCATGGTTGACAAAATTAGAAAGGGGGAGGGAGGGAAGGAGAGAGAGAGAGGGAGGGAGGGAGGGAGGGAGGGAGGGAGGGAGGGAGAGAGAGAGAGAGAGAGAGAGAGAGAGAGAGAGAGAGAGAGAGAGAGAGAGATTAGTTGACTGGTTCGCAGAAAGGCTAAAGTAAGATTTCAGTATTTGATGTGAATGAGAAAGTCTAAGACCAACAGCCCTAAACACCTCCATTTAAAACTAGGAGGCTAGCGTTTTACAAAGCCATTAGGACATTTTCTGTTCGAATATAAATCGGAGAGGACGGCAAACACGTTCATTAAGACTCGTTCTTTAATGAGAGGAAATCAATTGAGGCCATCAAAAATTGTGTTCAAGAGGCTATTAAACCGTGTAGACATATTTAAAGTGTGCTCAACTCTAAACAAACCCAGGAAACACTAGACTCAAACCACCTGAAGTGTCTCTCAAGGTTAATGAGTTGGCGGTTGGTTTTATTCCATTTCCAAGTTTCCCTGTAAAGACAGGCAAGTCATTAAGTCGTCTTATTGGTTCAGCCTGAGGGATCTGACTTGTGGACATCACATGAGGACCTGGAAAGTGCCCAAGAATAAACTCGGGAGGTGTGTGAGAGAGAGACTGTGTGTGGATGGAAGGAGACAAGTGAAGGGATTGGGGGTGGGGGAGTAAGGGCTATTACTCATATCACAATGGCCACCTGGGAAGAAAGGTGGGCACACAGACCAGAACTCTCCACATTAGGCTTTTCTCTAGCCGCCGGCCTTGCTCCCTTTGTGATTGGTTAATCATGCAGTTAACAACAAAGACGACAGTGGCCAGGGGTGCAAGAAGCCCGGTGAAAACCAACGGTCACTGTTTCCCCTGGTCTAGGACATTTTTCTGTTCTTCTCTTAAGACTCAATTCAAAATCCAGCGATTCCAAAATGCGTTCTTCAAAGCCCCTGCGTGGAATAACGGACCCCTCTTTTGTATATTTTTAAAAATTCCACTAGAGTAATAATTATATTTTAGTGCTAGAGTCACCAGGTTTGGGTCTGGATGATGAGCCTTGATTCTGGAAGTCTCAGGAAGACAGCCGTCATCCCTGACAATTTTGGATGCCACGCTCTCTAAGGAGAGAAAGCTTCATGTTCAAGGACCTGAGTTAGTTGGGGGAAAAAAAGAGCACTTAAAATCATCTCTCAAAGTGTGACGTTTCAATGCTGCAGACAATGGGAATTCTGTTTTGCTGACCAAGAGAGCAGTGACCCAGACATGCCTTATAAGAAGACATGTTCCGCTGTACCCCCTGGGCACTGGACATGCGGGAGGAAGATGGAGGAATTAGCAATCTGGCGGCGGTAGAGGGCGTTTTACAGCGGTGGAGCCCGTCGTCGAGGATGTGTTTACGGACGGGGCAGGGGGTGGAGCCTGCGGGGAACTGTCTTCGTATTGGTGACCTTTAAAGTATGTGGCAGACTTCTGTGAGTGTGCCAGGTGGAAGGGAAGTGATGCAGCCTCGTGGGCTCAGGAGAACAAAACCCCAGAATGAGGGTTATTCTGAACGCAGACTTCTAAAGTGAGGGGGTAAAAGTGTCCCCCGGCCCCTTCTCTTTCTTGTTTGTTTGCTTTGGAGACAAGAGTCCGGCTCTGTTGCCCAGGCTGGACCTCATCATTCATCTTGCCCCAGCCTGCAGAATGCTAGGATTACAGATGTGTGCCAGGTTACCATACACACGATGAAAAAAAATGTTGGAAAAGTTCGGTAGGACCTCTCCAGACAGAGAAAAATCTCTGCGAGCCACTGTTCCTCACAGAAAAGCACTAGCTCAATTTCATCATCCCCCCAGAAAGTATGCAAAACTCAGCCCCAGGCTGTGACACCACAGCCAGGAGTTGGCGAGGGCCTTTCTTGTTGTCAAGGACTTGAGACTTCTAATTGCCTCAACTACTTAACACAGATTCTAGAGACTTCTAAAGATATTAGGGTGTGACTCCCTATGAAGAAGATGGGATGAGGAGGGGAGATGTCCAGCCTTTCACCATGGTGGATCAGAGAGACCCATGCACTTGCTGGCCAGCCCCGGTCCGGTCAGCAGGGCACCCTTATGAAGAACAGATCACCGGCGAAGCCTCACCCCAAACCAGCACATTTCCAAGAGTTTAAAGGGGTCATAAAAGTGGCCTGGTTAAAGAGATACATTAATATAGGACCAGATTATATTTTTAAGAATAACAGGAAACTCTAACAGCACAACTTCAGAATGAAAAAGCATTCTTTAGGGGTATTAGAAACCCAATTTTGGATTACTTTAATCCATGCAGTTCTAACATTTCACTGTATTGGGCGATAGTGGCATTATATTTTTGGCTTATTTTATTATAAAGTATTATAGTATATTTTTGTTTGATGAGCAAAGACTGGAACGATAAAACGGAACAACATATATTACAATCTCACTGCAGGAAGGTTTGCGTTTTCCTTCTCTTTGAACGCTTAAAACTTCTTACCCTGTTAAGAAGCCCATAAAACAGATTTTGTGAACATATGTTTTATGAGTCAATGTCAAAATAAGAGTGCTAAATCCGTCAATCACAGACATAATCCTTGAAGTTGACACTTAATTATTCGGCTGTGGATCCCTCCTGCCTTCAGGCCCCTCCTCCTCCTCTTCCCTATTAGAGACTTCATTGCATATATGTACTTCTTTAGAAACTGAGCAGAAAAGAAACAGAAGAAATAAAACTCAGACTCAAAGATCTAAATACTTCTGATATGACTTTGAAATCTGTGGGAGGGGTGTAAGAAGTCAACGCTGAAAGATAATCAAGATTTGGTACAACTTTAGAATAGGTTTCATTTCTAAACAATAGTCCCTGGCCTTTTTTTCTAATGTCTACAATCTTTTTTTGGAAAATTAATTGTGGCTAAGATGTCCCAAATAATGCAGCTAAATGAAAAAAAAATTTTTTTTTAATTCTCCAGAGATCTACTGACTTAAAAACCTTTAAATTGTATCCAGTATTGACCTTTTAGACTGGTTCGTCAGCAAAAAGCTTTTACGAACTGCCAGCAGGTGGCGCTATTCACAAACAGGGTGCAAGGCACACTGAAAGGGCTGTGTGCACATCCAACGTGTGGTTCGGATTTATGGAGTGTGGATTTTAAAGCACTTTAAATGGAGCTGTCAGCACTCTGGAGCCCCTTCCATTCCCATCTGTTCCGTATGAATGTGGAAACTCGGAAGTCACTTTAAAATCTGTACCTGTAGAAGAACATTGAGTTTCTTTAGAAGAGCGGAGAAAGTTAAAATTGCTCCACAACCATGAATTTCAAACAAGCACAGATATTCAGCCTCTTCCAGTATTTTTTTTGGGAGAGTCTAGTTTCAGAATGCAGTCTTTTGTCTATTTGAGGCTGACCCGGATCAAGGAGTGTTGGTTGTGTTCTTGCCGCTGAGCTAACCTGAGCAAACGCTGAATGGGAAGCACTGTGCACACACGGTTGCCAGGGAGGAAATATGCCCGTTCCTGTCACCAAAATTAAAACTCCCAGGTTTCAGGGGATACAGAAGCAACAAGAGGCGGGCGAACTCCCACCGTCGGGTCAACAGCTTCGGGGTCTTCGGGCACAGGCTGAAATTACTTGTTTTTGACCGCCAGTTGACCCCCATCGCTGCCCAGTCTGATGGACAGTCAGACCATTACCTCTTTTAACACACATTCTTTTCGTGAGACACAGACACTACTCTGCATTCGCACAGAGCGAGCAAAGACAGCGAACGAGTCTGGAAGGGAGATAGACCTGCACCGGCGGGAACCTTCTGAGTCCACAGCAGCCCTTCTCCTGGCCTAGAGCCTGGGGCTGGAGGCAGTTAGTCTAAGCAAAGAGACACTGCATCATTAAAAAATAAATCCATCTTAAGAATCAGACTCCAGACTACAACTAGTCAAGGTTACATTTAATATATATCCAAAAAGAAAAAAAAATTGTATGTATTTTTATTTTCTGGAGTATTTGATTTCTTGCTTAAAAAAAAATAAGCAATGCAATTAAAAACTAAAAGACACAGAGCAGAAATGCATCACCTAATGCTAGTTTGGGCCCCATGCAAAATTATTTTGTAATACGCATTATCCGGGCTTTTATAACCCGCTTAATGAGTATAATTCCCAGATCCTGTTACTGTGGAATATGAAATTCAAAATACATTTCATTTGTCTTCTTTTGTATGCATGTGTTTTGGTGTGTAGCTAAAGAAATAGCTTCTGATCGTATTGTTCTTGCACAAACAACCCAGGAGCCGAGCTTGTTCTCAAACAACCTATTGATCCAAGACAAAACCAAAAAGCACAAAGACTGTACTCCAGAGAGACCCATCAAAGACACTAAACTCTGCCAGGCAAGGTTGAGGAAAAAAGGGCTGGGGGTGGGGGAGGAACTTTAGGTGGAGGATAAAATTTCCTGTCACCGAATCCATCATTCTACCTTTAAATAAAGCCCCATTCAAACTCATATTTAGTCCAATCTAACACACACACACACACACACACACACACACACACACACACACACACTCTATCTCCATTTTCCTGTGGCTGTGGCTGGCAGAACTGCGCTTGTCCCCAGCCTCTTCTGATTGTCCTCCTGGGAAAAGTGATGAGCTATGCTGCGGGAATGAGGAAACATCTGCTTGGCTTTCTGAAGCTGGCATGGGGACCTGGAGTCTGAATCACAAATGCTACTTCACAAACAGGTCTCCCATAGGAATCTTGCTAAAAAACATGGCTCTGCTGGGGGAGAAACCGAAGCTCCAGTGAGTGATGTGAAAAGTGGTTCTTCTCTCCAGCTATCCCAAACAATATGCACACACACACACACACACACACACACACACACACACACACACACACACAAGATTCGGTTGTAGTGGGATTTAATGAATCCCAATCTGATAAAGAGAAAAAGTACCTGTATCCCACTTTAATTTGGAAAGTGAGTTCACACTGAAGCCCCAAAGGCTCTAAAATAAAGTTTTATGTCTAGCAAACAGGGGGTCTTTCATTAGTAAGGAAGACACAAAAACCGTGGTGACTGTGAATTGAGAGAGACAGGAAACCTCAAATTATTTTCGACACACTGTTTCCACATCTTATTCTGTCAGCAATAGTGTGGGTTCCTCAGGCACCAGGCTGGCTGAGGTCCGCCTAAGGGCCCTGAGATGTCATGTTTTCACTCTTTTTCTCCAACTAGAGAGAAAAGCACAAAGAAGTCACATCTGCCCAAGGGCAAACTTTGAGGTGAGTGGGACATGGCACTGGCTGAACCCAAACACCTTTCTTTTTTTTTATTATATTCTTCCCATCTGCACATACTCTTTCAGACTGTCCGAGTTTCCCTTTAAACTAAAGACAAAACAAAAAATCTCCAACAACCTGCTTTCGGGAGTTCAGTCATTTTTCTCCTTACGAAAAGCGAGTATCTACTGTTCAGTTCCTGAAGTGAGGTGTTCCCTCATCTTTCTCCTGATCAGGGCTCCTGCTGCCTTGTCCACACTTGCTTTGGCTGATACCATTGAATGATTACGAAACCCGCGGGAGAGCTGCACAGTGTTTCAGGTACAACAGAATAAAAAGAAAAAAACGAGAATAAGAGGAGACCTGAGGAGGAAGATGAAGCCACCAAAGTATTCACCCAAAATATTAGATTTTATAAGCTGTGGGAGATGGTACTTACTGACGAGGAGAAACACACACCACACTTCCTATTTCTATCTCGCTTTCCAAGACTGAGAACATTTGCGTCAGGCAGGAGGGTTGTTTGTTTTTTCAGTGGAAAGGTAGTTTTCACCTGTCAGAACAGATGGGCCATTGTTCCGGGGTACTAATTATCCCGTGTCCATCAGTAAACACTGAAACAGGAAGAAAATCAGATCTGTGGGTGGAAGTCCACTTAATTTTAAAAATTCTGTTTTCTTTTCCTGGTCCCCATTCTCTTTCTCTTTTTGAAAACACAGACACGATGTTTCTATCCGATTAACTAGAGAGAGATCTTGGCTGAATGAAGTGGGGTTATTCTAATACACACGAAACTGTCTTCTATGAAGAGACAAACACTAAACACATGATGTTTTGTTGCTTTGAAGGACGGGTAATAAAATTAGCACCTGGAATGCCACTTTGTCATTTAAAAAAATGTACCATGATAAAGATGAAAGAATTATTTTTCTCAGATCTGTTCCCCAATTTCCTCCCCAGTGAGGGCCCTGCATACGCCTACAGCGTTTAGAATCTTCCGATGCATTTCCAAATCTGAGATTTGATTACTAGCCAACCTTCTCTAGGACCAAATGAAATTAAGATGTGTAGTAGTTATATAGGTTATTAGGCTTTAGAAAGAAAAATCAAAACTAGGTAACTTCCCATCACGTATGATATAACCTAAACAATATCTCCATTTTATTTCATTTTCACAATAAAAAATAATGTTGAGCAGAAGGAGCTGTAGCTGGAGAAGTCTTCCAAAATCAATTTTAATTAAACACACATACTTTAATGTGGAATATGCATGTTTAATCAAATGATTTGGCTCTAAGGTGACATGATCAGCATTTATACTTGGAATTATCACTTGGTACTAATAGACACTCTATACATAAGTCTTTAAGGTCAACACCCAAATTATTGTCCTATATTAATCATTAATAACTTAGAAAGTGCTAATTTTCTAAACCCCATTTATTTTTCTAAAGGGTACATATTCTGGCTTAGTTGATACTATTAAAATGATTTGTGATTAATTTAATGTCAATTAATTTAATACTAGATTGCATATGAAATTTCTTCCATATTTTCATCTTTTACCAGTTGGTCTAGCTGAGACTTAACTAAGCCATGGGAGAAATTTAGAAACTCCCTTAGGAAAAGAAATTAGGGAATAAAATGCTCAGAGGACTCACAACAGAGACGCTGGAAGATGAACGGAGGGGAGGGAGAGATGGATGGCGTACTATTCTTTAGTAGTTACAGAGCACCTGTTCACAGGCATCTTATACTATTCCTTCATGTGTTATACCTATTTTACAGATGGGAAAGACTAAAACTCAGAGTATTTCAATAACTTCCCCGAAATCCTACAGGTAGTTAATATAACAATCCACTTTAAAGTTTGAAACATTTAATAAAATGAATCTCTTAAAATTCCCCAGAGACAGACACTATTCCTCAGAGTTTCAAAAAAGAAAATCTGATGAACGCTCCGGTCTAAAAGAAGCAGCCGATTATCAGAAGGCTACGAAGATGTCACGACAGCCATTCCTGGGTAACCAATCATTGCTAGCCAGTGCTCGGAAGAGCAGGGCGGAAATCCAAAGCTGGCAGAGGACGGCTTAAGATAACAGAAAACTTGTATTCCACCGACTGTGGCCAGAGGAAGGCCTGGAATTACCCAGTTCCTACTGCTTGTCAGCAGTCTCCAGCTCACAGCAGCCTCCCTGAGCCTTCACTATGTTCAATGCTTTATTGCCGCCACTGACGGCAGATCACCTCTGAAAATACTCGGAGGGAAGCAACAGAGTGGAGAGATATAAACGGAATCGTTGCATTTAATGCTGCACAAACTGAAACCACAATAAGATTTTTAAGGCCCTCAATAAAACAATTCTGCAATTTACAAGGAAAAAAAATGTAAAGGGAAACAGGGGATTCTGAAATTTTGGATAGAGCAGTGTGGTAACTGACACCAACTTCAAAGCACTATGGAGTACCAGGGACTCTCAGTCCTGGCCTGAGATACTTAGGTTCACAGACAGAATGAACAAATGTATAAGTAGTAAACTAATATATAATACACAGGAGTCTTGAGTAGGAGACTGGGAGTCACTAAAGGATTCGGATAGAGGTGGAAGTCTGGAATAAAATCAACTTTGATTTTTATCTCACACTAGGTATCAAAGTAAATCCAACTTGTATTAAAGTACATGAAAGCAATTACAGAACCCGGACCAAAATGAATGCCTACGAACTCTCTGGAGAAAAAGAGTTTAAAAGTAGATACAATTGCATAAATAATAAGTAACATTAAAAAGTGAAACAGTAACTCCTGCGCGTGCAGTAAATCCCAGTTCCTCATAGGACTAGTTGGGTAACACAGAGGAACCTGTATTCCTGGCAGACTTACTCTATGACAGGGCCACATTCTTGTCCAGAATGGCGCTTAGCATACACCATCCAAATTATTTTGCTTCGTCATTTTTTCAGACTTGAATGCCATTGTTTAGAGATTTACTTATGTTCTGAGAAAAAGAGAAGGATAATGGAGGTACCAAGCAGTCACAAATTGACACAAATTAATTGGATCAGCTTGGCTCCCTCTAACTTCAGCTGAGATGATCTTCACTATTAAGAAGATGAAGGGAGTTTTTATCTGATGGAGAAGGAAGGTTAGTCATCTGGCAATTTGAAATGTTTCCTGTTATTAAACAATTTATTATTTAAAAAAATCAAGATCATATTTTCTAAGTCCTAAAATAAAAACAGCGAGGGAGTGAAGTTTCAAACAAACACTACTGAAAACAAAAATAAAAACCCCCAAAGTCTTTTTTTTTTTTTTTGGTGCCTGTCCTGGATCTCACTCAGGCTGGCCTCGAACTCACAGAGATCCACCTGGCTCTGCCACCCGAGTGCTGGGATTAAAGTCATGCGCCACCATCGCCCGGCTTCCCCAAAGTCTTAATATTTGTAACTTTTATTTCTTTTGCATAGATGTGTGTGACACACATACAAACTTACTTTTAACCAAATGAAACTAAAAAAAAAATTTTTTTTTGAGACAGGGTCAAAATTAGCCGAGATTGACCTCAAGGTGGCGATGTAGTTGGGGATCGCCTTGAATTTCTAATTCTCCTGTCTTCATGTCCAAGTGTTTAGATAACAGGTATGTCCTATCAACCCTGGTCTATGTGGTGCTGGGGATGGAGCCCAGGGCTTCAGGCATGCTAGGAGAACACTCTGGAAACTGAGCCACATCATCAGCACCTCAAATCAGGGTCTTGCTAGACCTGCCTTGAACTTGCTGTACAGCCTAGGTTGGCGTTGACCTTTCAATCTCGTAGTCTAGGCTGGTACTGAACTTTAATCCTCCTGCCTCCGTCTGCCAGGTGCTGTTAGGGGAGGTCTCCTAAAAGGTCGAGTTTCTTTACCCCCAACGGTAGGTGGCTTTCACTGTATTTGTGACATGCTGTCTATTGTTTGAATACACAGTAAGTGTTGAACAAATCTCCCATCGAAGACCCTTAGCCTATTTCCAACTGTTTGCTAGAATGGTTAATGCTGGATCCAAGTTTTGCATAAGTGAATTGTAGAAATGCTTTCAAAGGTAACGGATTTAAAGAGGTCCACAGGCAGGGGCTGTGGGGAAGAGAAGGAGGTGCCAAAAGAAGGTGCCAAAAGGAGATAACAATTTTTGTCTCAAAAACTAAAGTCCATTAAGATCTGCTTTATGCCTAGGACACATGTATAAACCCTCCTGTTTTACATCCTTGTGCAATTGCGCTCACCTTTGTGTGCTGGCCTCAGAGGCCTAACACTTGATTTCTACATTTGGGTCCGTGCATCACCCAAAGAAAGCGTGACCACTTCCTCACTACAACACCCAGTGGTGGGCATCAAATCTATGACCTTTGGCATGCCAAGCAAGGAGTCTACCAACTGAGCTATCTCCCTGACCTAGACACTGTATTTTGATAAAGGACATAATTGAGGCTAACAGTGCATAAATTAGAAACTATTTACACATTTTTATTGTATTTACTTATGCATATACGTGGTGCGTGCGTATGTGGGTGCGTGAGCCCCAACGTAGATGTAGAGGTCCAAGGACGACTTTTGAGAGTCAGTTCCCGCCTTCCACCGTGTGAGTTCCAGGGCTTGAACCCAAGTCATTAGGCTTGGTGTTAAGTGCGTCTACCTGCTGAGCCATCTCACTGGCCACACACAGGCGCACACGAGAAGAATTTCTGGGAACCCACCTGGAGACGAAAATCATAAAGAACCCAACTACATCAGTCCCTAAGTGTCGTTTCTTTCTGGTGTGCCTGTAAGCACAGGAGGAGTTAAAACAACACCAAGAAAACAAGCAAACAAACAAAACCCAAAAACAACACAAAAAGCAGTGGTCGGTTCGATCTTAGCAGTTGGAAACGACACTGAGTGTGATTGACACCGGGGGAAAGAAATTGAGGGTGGCTGGCTCTGGAGTCTGACCGCCTGTGTGTGTGGGTACGCTTGCTCACATGTTCACATGATGGCTCCTGAGGTCAAAGTCAGGTGTTCCTTGATGACTCTTCCATCTTATTTTTTTTTAATTTTTAAAAAGATACATTTACTGTATTTTATACATATGAGTGTTTTGCCTGGATGTAAGTCTGTGCCCCAAGTGTGTGGCTTATTGTCCACCAAGTGCAGAAGAGAGTGTCAGATCCCCTTGGGCTTGGAGTTACAGTTGGTTGTGAACCACTGTGTGGGTGCTGGGAACCGAACCTGGGTCCTCTGCAAGAGCAGCAAGTGGTCTTCCCTGCTGAGCTGTCTCTCCAGCTTCATCACCTACTTTCTGAGACAGACTCACTCACTGAACCTGGAGCTCACCAGGCTGGCCACACTAGCCGGCCAGGGAGCCCTGAGGATCTGCGTGTACTCGCCACCATGGCGATCATTTACTTAGGTGTGGGGAGGATCCGAACTCACATCCTCAGACTTGTGTGGCAGCCACTTTACCCACTGAGCATCTCCCCAGCCCAGGTCCTCAGCAGTCTTCAGGGATCCTTTGTCTTTATGAGAATCCATTGCTTGCGTCCCAAAGGGGCTGTGTCAACTTGACCTCCCTCGAGTTTCAACTATCTCCTCTTTTCTATTATTTCTAGTTACAATTCATGAATTTTAGTATTCATAAATGTCATTTGTGGCGTGTTGATAATTGAACATCGGGGACACTAAATATCTTGATTCCTTAAGTGCAGGGTGGGCCTGAGGAATTTCTGTATTTAGAGGAGAACTCAGGTGATTTGAATCTGCATCGGTTCCTTCCTCTTTCAGTCTTCTTTCCAAAAAGGAAAAGGCAGTCTTCCCTTCCGAGGTCGACGATTTGACTGTGCTATAATCTTTACCACTTCCTGCTCCTGGATAATACTGCACTGTCCGTCCAGCCTCCATCTTAACAGTTTCGGTCGGTCTGTCATCCTCCACCAACCTTTGTGCGAGATAAAGCTTGTGTTGCCTCTAGTGAAAAATCCTTTCCTTACCCCAAATCCCCGACGACCACTTCGCCTCCCTCCTGTTCTCCAGGCTCCCAATTAAAACAATCCGTATTGCTGCCTCCACCTGTCATCTCCCATTCTTCCCTTAACCGTAGGAGTTCAGCTCCCATCTACGAGGCTAGCCCTACTTTATTCTTCCAAAGTAACCCAGTCAACACACTGCCAATCTCAATGGTGAAAAGGTCAGCGACTTAGTCCTTATTCGTGCTGACCTGTCTGTGGTTTTTGATGTGACTGACCCTCTCCTCAAGCTGCTTCCTCCTTGGGTTCTCCTAGGGCATTCTTTCCTCCTCTGTCTGAATCTTCAGATCTCGGCATCTTCCAGGATATGATCTCTGATCCTTTTGTTTCTTTCCTTAGATGTCTCCCTGGGTGATTTATCTCCTGGAGCTTAATCCTCAGCTCTAAGACAAGGAGTCTTGAGTCTCCATCTCCAAAAAGCATTTCATTTGAGATTTGGACTTGTAGTTCCATGTTTCCAGTTCAAACTCCTTGAACTTGAACGATGACTTTGGTTTTGGACATGTCTGGGACAGCATTTTAGCTTCAAGTCAGAAAGTGACTCAAGGTTGGAATTAGAGGATCTTCAAGGGTCAAGGGAAAGTCTCTCTCTCTCTCTCTCTCTCTCTCTCTCTCTCTCTCTCTCTCTCTCTCACACACACACACACACACACACACACACACACACACACAGACACACACACACAGACACACACACACATATACACACACACACACACACACACACCCCTCTCACAGGGCACCAACCACTATTCCTATGGGTCTCATGGATGATCAACAAATGTCTTTATATGCTTGGGAAGCTCGGTCTAGGTTTAGTCTTCAAAGAGAGACTATCCATTTGGCTAAGCCCAAATCATGTGGTTGGCCTGTAGAAACATCGACGTGAGCTGAAGAAAGCTCTGGTGGTGGAAAAGGACCTGTGAAACTGACCTCTGCTGCTAGCCAGGGCCACCAAGAGGCTCGAGAATTGATAGGAACTTAGAGGGGTCGACCGCAGAAGACCACATAAACAAACATGCCCACCACAAAGTACCAAATGACGGCTTGATTGGCTCCATTTGCCCTACACAATAAAGTCTAAACTACCAACAGTGGCATGGGACTGGATCTAGACAGGAGGAATAGACGGATTCATGACAACTAACCCCAGTGACTTCCCCTCTCTCCCTCTGTAGTCTCCGACATGCTCAGTATGCTTTCAAGTTTTATTTTCATTTATGTGTACATGTCTCTGTGTATGTGTGTGCTCACAGAGGCCAGAAGAGGGTGTCTGATCCCCTAGAGCTGGAGTGACAGGCAGTTTTGAACTGCCCGATGTGGCTGCTGGGAACTGAACTTGAGTCTTTTGGAAGAGCGGAAAGTATTCTTAACCGCGGAGCCATTGATCTAGCCCCATGCCATGTGATTTATAAACTCACCTTAGTTTCCTGCTGTTTTTCTCTTTGTAGGGTATCCTTTTCTTCACTGTTGGGTTGAATCTTACTTCAGCGTTCAGTTAAGTATCACCTCCTCCATGACGTCTTCCCAGGTAGACGTCATCATTTACTCTGTTCCCTTCCTGCTCAGCACTTCGCTGAAGGCATCATGGATCTCAATGACCACACTGAGCTGTCCGCATCTGTTTTCCACTGGATTATTAGCTCCTTGAAGACAGGGCCTGAGTCTTATCTATCTTTATATCTCCAGAGTCTCCGCCAGTGAGCACGTTTGAAAGGGGAATTAGGAAAAGGTGATGCTGCTGTAGTGATGAGGTCTCTTAACGTCGGGCTTACATTTTTCAGCTTAATTTCCTTTGTCCATACGTTGTACTTTTCTAATCATTTCAAATGAAACAGACTGTAGAGTTCTAGGTGAACGTCCCATAGGGGTCAGTTAACTTTCTCATTCTTCAGCTGAAGGAAGAGGAGAGTAATGTTCCCATTGCTCTTTACAACTGAGGTATCACCCATATTTCCAAAGGTTTTACAAGCAATTCAATTCGGCTTAATTGACAAATGTCTCTTTCAGAAGCACAGATTGCATTTGTTTCATACCTTTCTCAGTATCTTAGATGTGGGGATGGAAACTACGGGCACTAAGATACCTTACTCAGTAAGTGCACTGAGGTCCTTGCGTGTCAGACTTCAGACACAGGAATGTCATCTCTAACAATGGGAATCGTAGCCGTGGTTAGGAACCAGTTTCTTTTTCTTAAAACTTACTGTTTTTTTTTTTTTTTAAAGTTTTTTGAGACAGGGTTTCTCTGTGTAGTTTTGGTGCCTGTCCTGGATCTCGCTCTGTAGACCAGGCTGGCCTTGAACTCACAGAGATTCGCCTGGCTCTGCCTCCCGCATGCTGGGATTAAAGACGTGCAACACCACTGCCCGGCAAAACTTACTGTATTTTATGTATATGAGTGTTCTGCCTGCCTGTAAGTATGTATGTATGTATGTATGTATATATGTATGTATGTATGTATGTATATCATGTGCATGCCTGGTGGAGGCCAGAAGAAGGCATTAGATCTCCTAAAAGGGAGTTACGAATGGTTATAAACCACCTTGATGTGGGTTCTGGGAACTGAATCTGGGTCCTCTGAAGAGTAACAAGTGCTCTTAACCACTGAGCCATCTCCCCAGCCCCAGGAATCAGTTTCTTTGTGATAATATTTCTGTAAAACATCTTCAAGGGAAGCATTATATGCATAAAAGGAAATTTAAGGTTCTCTTTTAATAACTCCATTTTACATGGAAATATGATAATATGCTTTTCAAAAGCCGTCAGAATTTTTTTGATTTTCCAAAAAAAAAAAAAATTGGAAAATAGAGCATAGCCAGGGGATTTTGAAAGAAACTTTTTATTTAGTTAAATTTCTCAAGTAGATATTCAGTAGAAACTAAATATCCAAGTTTTAGCTGGAAAAACTAGGCATTTCATCCCTAATCTGGGCCTTCGCTAGTTTATAAAGCTGGGGATGACAGAGCATCATGCCGTCCTCCCCACCATGACAGTCATGAATGCTAACCCTCTGCAACTATGAGCCCCAAGTTAAATGCTTTCTTTGGTAAGTTGCCTTGGTCATGGCATTTAGTCATGGCGGTAGAAAAGTCACTATGGTGGGGAGATTGCCTGAGCTTCTCAAAGTGTGGGGGCATTTAGTAAAGGTAATAGAGCTAAGTTCTAAAGGAAATGTGTGTGCGGTACACCAGCTTGGTTATTTCAAGACAGGGTATCAGTAGCTAGTGGTTATCATGTAAGTAGCCTCAACTACATGAGGCAGCTGTTAAGTTCCCTCTGCCAAACTCTAAAGAAGGGTGGTGCTTGACTTTGTTTTGTACTCCTAAGATACCTTCTAGCATGGAAAATCAAAATTAAGATCCCTCTCCGACCCCCTCTCTTTCCAGATCTGATGTATGCACCCCACAGCAAAGTCTGCTCTGATGTACCACATGAAAGGCCAACTGCTTGCTCTTCTCTGCTCCCTGGTCACATTTCCCCAGAATCATTTTCTTCTACTTCTACCCCCCCCATTAGATATTAAGCTCATCATGGGAGGAACCAGACCCTCTTCCCTTGCATATTCTAACATTAGGTGAATGAGTGGATAAACATTATGCAAAAATATATAACTGTATAAAATTACAGAAAAATAATGACAGTGACATGGAGCATGGAAAAGAACGAACTCCTACCAAGTCTTTGGATGTCTTAATGATTTTAAATGTAATACTAAGGACAGCAGCAGCCTTTGAAGAAGGCAGCATGGGGAGGCGAGAGAGGGGCTGGAGAGATGCTCAGCAGTTAAGAGTTCTTGCTGCTCTTCCAGAGGACCAGAATTTGGTGCCCAGGACCCACATCAGGCAGCTCACTGCACGCAGCCTGCAGCTGTGGCTCTAGGGGATCTGACGCCTCCTTCTGGCCTCTGTGGGCACTGCACACACAGGGCATACACACATGCACATAGACACATACGTACAGATAAAAATTTTTAAAATCGCCGGGCGGTGGTGGCGCACGCCTTTAATCCCAGCACTCGGGAGGCAGAGCCAGGCGGATCTCTGTGAGTTCGAGGCCAGCCTGGGCTACCAAGTGAGTTCCAGGAAAGGCGCAAAGCTACACAGAGAAACCCTGTCTCGAAAAACCAAAAAAAAAAAAAAAATTTTTAAATCTTAAAACAGCCAAGAGTGCATTGGGCCATATCTTGACGTGTGGTAAGTAGTACAGAGAGGGAATGGTAGTGGCCTGGGCTTGGATGGAGATGGTATGGATGGGTGGTAACAGATGCATCGGAGAGGCATTTTCAAAGTAGAACTGACAGGGTTTGGTGGATGAGTGGATGTTGGTTCTGAGGTGAGTTGGGAAGTCAAAGGTGATAGCCCCTGCTTATTAAGAGGAAGTAGAAAATGTACATTTTATTTTATTTTGTGGTTTTTTTCAAGACAGGGTTTCTCTGTGTTAACAACCCTAGCTGTCCTGGAACTTGCTTTGTAGATCAGGCTGGCCTTGAACTCACAGAGATCCACCTACCTCTGCCTCCCAAATGCTGGGATTAAAGGCATGAGCCACCAGGCCTGGCTGAAAATGTACAGTTTTTAAGGAGAAAACCCCCAAAGTTTTAGACATGTTGAGTCAATGTTGGAGAGACATCCACATTCCATGAAGGACAAACTATTCCCATTCTCCCCTCCTAGCCACAAGAACTTCAAGCCCGAGAGAGTGTACAGAACTTGCCTGCTATTCTCAGGCCCATGCTTTTAACTCTTAGTCTGTGCAATACTTTAAATTTTTGTTTAATGAATGCACCAATATGATAGTCTCATCTCTGGTTTTCTTTCCTTGAAGATGACATGTACCCTAAGACCAAGAACACTGTCCTGGAGTGGGGATGCCATCTGGCAGTTTCCAAAGCAAGGCAGTGGTATTCTTAAAGCCCCCTTCCTGCACACAGCCTAAACAGATGGTGGTTAAGCCACAGGGCACCAGAGAAAGATACGGAGCAGAAAAAAACGGAGGCTCCTCAGGGCACGGGAGAAGTGCAAAGGTCTTGTTCAGGTGAAAGAAAATGTGTAATAAAACTCCCCAGTTCAGCTGAACAGGTAATTACAGAGTTAATAAAACAAGGATTCCTGACACAATAGATTCTAACACGGCCATGGGTGTCACAGTCACTAAGTGACTTCTTAGTTTGCTGATCATTGATCCACTAGACACTAACAGCTCCAATCGGATCAATGCAGGATAACATATGAGGAGGATTTTGCATGTTAAAATCTACTGGAAATTTTACATGAAAGAGTTCATTATCTGGTTAATGTGACCTGTGTCCAAATGATACATGTGGAGCATTTGTCAGATTTTTTTAATGGCAAAAAAAAAAAAAAAGAATTTTTTTTTTCCCTAAAAGCTTAATGGTATGAGATATTCCACTGCCGAGAAGCTGAAGTCACTTGGGTCCTGTGAATGTGTAAACACGTTAATTTGAGGGTTACAGTACCTAAAGAGGTAGATGTCATCACGTGCTGTCACCTCACCCCCTCCTTCCACACAGCCAGCCAGTGATGGTCCCCCGCCTTCCCTTGCAGCCTGAGCCAGCTCCCACTTTGCTGGACTCCTCTTCCCTGTCTATACTGCTCCTTCGCAGGGTTTGTCCTCGAAGGTCACCTGGGTTCCCGTCGCTCTCCTTCCCTTCCCGGGCCCTGCTGCCACACAGCCTATCAGAAGAGCGCAGACCAATAAGAGAACGGACTGTGTGGCAAAGAATGTGCATCGTTTGGTTCGAGAAAGCCGTGTGTTTTTACAGGAGCTACAGTGACCTCATTCACAAAAGTGGGCAGAAGAAAAATCGTCATGGGAAAATGCGTTTATTGTGTTTTGATTTTGAATATAATAGTAACAGATAAGTTCCATCAAGTACAGTTTTTACTGCCCAGGTGGATGAATCGTGACAGATGCACACTTACTTACAGATACATGCAACACTTACAGTGACACTATGAGATTAACACGTACAAAATCCCCCTTTGTAGTCAGTCTACTCCCCTAGCGCTGATTTTTGGAGACCACTGATCGATCTTTCGTCTCTCGCTTTGACTTGCTAAGGATGTCATAGAGGAAGCCGTACAGACTCTCATCTTTTATGTCTGGCTTTTTTCAATGAACATAAAGCCTTTACGACTCACCCACTTTGTTACATTTACCCATTTTTATTGTTGAATAGCATTTCATTACACACCATAATGGCTTCACTACAATTTGCTCATCCACTCACCAGTTGGTAGATACTTAGGCTGCGTTCAGTTTGGGGCTATTGTGAATAAAGCTTCTCTAAGCACTCAAGCCAGAATCTGTATTTAGACTTAAGCTATTTGACCAAGAGCCCAAGTTTCAAAGCCTCTAGCCCACTGGTTCCCAGCCGGGAACCACAGAGACCTGCCATCACCATCATCACTACATCAATTTCCTCCTCCTCCTCCTCCTCCTCCTCCTCCTCCTCCTCCTTCTCCTCCTCCTCCTCCTCCTCGTCTTCCTCCTCCTCCTCCTTCTCCTCCTCCTCCTCCTTCTCCTCCTCCTTTTTTGTTTTTTTTTTTCGAGACAGAGTTTCTCTGTGTAGCTTTGGAGCCTGTCCTGGAACTCACTCTGTAAACCAGACTGGCCTTGAACTCACAGAGATTCGCCTGCCTCTGCCTCCCAAGTGCTGGGATTAAAGGCATGTGCCATCTCTGCCCGGCCTCTTTCCACCTTCTAACTGTGCCCAGAGTCCGTGGGACTCTCCATGTAGAATACCTGGCTATACATTCATGTACCACACATTCATGTTATGAGGCAGAGGTGGCATGTTTTAAAATTGTTCCTTAGAGGAAGGTCTTTGTATTCCCAAATCAATGAAAGGATTCACCTACTAGTAAATCCTCTAATTTAGGCATCCTTAAAAGGAGAGTTTAGAAAACAAAACCCAATACCTGGCACAATAACCATCATCTGGTGGTCCACGCATTAACTACTAACACGGCACTCACAAGTTCTCCTAGGTTGTTGACCTAATAAAATTGATTACTATTGAAACAGCAAGTGTATCATAAGAAATAATAGGAGATCATTTACCAATGGGCGAGACTCTCCACTTGGATAGAAAAAAAAAAACCACAAACATATCGCTAGATATTAGTTTAGCCGACTGATAAGATGACTTGGAAAATTCTAGTTTATCTTGCACATTCACACTAGCACTGTAGTGATAAAGAGAACAGCGTCTATAAGAAAAGGATGCTACAGACTTTAGAAAGTTACAGAAGCATGGACGGTTCTAAACACACCAATGCTGGGGATGCCCGGGGGAAAATGAGGGGACCCATTAGTCCTAGTCAACAGGGTCATTTGAACGTATATTTCTAGTGCTCCTCAGACTTCTAAACCAGCATGTGGAAGTCCTTAAGAGCAGTCGGGGTTGGCTGGTGTCCTAGTCCTGTTTGGAGCCCCGATAAGCAAAGGAGTTATAGCAAGAGACAGAACCCGCGGCCTGGGTTCTTCAGGAGCTTGCCACTCCGCAAGGCAATCAGAACAATCACAGACCTCAAGCAACTTGAGAAGGTTTCAAAGAAGCATAAGCAATGTTGGAAATAGAGTTTAGAGTCTCGAAACCCAGAGGAAAGAGAAAGAATGCGGAGAAAATGGATTGTGAATCGGGTGGACCTTGTCAGGGAACTTCAGGAAGTTTGCTAAGAGGACATATGCTTCATTCTAGCTAACAGATGCCTCTGATTAAGGCAGTCCCACAGGGTGATGAAAGCCAGGACGAACTCTGGCATCAGTCCGCTCACATCCAAACCATACCGCAACTCCCTCTTGGTTTTTAACCCCTTCAGGCTCTGCCTAAGCCAGTTTTTTAATAGGACTCTGTCATCTGTGGATGAATCAGCTTGACTCATTGAGAACCCGTCCACAGGAGATGAAGTACTCACTCACTTGTCTATATTGTACTCTAACTAACCAGTCTGGTGATGGGCAGGGGCCACTTCCTAGGGATGGTATATGATTCACAGCTGTGAGTCAGGCAGTGGGCACAAGCTGTTGCTTCCTCCTGTTTCTCTTAGGGTGGACAAATAAGAGGACGAGGGACAATGTGTTCTCAGTCTGGAATGGGACCCTCTCTCTGGATACCTTGGATGTAGCTAGTTCCCCCAGAGTAGCAGAGTGCCTGCAGAGACTCTCCTTCCATGAGATCAGACTCCACTTCTCTCCTGTCCCACGTGGTTGTCTTGATGAATGCCTCAAGAACTTGCCTGCTGTTCTTCGAATATCATGGTCACTTTGCCTCCTTTCAGGCCATTGCCAGGCTCATCATCTTGGATCAAATGCCATCTTGTGAACTTGTAAATTTTTCGCCCCACCTTAACTCAGCTCGCTTGGAAACCAGTGATGTTCTCCCTCAGATACCAATCTGCCTTGACCCCCATGCTTTCTGCCCCTTTTTGCTAAACCGAATACAGTCTCTTCTCTTTATTTTAAAAGATGATGCATTTGTTTATTTTATTTGTATGCATGCGCACCTGAGGGAATGTGCATCAGCTGTGTGCAGATGCCCATGGAGGCCAGAAGAGATTGAATCCCTTGGAACTGGAGTTGCAGGCAGTTGTGAGCTGCCCAATGTGGGTGCTGGTGACCCATCCTGGCTCCTCTGCAAGAGCGGGAAGTGCCGCTCCCGACTGCTGAGCCATCTCTCCAGCCCCCACAGTCCCTTCTTGTGGGATCTGTCGATCTACTGACCGGCCAACCAAAAACCACTTTGTCAAGCCTTTGTGGTTGTTCTGACTGTGACAAGGATGTGCTTTATGGAATAATGTTCTTGAAAAGCAGACCATAAATAGCACTAATAAAGATAAGGGATAATTTACGGGGTCCTATATCTTTTAAGGCATTCTATATCAAATGCCTTAAAACTTTGTGGTGAATCTGAGACATGCTGACACACACTCTCAAGAATGGCTCACAGGACATGGAAGAGGAATTGTCTGCCATCTGGGCATAGGCTGTTTGCAAAATGGCCTTCCTTCCAGTGCATTTGGAGGTCCATGGGTCTGTTGTGGGTATGACCAATTCTGAAGGTGCTGACTCAAGAGGTAGGCTCTGCCATGAGTCCACAGGGGACTTCTAGGTTCAGAAGTATTTTACCATCACATTTAGAGGTGATTCTGAGAAGCAGAACCAATCCATCTTGTGGGGAAACTCCCTATATTACATACATCTCTTTCCTGTAAGTAACCCAGGGACGCAGGTGTTCTGTGACAATTTCCCTGTCATCTTACAATAGAGGACATATAACATTCCATGTCAACTATGGTATATGTCAGCATTCCTAAGAAGTTGAAAGTCTGGACTTCAGCCAAGTCTGGAAGGATCTGGCTTGCACTGGCTGCCAAAGGATTTGGTGCAGACATGTGACATAAGATGGAAAGCATTAGGAGTTTGCTCTCCATGAAACAAAACTCTCCCACAATCCTGCTTATACTCCAGTCAGCTTAAACAGGTCAGTAGTTTCTAGTCTCAGATGCTGGGCAGTCCAGACTGAAATTCTTAGAGATTTATGGAAGTCATATTGGAAGACATCGAGGTATGGATTAGCTTACACAGCAATTATTTGGAGAGTTCTTTCACAGGAAGCCGGAGGCCTTTTCTGACACACAGAGAAAGGCCATTTTTTATGGTTTGGGAAGATTCACTCTCAAAGCTTTCCAAATCATAGCCACTTCTAAAGATCCCTTAGAGGTGTTTGCTCTCCAGTCAGGATTGTATTACAGACGAGGAAGGAAGTGTTTAGCCAAACGTGGGAGCCTTTTTCGAGACAGTAGTGAGTGAGCCAGCGGGGTTGATTTTCTAAGATAAGAGCAAAAGCTGTTGGCACTTCCTCTTCCTTACACAGTGTAAACTCCCTTTTTCTGAGCATGCTGGGTCAAAGGGAAAAAGGAAGCCCGTAGGTCACCATTTCCCATGAGTCCTTTTTATTCCTGTACTCCCAAATACTGCATTCTTTAGATCATTCACCGGAAACGAGCAACATCGCAGTGAGAAAAGGAACCAGGGATTCTGAATATCATTCCTTCATCTGTCCTTTGTTTTCTCAGCATCTCCTTTTGAAGTGAGATGCACGTTACCTGCCTACTTTGCCAAAGCTACTTAACTTCTAAGATGCGATTTCCTCACCCATGAGAGCAGAAACCAGCTATTCCACAGGCAGAAGTCTCACAACAGGCAGAGGAGTTCCTTCAATGTTTGGCAAGAGGAGGAAATACGTAAACAAGGAATGAGATGATGCTCTCTTTACCTTGTAGGGAGTATTTGCTTCATGACCTAAGTTGCAGGTGCTTGTGAGTGTGGGATTTTGGTTAGGCTAGTAGAGGGTCTGCTCCAATTACACAGGCAGGCTTATAAGACATGAGAAACCTGGGGGGCACTACCAGAGCCTCCAATGAAAGGCATTATGCAAGCATACATTCTAAATATAAAATTTTCACTTTTCTAATTATACCTAAGCCACAAACTCCCAGGAGATTTCATTATGTCATTCCTCGAACTTAACTTTAAATTTCCTTTATAAGCCAATGCGCCATTAAAAACACCTCTGTAAAAGAAAACACTACTAATCACATATTTACTATATAAAGAAAAAATGCTCCCTAAATATTCATATTTATATTGCCACATTAGCTACTCTGGAATTGTTATTGGACAAATCTAATCATCTATCCAAGGCAGGTAAAATATTTATAAACACTATTCAAATTGCCCACATTTAGGGACTTTCATAAAGTCTTTCCAAACAGATTTTCCTCTACAAAAAAAAAAGGTGTTAATAGCCATAAAATTATTATGCACATTGTGGGCATTTTACCTCTAATTCTGGCCTAGAATGGAGCTTTCACAAATCATTCCCCACCAAGTCCTTCCCCTAGCCTACTAAAATTATTACAAGAAACTTCTTCGTGAGACTGCCGATCAATAGCATAAATAGGGCTCTTGAAATGGCATGTGTAAGATGTCTTAAGTATTTGAACTAGAAAAGCAAAACTATGGTTTATGAGTTCATTCCAACCAATGAGGAGCTGAGTATGTCTACATTAAGTCAGAGAACCCTATAATCCCCCTGTGGCACACAGTGTGTCTACATTAAGTCAGAGAACCCTCCAACACCCCTTGTGGCACACACACGCTCAACTCCTTCCACAGACGCAAGTGTCTGAGATTGAAACCTTCCTTCATTTGGAATTTCTTCCTCTTCACTGTGTAGGTTTTGGTTTTATTTTTGTGACAGGATCTCACTGTGTAAGCCCGGGCTGGCCTAGAATTTTCCTTCTCCTGTGTTGGTTTCTCCAGTGCTAGGATTACAGATACCAAGCCACCTCTCCCTGCTCCATCTAGGTAATTTAGATGATTTCAACAAAGTCATTTAGCAAGACATTCCTGAGTCCCAGCTAGAATGCGGGAATGACTTCATCACTTGACGCCACATCATCACTATCTACAGTTGGCAGCGTCGTCCAGATATTCTCCATCATTTCAAGTCTCTAACCAAAAGATAACACAGAGTACCGAACTTGGAGGCATAAAGAAACCATGCTCCAGTTCAAACGATGTGGGGTAATGGAGTTAGAAGCAAGACAGAGCCCTTGACAAGAAGTTTGTAGTAAGAAAGAAAAAAAGAGGGTGCAGTTCCTTAAAAAAATACACACATATACACAAATATAGACACTTTTTTACAGGTGTTCTCTGTGTACCTTCTGGCTGTTCTAGAACTCACTCTGTAGACCAGGCTGGCCTCGAACTCACAGATCCACCTGCCTCTGCCTCCCAAGTGCTGGGATTAAAGGCATGCACCATTACCACTGGGCAAATACAGACACTTACAAATTTCCCTATTTTATGACTATAAACTAAAGAAGATTTAAACTAATTAGTCTATTTGTTATCAGTTAGTTAAATACTCTTCAGGTGATAGGGACCGCTGGTTTATCAATCAAACACAGTCTCTCAGGAAACCAGCTTACTTACATCTACCCGTCTACAAACTCACAAAGAAAAGAAAATATTTTTCAGTAAGTATTTTGAATTGTTTACAATTTAGTTAACCAAAGTATTTCAGCACATTTGTACACCTTAAATAGTAGTGCGATTAAATCATGTTAACAGGCCAGGAGGGGTGGTGGCTTGTTCCTGTAACCCCGGCACGCAGGAAGTGAAGGCAGGAGGATTCCAGCAGGTTCCGGACTAACCTGGGCTACCTGATGAGTTCCAGACTAGCCTGGGCAACAAACAAAAGCAGGTAACAGGACAATTTAAAGCAGATAAACATAAAAACCTGCATAGTAAATGCAGGGACAGCCTCAGAAGACCTTAGTCTATCCTTAATTACCATGTAGTTAGTAAGAGTGGTATTTAATTTGACAACTACTCGATCCTCTTACAATTCCCTGTTAATCTACTTGATTTCTATGACTCCTTGGGAGAGTTTAAACAAGGGGTGTTTAATCCAGTGGAGACATTCTGCTCATCTCAGTGTGACATACCGTGAGCTATGAAAGTCATCAACAATTTCTCCTTATTTTTAAATAGCAGTAACTCTCCATAAAAAGTTATATTTTAATAGGGTTATCAAGCTATAACTCACAAAAACAATGAAGATTGTATAAAAATGGTGGCTGATTACCAGCCTGAAAATAAATTTAGGCATTTTAATGCTTGAGGTAGACTGCCAGGTGTCTCAGTCAACTTGTTATTATTATAGCGTCTACCTAAAGGCAAGCAGCAGGAATGCTGGGAAACAGCACAAAACAATAATTTTGAGAAAATACAAAAATGATATATACATATAAAAGCATATAAACTAGTGAGTGTCGAAGAGTGGAGGGACACGTAATAGAATGTGAGTGGAGTGGCTTCGGGCAATCGGAGAGAGAAGTGAAGCTGAACGCGGCTAGGCCAAACAAATGGTGAACAGAACACCTGATAATGTAAAACACAGGCATCCCCAGGGCACCATGTAAAATTATTATAAAGCTGTGAAATAACAATATAAAGTTAATTTTATTAAAATTAACAATACTTCCCATCAGCACGAGACAATCTATATTCAAAATTAAAACAGTAGGAATGTTTATCCATTTGAGTGTTCTGATGGGCTAAATATTGTCGTCTGCTTAGAGAGGAGGTGCCAGGTCCCCTCTTTTTCCTACATATCCACAGACACTCGTCTTTATGAATTATACCATGTTTAAGGGCCTGAAATTGAAAACATGTTTCCTTATGAAATTTGGCGTACCCAGCACATTACTACATAAATACTGTTGTCTAATTTTTTTTTGAAAGAAGAAACTTCACGTTCTAGGAATAAAAGAAGGGATAAATTAGTCAAATTTGCGCCTCACTTTTCACATACTATGAGGAGAAATAAGTAAAACTAGTAATTTTACGACATGACTTAGATCTTGATGGTTGCTGAGACTCACTGCTCTCCGCTACTAGCAAAATGAATCTGCAACTACTTACCGGCTACAAGATTTTTTGTTAAGTAAAAAAAAAAATCAGTTATTAGTTTTAAAACTAATAATAGAGTTTTTTTGATCACCAAAAGAATGCAATAGATTATTTAAAAGAAAGCAAAATATAAAGAAAAGAATAAATTGAATCCTTACAGTATGTTATAGCCCCATAGCTGTGTAGACTCTGGAACATATACTCTTAGTATTTTTATCTGCACAGCAGTGAGCATGCATATTTTGATTAATATCTACTTAGAAGTAAACCTGACTGAAGCCATATTACAAACTACTTTTCCTTTTCTCCTAAACTAGACAAGTTTCTCATGGCACATGCTGTGTCTCACTTAGGGAGCACCTGCAGTTATGTGAGAAACCCACCTGGGACGAGCTGGACACGGCCTGGAAATGGAGGGGTTGTCTAGGCAACAGTGACCTGAGAGGTGGACATGCTCTCGGGATGAGGATGGACTTCCTTACTATGAGTGAAAGAGTTTGAATGCAAAGGTGATTGCAAAATTTTGAGAAGCCTTCTACCTTTCACACAAACCTGCTTTCTATGTTTGGAACTCTAAATTCACAAAAATCTCTCTTCAAAGGCCAGTTTTGTGTCCTTGATATGACTCAGAAACACAGACTCTAAGGTAGGGCAGGGAGAAATTAAAAGATGACGTGTAACTAAAGATGCTATGGGTTTTGATGCTATTATCAGAGAAAATAAACCAAATTATGTAAAAGTGATGTGATAGTATTAAATTCAGTTTAAGCCGAGGAGACCTAAGCTTACACTGAATACTCATCCCGACGATCTGTGGCCATTTGGCTATGGTGTAGGCTGGTCCTGGGACAGCTCACCACGAACCTCACGCTATCAGTGAGGTTGGAAGGTAAAGAAGGACTCTCGAAGGCTCTCTCATTCTTCCCAAATAAACTATTCTGTTTTTAAGGATTTGGGGAGAGGGCAAATTATAAGCCTTTGTACTCCATTTTACCATATTCTGTCTTCTCGACTTCGCTTCTCCAATATTTTGTATATTGTATTGTATTGTGCAGCATAGTTTATCGTCCTCTGGAGAACTGTAAACCCTAGGGGGCAGGTTTTTCTCACAATGTAGCCCCAGTGCCTAAGATACAGTAGATTTTAAATAATATTTGTTAAATAAACAAAAGAAGTGGATCACTAGTGTTGTCAGGAGTCAACAAATTTTAAATACACAAAACAAAGAAAGACATTTTACAAGAAATTGAAGTTAATTTTGTTCAGAACTCAGATTGCTCTAAGTTTGGAAGCACACTTTATATATATATATAAAAGGTATATATATCTATATCTATATCTATAGATAGATACACCTTTTAGCTTCTTTTGGAGGCTTATTAATGGGTATTTTTATTTTTTTCTGAAAACCTCTTTGTTTTGCAACTGGTGCTGGAAAACAAACAATTCCTCCGTCTTGGTTAAAACACACACACACACACACACACACACACACACACACACACACACACACACACACATGCCTTATCTAGTCTCCTGCTAAGCAGAGTCTATAGTCTGTATAGTCTGTATTCTCACTGAACACCAGGACCCTTCCGAAAACTTGGCGTACTGGTAACCACAGCACTTTGCAAACTTTGGTCCCGTAGATGCAGATGATAAGATGAGTGAGCAGGATGCAAGAGCATCTCAGAGATCACCTGCTGCACTTGTGTTGGAGGTGCTCAATGGCTGTTTACACCAAGTGCCATCTGGCTCTCTAGATATAATAACAATTATTCCATCGAGGTGTGCAGCTCCCTAAATCATATTAATATACAATGATTCCTCTAGTCTTAGAGGAGTTGATGTCTTTGTGTGCTCCCATTTAACCTGGGTAATGTGCTAAAACAAGTCTGCCTCATCATTAAGAATTGATTTTTTATTTATGTGGATGTCATCGGCAATCCCATGATATCCCTTTGTAATTCAGCTGAACAGGGCTGCGTACCAGCACTAATCTATTTTTATGGCATATCTTTAAAAATTTGCAACATCTTGCTACATTTGGATATTTATATAGAGATTTGTGTTCCCACAGAAGGCTGTTGTTAGCTGTGGAGATCCATTTCATACGGCAATAGGGCAAGTATCTAATATACTTCATTAGTGCTCTTGTATCAGATAAGGGTTTATGTCTTTAAATTATTTAACCTCAGAACCTTACCTAGATAACATAAATTACAAATACTCTAATGAAAATCATTAGTTAGCCTATTCAAAACAAAACCCCTCCAGGAATGAAGTGAAAACATTTGACAATCTTCTCCCTGCAGTTTCCCACGGTCACCCAGGCCTTCATGCTGTCACTGGTCATCCATTTAGTCAGTGATGGGAACAGTGATTCTGATGTGATAATATCCGTTCTTTTAAAGTCATAGTTACCTGGATAATTTGAAATATGATTTTTAAAGTCATAATTACAATTATGTATAAATTCACATTAACGGCTTTTGATTGTTTTTTTAAATTGAGATTAAAATAAGCAATAATGAGAGAATACTTTAAAATTCTGAGGATAAGTACTATCTCATAAAAATTTCACTTTAGACTTCCTGGGGATGGGAAGAGGAGCACTGATTGGCCCTCAGGGCAGCTCTGTTCGGGTCTCTTTCACACTCAGATGATAGAAGTGTTTGGGAAGAGGCAGCATCCCAGCATTCCAGTGCCAGGAAGTTTCTGCCACACTTTGGGTCCTCACCTGTTTCTTACGGCAGCCCTTAATGCAGAGCTGTGTGTAATGCTCTGAGAGTTTGTTGAGTCGCTGAGTTGTACAATAAGCAGAGAAGCAAACCCGGAGCAGTCAGATCAGATGGGGCAGCGATTCTCCTAGTCTCAAGAACTTGGTAGAACTTCGCCACGGAGTATAAACTACCTCAATGTTACTGTTCTAGAAAATTCTCCTGTATGTACTGCGGATGATTTAGACAATTTGAAAATAAATGAACGCTGGGGCAAGATTATTATTCTAACTTGAAAAGCCATATCCTAAAATGTAAGGGCTCAAACTTGAGACCCATTCATAAAAAAATCAATGTTTGAGTCAGAAGTATTAAATCAACGTAGTTTAGAATCACACTGAAGTCTGCACATCTGAAGTTTTAATTTTACCAATAGTTTCCCATGACCATGTAAATGACCCTCTATTTGTGTTTTATGTGTATAAACAACATAGGAGGAACCATGTGCTTTTGTATTCAATAAGTGAATACAATTAATGCTCAGATTTTTTTTTTCACTAAAGATAGGTCTACAAAGAAGCCAGGTCATTTTTTTTCTGTGTTCTTTCAGAACTATGTGTGGTAAACAATCACCAAGAATAATACACCTGTGCTGGCATGATGACCTGGTGGATAAAGGGACATGCCACCAAGTCTGGTGACCTGGGTTCTACTCCTGGAACCCACTTGGTGGAAGGAGAGAACTGACTCCTACAAATTATCCTCTGACCTCCACACATGCTATGGCATGTGCATGCGCGCGCGCACACACACACACACACACACACACCACATTTATTTTAATTAAAAAAGAATAATATACATGCCATGCCAGTATTTTAGTACAGGATCACTTGTAAACATTACTATTCCACAAAGATGATAAAAGCTGGATTCATTATGTAAATGTCTATAAATGAGACATAAGTGAGAGAGGTCCCCTTCACCTACCCTGTGTGGCCTGGTACTACACATCACGTGATGGTGTTTACCAGACATGCTCTCCGGCTCAGAGTTAAATTGGGATTTGGCTTGTAAGTCAGACTTTAAAATACAATAATGAGGGTCTACATGGTTCTAGCCTAATGACTCAAAGGCTTTCTTTTCATCAGGAAGAGTCCTTTATTGTAGGAGCGAGCCAACTAACCCGGGAACATGGAGGCAGTCTGAAATCTCCAGCAGGACTCACCTCCGCTGGGTGACAGAGGCACTCACAGCAGCGTCACTACGGGTCCTGCTGTAATCTGCTCTTTATGATTGTCTCCTTAACAAAAAGCTCTGCACTCAGCATGCAAAGAAGTCAGAAGTGGGGGAAGGAGGGGGGAGCACACCCAGAAGAGGGAAGGGGGGAGCAAACTGCAGATCAATCATTTATAATTAACAAAAATCCGATTGGTGCTTTAAATAGAGATCAATGTTCCAGGCTGCCTGGATGGTGGGGATGTGTTCACCTTCTCGTAAGTCTCCAAGCAAGCTGTCACACCTACAGAATCACCATTTGTTTTCTTAACAAAGCTTCAGGGGGCGCCAGGCTCTCATTGAAATTTCATTAATCTAATGGAGTAAAGTCCTATAGAAAAAAATCAAATTCTCGTTGGACGAGATGCTACCTGGGAAAGATAACCTCTGTTTGAACTCTGAGACTCAGATCGCTCTGCTATTAGTCTGAGGAAACAGACAGCAACAACGCTGATTACAGCCACCGGCCTCAACAATTTTTTTTTCTAACTAGCAATTTCGAGCGCAAGTGCCACAGTGTCAAGCTAAAGAAACGCAGCTGCGGGTCTTCTGCAGAGCGAAATGGTTCTGAAATGTCACTGAATAGCTCACAAAGGACGCCAATCTCCGACAACAGAGACATAAGCATGTAGGAGAAAGGGCCCACACTACCCTCCCTTCAAAGGTATGTTGTTTACATGCATGCGATTTGGGAGAGCCGCAGCTGCTGAATGCAGGATTTTCACAGAAGTCTCAAACAACATCTCTTTAGAAAGCCATGGCCAGACCCTCCCAAGTCTTCACGGGTCTTCAGGTTTCCACTTCGTCTATTATAATTGTTACTGGCTGGTTGTAGTTCAGCATCCCGTTTCCATGTGATCTGATACATATGCTTTCAAAAGCACCCCAAAGGTGCACATGCCAATAGGCAGGAACTACAGCATCTCTGAGAGGAAACCATGGAAAGCTGATGCTGTGATGTCTTTCTAGGGATGTTTCTATGGCTTGCTCCCCTGTCACTCAAGAGTATGAGATGCTGTGTGCCGGACAAAAAGATCCACCATGATTAAGGCCTTGCCTATACCAAACTAAAATGCGTTTCCATACTGCCCCCCCTTTTTGTTTCACTCTCTTGCAACATCAGTGTGTGTTTTTAAAGGTTAAAATGGCCAACAGACCCCATGATTTTAGGACCTTCATAGGCCACTACCCAGAAGTCCAAAGGGAGTTGGGAACTACTTGTAGAAAGCGCTCTCCAGGTTCCCCGGTGGTCACTGCACCTTGCCAGAAGCAGCTGGGTGAGGAAAAGCCCAGCAACCAGAGAGCAGCACAGTCAAGTTCAGCACTGCTTTCTGAGTCCACCATCTGGCCATGGCGGGGAGACTGTGTTGAGGAGGAAGCACACCCTGGAAGTACATCCGGAAAAAGAGATTAGATAATGTATACGAAAGTTACTGCTGGTTTCTCCTCTTTATTTTCAACAAGGATCTAAAGTTTGGTGAAAACAAACCAAAAGAGAAAAAGCAATCCACTGAAAAACGCAGAAGGAAGATAATGACATCGTAGGGGAGTGGCCGACCAAAGTTTTCATCTATGATAAAATCACTGTTCGACTCTGGTCATAAAAAGTTTGCTGTGGTCAGAAAATGTCTTCTGCATCCAAAGTGCCTGACAGGGGTGAGTCATTTCCTAGTCTATGGATAAAGAGTTCATTAGTGGACTAGGGTTCATACTTTTTGAGTCCAGATTTATTCCTAAAGACAGCCTACTATCCCATTTTAGATTCACCTGTAGACTTAAACTTGCTGCTCTCCTTCTATATCCTATTTAAAGATGCCACAGGGAGAAAGTCAGCTTTTTTTTTTCCTTTTAATTCAGAGCAATAGGAAAATGGGTGAAGAACATGTCTGTGTGTCTGTCTGTACTATTTATCTACATACTATAGACATACAGAAAAGGTTCATTCAAGTTAAGATTATTAAAATCGAGCCTGGGAACACGATAACACCTTTTGCAGGCATGCATCCCCACCACAGAAACGGAGAAAGAAAGATGGCATGAGGGAGACACACACATTCAGATGAGCCTTCAGGGGATTGCGTGAACTTTTGAACCAGAGACGGAGAGCCAGAACCCAGCCTGTTCCCACTTTAATAAACATTTTTTTCTTCAATTAATTAAGGTTTGGAAAGAAAAAAAAACCCAACCACAGAAGAGAAGTAATTTAGCATGCAATGCATCCTTTACAGATGGATCCTACCTTCGGATGCTTATTAAATCTATGCATGATTGCGCTGGGGAAAATTAATTGCATTGTTTCTCGGTTTTCAAAAAGGGGCTGCAAACAGCTGAAAACAGAAAAGAAAATGAAGCAACGTTGTTGTTTGGAAGAGGCATACTTTCCAAGTTCTAAAACAAGTAACACCAAAACCAGCATAAAAGCATAAAAATATCTGTGTCTTATTGAGATTTTTAAAATACAGCCCACATGATCAGTGCATGTCCATAGATGTATGCTAAGTTCATGATATTCTGGTCTAACTAAAATTTCCTGCTCAGTGGCATTTGAACTATTTGGTTAGGCAGTGAGGTTCTGTTCAAGTCCCATGGTGAGCAAAGAGTTACATGAACACCTACACGTGCATACACGTGTGGTACCATGGTTGCCTAGTGTTTGCTCCTTTCAAGTTTTGAGGGAAAAACCCCCAATAACTTCGTGGTTGTGTTTTGGAGAATACTATAAAATATTATCATAAAACATTCAGGATACAGGTAATCATTAGCATTGTGTTGACTTTAATTAAAAAAATAAAAAGGCACAGTGGCTTGAAGTAACTCAAGCCATTTGCTTTCTGAAGGCTGCTGCTCTGTAGACCAGGCTGACCTCGAACTCACAGAGATCTGTCTGGCTCTGCCTCCGGAGTGCTGGGATTAAAGGCATGTGCCACTACCACCTGCCATTATATATTCTTTTTGATATGACCTACCCTTGCTGTTGACTGACTAAAAACTTCACTTAAGAATTTTAAAACTTACCTGACTCCTGTCCCAAGTACAGCATCATCTTTTCTTATTTGCTTCCAGCACTGATAATTGAACCCAAGACCTTGTACACCCTAGGCAAGCGCCCTACCACTAAGCCACGTCCTCAGGCCTTCCTGCATATTTCATTTTGAGGCACGGTCTCACTAAGTTGCCTAGGCTAACCTTGAACTCTCTCTACAGTGCTCGTAGCTGATGCAGGCCTTGAACTTGTGATCCTTCGGCCCCAGCCTCCTTCCTGAGTATCTGGCATTACAGGCCTGTGCAGCCAGGCCCAGCAAGATGATGGTTTTGTTCCTCTTCCTTCAAGTCTATAAATCAGTTTCACTAATCCTTGGTTAACATGTAAAGTTATTTTAAAGTATTTATCATGACACAAATTTTGCTAAGAATAACAAACTGAGTTTATATAAGTAAATAAATCTGTCGGGTATTCAACAGATTCCATAAGATATGGGCTAAAAATATGGAGCGGTTAACACTGGGATTTATTTATGTCATGCCTTTCACAAGCATATCTCAAAGAACAATATAAATTATCTCTTAGTTATAGACACGATCATTTCTCGTTAGAAATGGGCAAAAGCAAGATCAAATAGGGAGACAGGGGACACAAAACTTCTGTCACATTGTTAAACACTTAACGACCTTGCTTGACCTCTTAGACTTATCTTCTATTTAGGACAGCAACCAATGAAAAGTAGGTTTTCATCCATGATCAAAACCATATATAACTACTCAAAAAAAAAATTCTACTTCCAAGGGAAATGCAAGTCAAAAGAGCTGGTGTCTGTGCTCTTGGCTATCTGTAAGTGAGACATAAAAATATACAGTCTCAGGCTGGGGCAATAGTCCAGTGGATAAAATGCTTGATTCATGAGTGAAGGCTGGAATTAGGATCACCATAACGTACATAAATGCTGGGTAAGTGTAGTAGTTGCCTCTAATCCCGGTGCTTAAGATGCAGAGAGAGGGCGGCTTCCCAAAGCAAGCTGCCTCGGTAGTCCAGTGGGAGCCAGTGAGCTCTAGATTCAGTGAAAGGTCTGCCCAATAAATGACGTGGAGAGCATTTGAGGAAGACAACGATGGTCAGCTTTGGACCTCCATAGGTACAAGTGTACCCGTGCGTGTGCATACATGCATACATGCATACACACATACACATACACACACACACACACACACACACTCATGCACACATACAATTGCAAACACATGTATGCCTACCCACTTGAGAACATGAATACAAACATGCACACACACCACATAGAAATGTACATGCAAGAAAAGAGCAGTCAGGTTTTTTTTATTGGTTAATAAGAGCAGACAGGAAAGTTTGGGGCTGGAGTGATGAAACTTTCCCATTACAAAGGGTAGTTTGACTGAAGGAGAACAGGTCAAGTTTTAGAAATGTAAATCTATTTCATACAGCACAGATAGGGATGAAATAACTAAAACGGTATCGGTGGCAAAAGGTTCAAGAAGGCAGACATCTTAGTTCAGGGCACGTGGACCTAGTTCTCCACGCCAGAGCTCTTTGCCTGCTGCGCACCACCCTTAAGCAGATACCTGCCAACAGGCCGACCGCGGCCTCTTCCTTAGCATCGGCGCTCGTATCCCACAACTTCTGTTTTTAGTGGACATGCTGGGGAATCAAATTCAGGGCCTCATACGAGCACCCTGTTGCCCAATGTCCTCCTTTATCCTAGATTCTTTCATGATGTCCCGAGTTTCACCTTTCAAGTTTCTCTTGAAATTGACACCCTCCACCTTAAATATGTACCGGGAATGACTGGCCTGCCGGTCATCCTTAGGTACTGGTCACCTACTGCTCAAGGAGTTCGGTCACATTATCATCGATCTGGGTAAGTCAGAATCACCACCAAACAAGCAACAAGTCAGAAGCCGCTAGCAACGTAGTTTTGAAGTCATGGCTAACGCAGGCTCTACTCGGACCGGTTGTGATGGGTATGTGGAAGTGGTCACCAAAATCCAGATCGGCACAAAAGAATTCTAGGAGAGTAAGCTATTATATTCACTTTCAGGAACCCAAAAATAAGAACTAGAATAAGTTTCAGGTTTTGATATATTTATGTTTATACTATAAAATTAGAATTTTATACTATAAAATAAGAACAGTCAAATCATTAAATACTAAGGCTCTTGGTGTTTCTAATCATCATCTTCTACTTCTTCTGACTTACAGTGAGCACTCACCTTGGAGCAAAGAGCTGAGGAGCTAACTGGAGGATTAGCGTCATGACGCTACACTGTGATTCAGCAAATCCGTGTGTTCATTTATTCTGGGGAATCGTTAAACTCCTACACAGTACTAGAGCTTAATCACTCTGGGATGAGATAGTTTTCTTCTGTTTTCCAACGCAATTACTCTTTGTCTTAGGTCTAATTGAATTCACTTTCCATGTTAGTGGGGGAAGAGGGGTGGGTGGGAGGGCTGTAGCATATGCTAGGAGACAAATTGTGTACACTGTAGACCTTACAATACCCCAAACCAAACCAAACCAAAAACCAGCTCGAATCTGACAAAAGGTTTAGCAGTCGGTGGTGTGGCAGGGGAGGGGAAGTTCAACCACCAGAAACAGCATTTCGAATACGGAAGACACCAAAGATCCTGCATGAGAAGCATTCCTATTTTAATTTATAAGGCACCTTGGGATTCTTTGGCTGGAAAGCACCATATAAATACCAGCATTTTCATTTCACGTGGGAGATCACAGATTGTTGACGTTTCAGCATAAACAATGTTTCAGCAGTCAACGGGATCTAAAGTCTTATGTGGATTTGGTGCGGTTGCCACTGGCTTGCAGCCTACACAGCAGAGCATGCTGTTGCTGGTGCCTCCCTTCCCTCTTTGAAAGTTCTGGCCTCTTCCATTTGTCTTTGTGGGTGTCAGTGGACGGTCTAGTATCTGCCTTTGTTCTCATAGGCTACAGTATGGAAGGTAGTGAACATTCATCTTAGGTATCTCTGGGGTGGACAGTGCTCTCTACCCTCAGAATTTCTGGCACCAAAGGGAAGAAAATCTCTGAATGTCATAGGAGGGGGGAAGAGGGAGCCTGTCGCTCTGTGGCACATTAATACTCACTACAAAGAAGAGACTGCTATTAACTAAAGGTTCTTTGAAGGTTCTTTAGGCTATGACAGATAAATAGGGATTATTTGGAAATCTGGACCATGCAACCACACGTTTGGATCAGTTTGACAAACATTGGTTGGATATCTAATAGATGCTGCAACCTGTGAGGGACATAAAAAAATTAAAGACCCGATTCTTGTCCTCTGGGAGGCCCTAACCCACTGGAGAAGCCCGTCAGTGTACACTGTAATATAATGCAAGGCAAATGGTGGTAGCAGCTTTGATAGAGGGGACGTGGGGTCGAGCCCAGTCAGGTGCAAAGAGGAAGTCATTTAGAGAAGATGGAGTCTGAGTGGTGCCTTGAAGGATGAGTATGTGGGTAGAGAGGCTGGAAAAGGCATTGCAGATAGAAGGTGTAGGACTGGGTTTGGGTAATGATGACTAATTCAGGGGGGCTGGAGTTTAGGACAGGCATGTCAAACCCAGGAGGGGACTTGAAAGGTAGAGTCAGAAACAACATGACCATGTTTTCCAATCTGTTAAAAAAAAAAAAAAAAAGTTGAGCTCCTGAACTGTAGCAGGTGAGAGGACAGATCTGTACTATCATACACCCTGTGCACTCCAGAGGCTCTGGTTTGATCCTTCAACACCTTCCCATGCCTGCCACCATCTTTTTTTTTTTTTTTTTGTGGATGTTTTGTCTTCATGCATATCTATGCACTGTGTGTGTGTGCAGTGCCCGCTGAGGCCAGAAGGAGTGTTGGATCCCCTGGGACTGGAGTTACAGACAGTTATGATCCTGGAATTGAACCTGGGTCCTCTGGAAGAGCAGCCTGAGTCATACATAACTACTGAGTCATACATAGATCCAGCTTGGCATAATCTAAGGCTCTGTTCTCCTTAGACTAGTGTGTGATGCAGCAAAGGAGGAAGAGGAGAAGACTGGAGTTGGAAAGGTTGAGAGAAGAGGCACTTGCTACTCTGAACCTTTGAGGCAAGGATTAAGATGGGCAGAACGGCTATGAGTGAGGACTCTGGGCCAGGAGGGCAGGAGGCCCTGGGGAATTGTGGGGATTCTGGAACTAGGAAGAGAAAGTTGACTTGTAAACTGTGTGGGAACATTGAGGACAGAAATGTCTGCCCTGACTGTGGCTGTCATATCTCTTGAGGACAGGGCTTGATGTGGACGGGCAAAGTAATCAAAGATTCAGGTTGATTAGCATGCAACTGTGGGTGCTTGTCCATGGACCGGAAGTTGTGCCTCGTATCATAGCAAGACAGTGATGAGAGCTGAACTTACAAATGAAATGGATCAGAGTCTTCGAGCATTTTCGTCCTCCGTGAATCCTCCATCTAATGTCCATGGAACAGACTGAGATAGTTTCTAGGAACTCGACGTTATGTCCTTTTTTGCCTAACCCTGATGTATTTCTTTAGTGGCTTCCCAAAACTCTCCTTCTCCCTAAGCCCTGGGCCGTCCTGCTCCATGCTCTTGACTCTTGGCATTTGGCTCCCCGCTCCCCTCCCTTCTGTTAAAGCATCTTGACATCATTACTTCCTCCTGAAACTTAACCGCTTTCCCTAGGGAGTCAATGACTCGCCTGTTTGCCGAGACTCATCCTTGAGTGGAGCTGAATGACTCATTTCTCCCTTTTCCAGATCCCATCCTCCTCCTCCTCCTCCTCCTCCGCCGCCGCCGCCCCTCCTCTTCTCTCTCTCTCCCTTTACCTTTTTCCTTTTCTCCCTTTTTATTTATTCATTCATTCATTTATTTATTTATTTATTTATTTAGTTTGTTTGTTTTACCTTTTTCCTTTTCCTCCCTTTTTATTTATTTATTTGTTTGTTTGTTTGTTTGTTTGTTTTGTGAGACAAGGTCACTCTCGGGTTTCCGAAGCTGGCCTTTGTCTTCTTGGGAAGCTGATGATGACCTTGACCTTCTGAACTTCTTGTCTCCACCTCCCAAGCGCTGGGGTCACAGGTGCACACCGCTATACTCGGTTTATGAGGTGCTGGGGGATCAAACTAAGAGTTCTGTGTATGCTGGGAAAGCGTTCTGTCAGCTGAGCTGTATCCTCAAACCCCATCTTTTCTTTTTAAACAGTTCAAATCTATCCTTTCCTAAAACAAAACCCAAACCAAAAAAAGTCCCTTCTGTTCCTTTCTTTTTAAAGATTATTTTTATTAGCGTATGAACAAATTGTACAAATAATGGGTTTCAGCATTGCATTCTCAGATACTATGATCTGGGCTTGCAAATACCCCCAGTTTCTAGTTCTTCACTCTGCACTCAGTCTGAACCCCTAAAATCAGGCTCCCACTTTTTCTAAGCCACTGAAATTTCTCTTAACATATTGACAAAGGCTTTCTTGTTTTGTTGCCCTTCTGCCCTCACCATCCCCCCACCAGCCCTACATCCAGAACCTTAGAAGTACAGTGCAGGGATGGACAGCTTCTAACCTTCCCCAGAGCACCTAGCCTGATGCCTTGCGCATGGAAGAGACTCTGAGAATTTCAATCGGCTCTGGATCCCTCTTTTCTTAATTAAAAACCAATTACATTTATGGGTGTTTTGCCCGTATGAATGCCTGCACCACGTAAGTTCCTAGTGCCCAAGGAGGAGCTCCCAGAACTGGAGTTACAGATGGTTGTGAGCCACTGTGTGGGTGCTGGAAACCAAACCAGGCTCTTCTGGAAGAGTAGCCAGTGATCTTAGCTACTGAGCCACCTCTCCAGCCTCTGAATTTGGATTTCCTCAACCTTCTTTATGGTCTTCTTCCAGTGTGCGAGGAACCCAGCAATGGTCTCACATTGGGCCATGTAGCTTCCTCTAATGAGAGTATAAACTCAGGGAACATCTCATCCTTAGTTGCAAATGACAAGGTTCTTTTTTTTTTTTTTTTCTAAATTCCCACTTACCAGGAAATACGATGATTTGTTTTAAGTGTGCACTAAAACGACAGGACACCAACAGTAAAGAGCTGATGTGGATTACAATGACCATCAGAGAGACGGGCAGCTCAAAACAGAGACTCCGAGATACACAGTTGCTTCCCAGCAACCCAAACAGAAATCACATCGGAATATCTTGTATTGTCCAAACACTGTGTTTCTTGTGTATTTTCCCAGGAAGTTCTACAGGTAGCAAAGATATGATATATATACCAAATGCTATCCGGGAACCGAGCCAGACACTACCAATATATTGGCACGACAACTTTAATACATCAGCTCCTTTTCTGCAGAGGACAGAAGAACACATATCCTGACTTCAAATCCAAAGGCTTAAGGATAATCAATGGGACAGAGGGACACTTTTTTACTACTATGTTGCCCTTGGGTGTCTTATATTGCTATGGAATTCCACTCACAGGAAGTGGAGGTCCCTTCTCCCATCTCTCACAGTTTCACTGAGATTCTTAGTGAGGAGCAGCCACGCTCCCACTCAACCTTTCATGCATGTGCACTCTGAGGGTATCCCGTCAATTCTCTCCATGACGCTACTGTTAAAGAAAGCCAGCCATACTAGTAACCTAGACTTTATGGACGTGTGTTTCTGGAGTGAGCCTAGTCATGCAAAAATCCAAGGGATCCACCAGTTTCTGGGGTCTTTTTTTTTTTCTTTTTTTTGGTTTTTCGAGACAGGGTTTCTCTGTGTAGTTTTGGTGCCTGTCCTGGAACTCACTTGGTAGCCCAGGCTGGCCTCGAACTCACAGAGACCCGCCTGGCTCTGCCTCCCGAGTGCTGGGATTAAAGGCATGCGCCACCACCGCCCGGCTCAGAGTTTCTGTATTCTACTACTCAACTAAAATCCATTCTGTCACTCTTTGATTCAACAGTTGGGTCAGTGAATGGAGCACATGTGTGGTGACCAGCGCGGGGCTGAGAGCTCAGGTCTGGAGGAGACAGGGTGGCAAACAGAGTTTCAACACAAGGTCGGCAGTGATTGGAGGAAATCACATCACAGGAAGTTTGTCTTTTTTTTTTTTTTTTTGGTTTTTCGAGACAGGGTTTCTCTGTGTAGCTTTGCGCCTTTCCTGGGACTCACTTGGTAGCCCAGGCTGGCCTCGAACTCACAGAGATCCGCCTGGCTCTGCCTCCCGAGTGCTGGGATTAAAGGCGTGCGCCACCACCGCCCGGCTTTTTTTTTTTTTTTTTTTAAAGAGAGTGAACCAGAACAGGGAAGATGGTTTAGTCAGCAAAGGGTTTGCCATCAAGTAGAAGACCTGAGTTCAGATGCCCGGCACCCATTGTAAGAGCTGGGGCTCACTGGCCAGCCTGTCTAGCCAATCAGTGAGCTCCAAACTCATTGAGAATCCTGGGTCAAAAAGTACCATAGAGAGTGGTTGAAGAAGATGCCTGGCATCAACCTCTGGCCTCCACATGCACGTACACACACACACACACACACACACACACACACACACATACACGTGTACACACAGAGATAAAGTGAGCTGTATTTTGAGCAATTCTATATACATTTGTAATTCTATACTTTAAGACCCAATTTTGAAGCTTAAAACTTAAGTTGTCAAGATTGTTTAGATACTACAAACGACAATAAAACCAATGCATTGGCCAGCTGAGAATAGGCTGATCTCAGAGCAGAAAAACGTCTCAACACAGTAACAGTAGAGCAAGAAACACTGGCGTTTCCCTTCACAAGCAGCTCTGTCCTAGATGATGTAATATGTTAGTAGATGATGACAGACGGTCTGAGGCCACTGTCCTAACATCCAGGAAACGGGAGTGCTTTGTTGTTGTATTGTTTTTTGCTGTTGAGACAGGGTTTCTCTGTGTAGCCCTGGCTATCCTGGAACTCACTCTGTAAATCAGGCTGGCCTCGAACTCACAGAGATCCACCTGGCTCTGCCTCCCGAGTGCTGGGATTAAAGGCGTGCACCACCACTACTGGCTTCTCTTCCTTCCTTCCTTCTTCTTTTCTTTTTTCTTTTTTTGGGGGGGCGGGGGAAGAGCTCCTTAAAACAGTATTGCTATTTTCTTTTATCCTCTGACTAGATGGGTCTGAAGAGGTAGCTCATCGGTTAAGAGCTACTTTTGGCTGCTTTTGCAGAGGACCTGGGTTTGACTCCCAGTACATACACAGGATAGCTTACAGCCATCTGTAATTCCAGTTCCAGAGACTCTGACACCCTTTTCTGGGCACCGGGCACACATGTGACGTACACACATACACGCAGACAAATACTCATGGACATGTAACAAAAATAAATAGATCTTTTAGAAGTATTTAAAGTTTTTCTCTGGCTAGAGATGTAAGTCTGGTGGAGCACTTGCCTAGCATATACAAGACCCTGGACTCTATCCCTGCACTATGACAGGGGAAAAATTACACACTCTTGGTCAAGTCACACCTTACCTCAACAGCGCCCATGATTTGCAAATCGTTTTTTAACTAAACATCTATGTAATTTTCAAAGCCATACCCAGAGTTTCAGAAACACAAACAGATGAACATTTCACTCTCAGGGCGGGGTATTCCCCCAGTCTCATCACAGCCTTCTGGTCAGGGGTGCTGAGGAACATTCTGGATCATTCTAAGACCAAACGAGAGCCCACACAAAAGAGGCAGGCATTGAAACGGTCACTCTCTTCCTTGTTCATCCTATTTGATGGCTCTCGAATCATCTCGTATGAAAAACTTGGTGCTAATAAAAGCTTCTTGGGTGTGGGGTGTGGGGGGTGTCTGTAAATTACACAGGCTTGGGTGTGGGGTGTGTGGGGTGTCTGTAAATTACACAGGCTTGGGTGTGGGGTGGGGGAAGCACCTTCCAAAATTGAACTTTAATGACTTTTTCTGAGAATTCGCTCTTCTGAATATATTATACCTAGACCACGTAGGAGGCTGTTGACTATAACCAGAAAACAAACCTCCGGCGCTCAGGAAGCCATAAGGCATGTACAGAGGACCATTCTAGAATTTGAACAGCAAGGTTATGGAACTGGGGATCACAGAGAGGAACATCACACTGTGTGATAGTTTCCGTGGTTTGCTTTTATCACTTCAGCAGACACCAGGGAGACAGAAATAAAGTCTGCAATGGCTGTGAGTTTTAAAGCTAGCAGGGGGAAGAGTTCTAAATCCACACTTGGCTATCTCGTGTGAGCTTAAAGGAAAAGCTGATTTACCACGTCTACCATCCCATCCAAGAGCCACGCACCCAAAGCAGCTAAGAGCTAAGCATACGGACCCCTGAGGGACAGTTAATTTTAGGTAACAGTTTATAGAAATGTTTGTATAAGCGTTTTGGGGGGCGGGGAAATCACACTTTTAAATACGAAAACGAAAAGAGGCCTATAACCCGCCTGATTCCTGGTTCTAGCCTGTGAAAGGCGTGAGGATGTTTGGGGAAGCGTCTCTCTGAAAGTTACGGCTGTGGCTCGAAGAGAAACTCTAGATGAGCAGAGAGCGAAGGCGAGGGGCTGGGAGACGATTCAAGGGGGTCAAGTTCTTGCCATGCAAACAAGGATTCAAGTGAGGGAGGTCAGTGTATTAGGTGGACAGTCAAGGACGCCTCGCATCAGCCACTGGACTCCACATGCACATGTACACACGTGCAACCCATGCATGTGCACTTAAACATGCGTACTACACGTAACACAAATGCAAAAAAGACGAGAACAAAGGCTGGGGAGGAGGGTGAGAAGTTCTTATCTGCAGCTATGGACGTCAGCACAGCAACTGTTCGAGATGGTGCAGAATGAGGTAGAAGACAGACATCTCCATTTCTAGGAAGTGGATGACCAGGACCCAACAGGAACAACCGCCGTGGCAAAGCTCTCGTGAAAGGAGATGGCAGAGCTCCCTGAACACGTCACTTAAACAGTGGTGGCTCTTTGTCTTCTTAGCAGAGCTGAAATGGTCCTTTCCAAAATGAACTAAGTTTTCCCAAGAAGCTTTCAGGTTTTTTGTTTTGTTTTGTTTTGTTTTTGTTTTTCACTACAATTTCGAATCCAAAATGGTTACTCTACTTTTGGCGCTAGACAGTTACCTAACTAACTTATTTTTGAGATAGAATCTCAGATAGCTAAGGCTGTCCTTAAACCCGATCTTCCTGCCTCTACCTCCCAAGTGCAGTGACCTGAAACCATCTAATCAACTCCTCATGCTGTCCACCGAGAAGCAACATAGTGTTGTATAAAGGTTGACAAATTACGACCCAGAGGCCAAATCTACCCCTACTCATGTTTTTTTTTTTTTGGTAGATCTCACAAACTTAGATTTTGTAGATCTCACAAACTTTTATATCTTTAGCAGCATGGGGGGGTAAAATTATATGGAATTCATATTTCTGTGACTAGTCAAAAGTTTTAAGGGAACAAGCTATAATCCTTCGTCATATGGTGTCTAAGTCAGTCACTTCTGTACTGCTGTGGCCTAATTGCCAGTTTGGGGGATCTGTATGGGCCACAGAGCCTAAAATAGACTCACTATATGGCTCTCTATTTAAATGTTGCTGACCCCTGAGTGTGATCCTTGAGAAGAGAGTGTCTCGGTTTCATGGTCTTGGGAAAACAGTAAGGCTGTTGGGAGAATTAAAGAAAGCAGGTAGAATATTGGTGTCTGGAAGCAGAGCATTGCGGAATGCACCTATAACCCTGACTTCTTTGGGGTTCTTAAGGGGAGCTTATGAGTTTAAAGCCAGTCCTGGGCTGCATGGTGAGACCCTGTGTCAACCCATGTACCCCACTGTTTCCCCCCAAAAGAACATGCTTCTGGTATAGAGTAAGTGTCTAGTAGATGTTAGGTATTTCTATTATTACACACAGAAAAACCCTCGCCTAGAGATAAAGAGACTTTACAGTGTCAGGGCTTGGTAGAGGGACTCTACCAAGAGGAAACATTTCCTGGTTCTCCTTGCCCACACTCTGCTGTTTTAAAAAATTATCTTCAATATCACTGGGAAAAGAAAAACCTTCTTGAAGTATCTGTTGCTGTTTTAAACAGCTGCATGACTACTCTAAACAAGAACTTCATCCCTCTGTACTCTGTCAAAACAGCTCCCTAGGGTTGCCCAAAGGCAATTTATGAAATGTTAGAGATTTCCAGGTTGGTAGCTCAAACTCCTAGAAATTAAGATTTTCTTCATCCTTTCTTTTTTTTAAAAGACAACAAGACTCAACCCTCAAAAGATCAGATTAGTTGATAAACATTCAAGGATGTTTGTTATCTCCGGCATATCACAGCCCATGTATCTAGTATCTGGTCACCCTCAACACGTTTAACCCTTGCAGGTTACCAATACCATCCTAGGTTTTGCTTATTCCTTGAAACCTCTTAAATCTGGATTGTCTGCTCACTGGCCACCTTTTCCAAGGCTTTCCTCCTAAGAGGTCTTTTTTCATTCAATCCACGGCCAACTGGTCACTCCATTAAGCCATGTTTCATTGCCAGCTGGGACATATTGTCAAACTCTATTCGTCACTACTGTCTATCTGTGTACCACTTTTCCTCCAAGGGTGCTGTCTTGTAAAAACTGTGCTTCCTTAAGACCAGTCAACCATCTTTTTGTTGTGGTTACCTCACTGTTGGAGTTTATATGAGAAACAAACCTTCCACAAATGCTTCTCACATGAGTAAATGACCAACCACAAACATATGGCATGGGATTGAATAAGTAACACCCCTGGATGGCCACCATGATTGAGAAATAGGAACTTCTGGAAAATGTAGGACTTAGGGGCAAGGAAAGGACACGAAAGTCGGAGGGGCCTTCCAGAGATGTGGAAGGGAGAAGAGGGCAAGAGATGGATATGAAAGGGGGATGTGAGGGAGGGAAGATCCACCTGTATCACATGCAACTATGGGAATGTCACGACTCCGGGCAGTGAGTTGTATAGTTAATGTAAACTAATACAAATCAAACAAATCAAAAGTATAAATGCACCCTAATCAAAATGGACTCTACATCTTCGAGTTGGAAGATGAACTCTTTCAGTCCATTTCAGACGGACTAGCTTTATGGTACTGCAGAATGTTCAGTAGGACATGGATATTAGGCGCAGGGGCAAGGATTTACCCAAGTATTTTCTTATTTCAATCTACCTAGGAAGGATTATGTTAAAATCCCACACAAGTATAATTTTCATCTGCATGTATGACATACCTACAACAGCACAGCCTAATATATGAGCATGTGAAGTATATTTTATTTTAATGGCAGACAAGCACACTGAATGTGTCCCAGGAAGGGGTCTTTTCCATTAACTTTTATAAAGGCTTTCATTTCAAACTTTCATTAACATCTGACAAGCAAGCTTAAAAAGCTTTGCTCAGAGCTTAGGTTCGGGGCAAAATGCATTTCGGCAGAACTACTCCGAGATTACACTGACTGGCGGTGCGAGAGTACACTAATTTGTTTTGTTTTGTTTGGAGTGTGGAGAAAAGAAAGAGAAAAGAAGAGAGGAGTCATGGACCCTACTTTACGGTTGCCATGGATGCAAGGTCAGTCTTCCACACTTGGATCTACCAGCAGAGTTCAGACAGGTCAACGTGTGACCGGCCCAGGCCCTGGGGTTAAAAGTTCAAGCCGCGATGGAAAAACCAATATGTCCACGCAGAGTATGCTGTACAATTTATTTCAATTTACATCAAGCCATGCATATAAAATTTAGATAAATTCCATTCAAATCTGATGTTGCCTGACACACAATGTATGCAAACAGATGTCTGTGGGGCTTTTTCTGTGCTATAGAAAACAACATTAAATTTAAAAATATGTCTCTGGGAATTCTTTATTGAATTACAAAATGAACATAATTTTAACTTAAATGTTTTCATTCTTTCTTCCAATTTTTTTTGGTGAGATCTTAATAATTTCTCAGTTCTCAATCTATTCTGTGTCATATTAAAGAGGATAATGTATATTTACAACTACAGCTTTGGTGTTATTGTAGTTATGGATCCTATTTATACCTCTTACCACTTTCCACAAATATTTAGTGATTGATATTTCTGATTTATCTCTGGCTGCTCTGCTCATCCCCTCCCCTTCCTCCTGAGAACCAGCAAGGGTCGCGGAGGCTGCTGGTCGTCTTCTAGCCACAAGGTGGCTCCCCCCACTCCTTCTCTCCAACCAACAGGGTACAAACACACCTTTGCTGAGTGCTTAGGCAGATTAGCATGAAGAATCAAATTATGAACTGCCAACGCCATTATTTCCATTGCGAATTCAATGGGTCACAAGCCAGTCTTTGGCCCACTAAGTTATGATTCAAAATGGTTATTTAAAAAGAAGAGGAAGAAAAGGACCCTTATGCTCTGCTTAATTTCTTTTCACCCATCTTTCCAAAGGTATGGCCAGCCGAGCTAACATTAGCATAAATAAGGAAAATAACGAAGTGCTCCAGAGGGACCTAATTTTGTTGCCTAGGAATAGAGGGATGGGCTGGAACAAGGTCAAATTGAAGATGAATGCACTCTGTGCTCTCTTTCTGAAACCTGCTTCATGGGGGAGTTTTCATAAGGATTTGGGGCACAGTCTCAGGAGCCCCACCCACCTCATGCCATGGACCAAGAGCAGCGATCTCCTTCCTAGTACACCAACTTCAAACGGAACACACACTCTTACTCGCTTTCTGCGTACAGCTGTAATGCTTCCTTCTGATGGCCTATCAAACAGGTTGCACAGCTCATACATGGGGCTTTTTACAGACTCCAGCTACAGCCAAAATGGGCACAGAGAGACGAACTACTCATCTAATTATGTAGAAGGTCTTTCCAGAAGTGCAGGTCCTCAGTCTCACATGCACTATTCTCCGCTCTCAGGAGGGAGCACCATTTGAGCCAAGTTACATTTTCCTCATCTGTAAGACGGAGATAAAAATGGGGCATGCTCCTCTTAGTCAAGATCGAATGAGTTAATTCACGTACTTACAAGAGTTTTTGGCGCCTAAGAGCCAAATAAGCAGTTGATTATTGGCTTGAGCTTAGTCCCTCCTTGTTTACAAGTACTTTGAGGCCCAGTTGTTCAAGCTAATAGAACATCCATGTATTTCATAAAGACAGGAAGTGCATCATTTTCTGGATGCCTGCGGGTTGTCAAGAGGCTGACTGATGGTGTCTGGGATTTTTCTTCCTCAAAAAAATTCTAAAATGTAAGCATTTTCTGTCCATTCACGGTATTTCTTCTAGTGAGCTACTTACAAAAGAAACTGCTGATTTCCACATCCGAAGTTCGTTTCAGATAATAGTTTAGAAAAATGCTCCATGTTACTAAACAGCCACACGTTATGTGTTGAACAATTCAGTTACAGCACTTATGTTGTCAACATTTTCATTTTCCTGTTTTTAAACAAAGTCTCTGGGATCTTTTTCATGCCAGATGACGGCTTGCTAAGCTTCTTGCTCAACTCGCAGCATGTGAGTTCCTTGCTTCTAATGTAAATAAACATTTTGAATGCCCTGATAAGCACTGCCTTGACAATTCTCCAGTAAATTTTCAAAAGGTATAAACGATATCCTTAACTTAAACTGGCCTCTCATAACTCAACCACTAGCTAAGGTTTATATGGACACAAAATCCCACATTCACATAAATCTTTGTTTGTATAAGGAAGGATCTAGATATAGAGATATAAATACCTATGTGTCGGTATGTATATATACATGTATGTCCACATATATGATATCTTAAAACCTCCCATCTATTTTGAAATACATATTCAGAGACCAGGCAAGATAATTGCATCAGTTTTCTATAGCCAAGGAGAGCAGTATGACATTTTTTAATACTTGCTACACTGGCATTCAGCTCCTTATTCTTTATTATCTCTGTCAGCTTCTCCGAGTGCCCAGCAGACAAATGCTAGCCCAAATCCTGACCATTCATTTCTATTTGGAATTATTTCAAGCTTAACTCTCCAGAACTGCTTCTAGATGCTGTCCTGATGTGATCAGAATAAGTGGAGAGGAATCCTTATGCAGAGGCAACGTGGCACCTGGTTTTTGAAGGATGCCCATCTTGGTTTTACCTGCACTTGCACAAGTGTGATTTCAGAAGATGCGCTGCTTTTTCTATTCTGGCAATGTGTGTGTGTGTGTGTGTGTGTGTGTGTGTGTGTGTGTGTGTAGAAGCAATGTCTTTTTGGTTGCCAAAAACAGTTTTTGTGGTATGCACCAACTTTCTTTATAATCTTAGAAACTCTCCCCCCGCTACCCCCGCAACGCCAATTCCAGGCATCAGTTCACAGAGCCCCTTCACGAACAGCTGTACTGAAGAAATGCAGCCATTTGTTATTCGCTACACTTTGGGGGTATCTGTCCTATGGGTTTTCTAGCCAAAGGCTTATATGTTTCCCAAGAGAAATTTACTTTCATGAGAGAAGAAAATAGAGGCAAATCACTGCTGTTAGATCCTGAAGTCAGAGACACTGGTTTGTTATCCTGGATATGGGAAGTTTAAAAAGCCCACAGTTATAAAGGCAATCATGGTCCAATCCGTCTCTCATTCTTTCCCAATGTGAAAAATTACAAATGGAACCCAATTTTTCTCTGTCAATAGAATGTGTATGATTACAGCTGTTCATATTTCCAATCTAATGAAGGGCTGCACATTTAATTGTAAGATTTATTAGGGACCGTACATTGCTGTGTACATGCAAAACAGTTAATCGACATCTAAAATGCTGGTTGTTTATTCTGACATTAATGATCATATTTCTTCATTTGAAACGAAGAGCATTTTGGGGGGAATGTATTTTGTTTCCTCCAAATAAGAAATTAATAAAGTCAATGTAAGAAATAAAAAGAGCCAGAAGGAAAAGAATATTGATTTATGTACGCGAGGCTGGGGAAAATACAAGGATGCTTTATTTATTTATTTATTTTTAAAGTCCATAATCCCCCATTCTGCTGGAAACAAGAGGGTTGATTGCCAGCTTTGTTTGATTTCACAGAGATCTCATACGAGGCCGGGTTCATAAACAGGTGAAATGATGGAGTTTATTGCAACGCACATCAACACTGAAACTAAATAACTGTGTTGCCATCTCAGTGCCGCCGAAAGACGGATGGTAAACTTGACCTGCCGCTGGTACTATCCGATTGCCATTTTTTATTCCCCCTTCGCCGCCCCCCCAGGCTGAGCCACGTTGAGTAAATGCATGTGCACGGTCAGGTCAGACCCCTGGATCGGGTGAAACTCCGTTCACATTTGCATACAGGCGGAGTCTCACAATGAAAGCCCATCTGTTCCCGTCTCGGAGTACAAATCGAGTGTCACCCAACTCACTGCAAACGACAGCAGCATGGCCATTAGATGGAGGAACACTCGGCTCAGGTTACGGATATGGAACTGCTGATTTGGGTTTAAATACCTGATAACTGAAGACTCTTCATTCTATACGAACAAAGAGTGAACTTTGAACTGTTCAGGGGATACCTTCTCCTAAGACTGGGCTCCCCGGTTTCATCCATTTCTAATACTTTACTGTTATATTTCCCACTGTCTCGGTTTTTGTATAAAAATTAGCCAGGGTGACTGTCACGATGTTCTAAATAATTGCCCCCCTTTAAAGGGGGCGGGGGAGTGGGAGGTGGAGCGGCAGCCGAGTATGCTGTAAATAGAAAATGAACTCTGAACTCTGTGTGCCCTCAGAGGTCATTAATATCGTGGCAATGTTGTTCCTTGAACTTCTAAATTTTACCAGGGTGAAATTTTCAGTTGTGAGAGTTTAACCAAAGTGTGAACTGCCCCAGCCCGTTAGCCCTCCCTCCAGAGCCCCTTCAGGCACCTGCCTCTTAGCTCTTCCCCACTCACAGGCCTCCTGTTTATTCCCAAGTAGTTTATTAATCACAATCTGAATCGGGGAGGATTCTTCCCCCTTCCTTGTTTTCTCTCTCCTCTTCTCTTTAAAATTCAGCAAGTACCTTAGAGCTCACAGACAGAAAGCACATAGAGCCCGACAAAAAGACAGAGTTGTTCTCAAAGAAACCCCAGGATAATAAGCCCGTCCAAGCAGCAGACATGATAAATACAAGGAAATTCATGAGCAAAAATATGGGCAGGCTTTCATGAAATGCCTTCTTGTCCTGTTTTATAGCAGGAGTTTATGTCTATGAAAATCTTTCGAAGGAAGACACCAGCAACTGAGGTTTGATTGCCTGTGTTTATGTTTGAAATATCTCTGTATTGTACTTCATGAATCACACTTAACATAAAGTACTGTTTGGGCCATTATCCCAGTTTGATTAGGTTGGATCCTTGTTCGTGTGTGCCTGTCCACACATACAAGCCCCTGTGTGGAGGGGAGAAAGCCTCTCTTACTAGTTACACCCCTTGGTATCCAACCAGCAACCACATCACTATATGTGACCTGCAACTTAACACGCCACAGAGTGAAAAGGAAAGAACATCTGTAAGAACTTTCTTGGTTTGCTTAAAGCAACTATGTAATTTTTTTCTTGTACATATTTCTTTCATAGAACACTTCCTACAACTATTCTGTGGAATACCGTGTGTTGAGAAGACACATGGAATCCAGAATGTTTAAAGTCCACGTCACCTCAGCCAGGACTCTTTTACCACTATGTGAAACTGTGCGCTTTTTGTTGGCCCTTTAAAAATTACACCAGGGTAAAGAAAAGATTGTGGGGGTGGGGGTAGATTTTTCTTTCTTTTTTTAAATCCCATGCAAAAGCTTACGGTCAACCTTAACGGAAGTTCTACAAGCATTAAAAGGGAGAATAGACTCTTTGTTTCAGAAGAATGTCCAAGACTAGGGTGAATTTTGGTTCCACTTTGTCAAGTTTAAGGGGAAATTGAATGAGAGAGAGAGAGAGAGAGAGAGAGAGAGAGAGAGAGAGAGAGAGAGAGAGAGAGAGAGAGAGCGCCCAAGCAACTTTCATGGCTGTCTTCCCATTGCCTCTAGTTTGCATTAGATTGTGTCCTTGTAAACAAGTCAGACATTTACAGCAGGGTCGTGTGGCCATGTGCTGTCCTGGAGACGGCCTGTTTACTTGCATCCCATGCTGCAGGGTGTCTTGGGTGTGATCAGTGACAAAGCCTCAGACAGGCACTCACGGATTTCCTTCTGTCCACATCAGGAGAAAATGTCCCAGCGAGGGGACACAGCTGCTTTCACTCTCTGTCACTAAAGGGGTGTGACTGGGACAGAGTCTGCTTCCAAAAAGATGAGTCAACTTGTTTATAGAAATATTGGTTGCTCAGTCTCTTGTTATGCACTGTTGGTGAGGGTCTGTGAACAGGAACCGAACCTTGAACTTAGTTTCCCCTTTGAACTTGTGACCTTGGACAAGATTCCCCATGCGTTCCCCTTCAGACAAATTTCATCACAATTACAGTCCCTTCCACTTGAGTTAAAGATATATAATCATTGATTTGACCTAATTATCTGATACATCCCTTTCTTTGCAAGGTGAGAGCTAGATGTGTGAACAGAAGCTGACCCGTGAAGTTCTGATATTCAATTTTTATTCTAATTATCATAAAACATGTTCAGTCTCAGTCTATTTTTCTCTTGTTTTCTTCTGGCCCCTTCCCTGAACCCACTATTCCTTCAAATTCAACAATGCCCCCTAGGTTTCAAGCTGCTTGGCAACAGACCTTCCAATGCATTATGCACTACATGTTCAAAGCGTCATTTTTAAACAACCACCACAAGAACCCTAAAGAAGGAATCCACACTAGAAAGTCACCGCCCACCCTTGTCTCTCATGGAAACAAGTCTGAGGAGATGGAAGGGTGGAGACCAGAAAGTTCCCACAAGGTTCTGAGATCATCTGGCTGCTTAGCATCAATCTACTACCATTCAGCCTTTTCCCCTAGTAATTTACAAACTTCGATTATAAAGCCGTGGGCCACAGGCACTATAATCAATAGACTATAGGGATTCTCTTTTATTCAGATGGAGTGTATGCAGAGGGGTCGCAGTGGAGGCCTGCCGAGTTTATTACAACATATTCCAAGCAAAGATCTGAGAAAGATAGTTTAAATCATAGGACACATCCTTCAAAATAAAACACTTGATTTAGACGCAAACCCAGAGCCGATAACTACTTTAATTGACCTTTAAAGGCGATTTGTGCTTCTCTCCACCTCAAGTGAAGTTTTTTAGAGGAAAAAACTGAAATCACACTGGGTTTTCATCATCTTGCCGTAGGCTCCTGGAAGGTAAGATGAATCACACAAAAAGTTAGAGTTAAGAAAAGAGTCCTCACACTTCTGTCTCTCTACACGCATGTTCTCTCCCAGGTGGAACGAGCTGCTTTTATTTACGCCACTTTTGTTTACGCCACGACTGTCTCCAAATATTAAGAGCTCTGAGAGGCAAAGGGTGACAAAAGACCGACAAGGTCACACTTGCAATGTCCAACTACCTTTCTTCTTGTTGGAACTATTTCTTTCTCCTATTCAAAATTAGAAACATTTTAAAAGTAAATTTTCATCTGACCACCATAGTGGACCACTATGCTGAATTGTATTCTTGCCAGATAATTTTGAGTGGACTTTAACTCCAAAGCCCCAAGAAAATGAGAAAGGCGAGGGGGGTGGGGGGGGTGGGGGGGGGTGGGGGGGATGTGTGCTGCCAAACTTGCTAAGGTCGGAAATTTTCAGTGTACACTGAGGTAAGCCTTCAGAAGATGAACGTCTGTGATGTCAGCTGTGACTAAGGTTGGCCAGGCATCCCAGAATGAGCAGGGAGAGTCCCATGATACAGGGCCAATAGATTCTAAAGAAGGCATTCAAACTTGCTCTGTTCTTTCACTTAGGAAAGTACAAAACAAGTATAGAGCATTCTGAGGAGGGGCTGAGAGAGCCTGGTCTTTGCTGTCACTCTTGCCCAGGGGCCTGAGGTGCAATCAAGGATGCGCATGATGAGAGCAACCCATAGCCAGATGGTCGGGGTTCCTGTTAGAGGTACATCATTGACTATGACAACAATGTTCTTAATCCTGCTTGGTTGTCATAAGGGCCTTCCTCCACATATAATACTGGTGGATAGACAGTGCTCCAGGACATGGAGAAATGGGGTGTCCAGTCTGTGAGAGAAATGTTGCCTTTGACATGGTTTATTCTGAGCCTCAAGATGGTTTTAGTGACAAATAGGAGGAGAATAAAATTCGACTGAGAGAAACTTTGCTCACTTGCAATCCTGAATCTCAGGACTGGGAAGACAATTAAACTGTGTACTCACATAATGATTTTAGGATGGATACAAACAAATAGAAATGCTGGAGTGTATTCTTAAAAAAAAAAAAGACAAGCCTTATATCCCTAGGGGGTGGGGCTGTGAAATGATCTTCTACGGTAGAGATTGTTAATGTGGTATCTGTGAGTGCCCTGAAATTATATGCAAATGTGCATGTGTGCTTGCCTGTGCACGCTCATTTTTATGGCAAGAAGAACCACTGCTACCTAGTGATAAGAAAAGAAATAAAAGCACAAAAATAATTATTATCATTTCCAAGGAAAAGATGCTGAAAGCCAGCTAATGGCCACCATCACCTCTTACAGAGAACGTGATTTTCAAACTTTTAAAAAAGGATTGCTTCAATTATAAATCCTTCATCAGAGTCTCTCATACATGTATATCTAAATCGACAAATCACATATATGATTACATATTTGTAGCATATATGCTAGTAATAATCCATTTTTCTTATAGCAACTTATTTTTTTTCCTCCTACATACATATGTTCTAATATTGTCTGGCCATGTGTCATGGATCATCCAGCATGCCTCACTTTAGTGTCTGAGCCCCTCTGTCACCCCAACCTTTAGTAAAGATGAGTTCTGTAAACCCATAATAATAATAATTAGAGAAATCTTTTAGAAATATAAACTGTGACATGCTAGTTACTTACTATGGCTGCTCCCAACAATATTCAAAACAGAACCCCCAAACCCTACAATGGCTTAAAAGACATTCCATGGTTTAGTCCTCTTTGTTTCTACAACCTTACTTCCAACACCTTGTCTCAGTTACTTAACTCTAGCCCTAAACTGCACGCCTCTCCCAATCAAATGTAAGTTCCCTGAGTTGAGGGTTTTGTCCATTTCTTCTCTACACTCTTTTTTGTTTGTTTGTTTGTTTTTGTTTTTTTCTGGAGCTGAGGACCGAACCCAGGGCCTTGCGCTTGCTAGGCAAGCGCACTACCACTGAGCTAAATCCCCAACTCCTTCTTCTCTACACTCTTAACAGCCTGGTACATTGTTGGGTCCTCAAGAAATAAATGATGAAAGAAGATTTAAAGTGACCACATTCTACTTGTTCACTGGAAAATGAACCCCAAAAGAACATTCCTGACAGGAGCCACAGCTCTGAGAGGCACTATCCATCAAAGACAGCCAGAATGCTGCCTCCCCTTCTCTCAGCCCACTTCGAACACTTTCCTTACACGCTGTCACTATGTCTTTTGGGTCATGCTCATTTGCGTATCTCCCTTACTAGTCTTTATGGGGAAAATGCCACACTCTGTCTTTTCTCTTCTGCTCCATTGTATCTACCAGGCAGCAGGTACCCCAGCTCTGGACCACGGGCAGGGCTGACAGTTACATTCTGGCCATGACAAACTAGGGCTGGCCTACTCATGCAGAATGCTAGCCCCTTGGAGCCATACTGACTGATGATCCCTGATTCTCCACTCAGATGGATGTTCATGGGGATTCATCTGTTGACAAGGCTGAATGAAGAAAAAAGACTCCCACTGGAAACAAATTTATGAAAAATTGCCAATTCCTCATACGCGCATAGAGGGAGAAACTATCTCAATGTTGATATGATAAAGGAACGGACACCAAAGAGACTAAACATATTAGATTGACACTCATCTCTTTTTCAGAGGTCAACTCACCCAAAGAAGTGGGACTCACAAATGTGGCATCTACATAATAATGTTTATATATACATATATACCATATTGAATTAGATTAAGAAATCACTATGCAGCGTGAACACTTTTAGAGACGAGGAAAGAAAAGTATGCAGAGATTTGGATCAGCATAATTCTACACTTAGACTAGTTTACTGATCATATAAAATGTCCATTTAAAAATCTTTGTAAAGAAACTCAATATATAGAGATATGAATAATTTTCACATATCAAAAATTAAAACTTGAAATAAAGATAATGGATAAGTCCTCTAATGTTTCTGCATCTGAAAATCTGTGGCCATCAACAGAAGGAAAAGAAGCCAAGAACTTCAGATCTCTTCATGATCTCAATAATTCACCTAAGAATCTAGTTGCCAGGCAGGGCTGATTGCCAGCACCCGCGTGGTGACTCACAACTGTCTTTAACTCAAATCCCGCAGATCTGACGCCCTCTTCTGGCTTCTGTGGGCACTACACATAGTGGTATGTAGACATATATGCAGGCAAAACACCCATACACATGGAAAATAAAAATAAATAAAACCAAATTTTTAAAAGAGGAACATAGTTGGATTGTTTTGGATTCTCATGTGTTTTGTTGGATATTAACAGCTAAGAAGAGAATAAACATTAAATTCTCGTGATACATGATACACTGACTGAGGAAGTATCGTAGAAGGCAGCAAACCAGGGAAGCAATGAGAGTGGCCTAGAGGTGGCAACTGAAGTGCTTTGAGAGTGAAATAAAGTGGATTCAATCAGCGGGGGTGGGGTAGGCCAATCAACAAACAGGTCTGGGGGAAAATAATCCCAAATACGAGCATTTCTATAAGGAAAAGTTTGGTGGCAGAACACTAACCCAACATGTCCAAAAGCCTGAGTTTGATCTCTAGCAAAACACACACACACACACACACACACACACACACACACACACACACACACACACACACAGACAGAGAGACAGAGACAGAGAGATAGAGAGACAGAGAGACAGAGACAGAGAGATAGAGAGAGAAAGAAAGAGACAGACAGACAAACACAGATCCACAGACACAGACCCACAGACACAGAGCACTTAGAAAGCATAATGCTATAAAAGATACCATGGCAACAGAAAAAGGTAAAATAAGCACCGAAGACAGTGATTTTGGATTGTGCACATGACACTGTAATTCCAAAGGGGAAGGATCCATGTGGTTCTATATTCCTTATACGGGAACAGCCATACTGAAACAGACCACTGGTCCATCCTTTCTGCCACGCTGCCCTGACAGTGAACAGATGTTTCAGAGAAAAGATCTACTCTCCCCAACCCAAATCCAATAACACACCTAATGGTGCAACACTATATCACGCGCATCATTTCTGCTCAACCTCAGATGGTAATTATCTTCTACCCAAAGCAAGAGGCTGGCTCACTTTGATTTCATGCTGGGTGGCCCACTTAAGAGGTCCCACTTAGAATGACATCAAGCTGCTATCTTCATTCGGTGGGCTTTTCTGACACACTAAACTCCTTACACAATTTGCTGTCACCGTTACCGGTCTCAGATGTTCCCAAGTTTAGAATCCTGAAGGTACAGTACAAGTGGCTGGATTCGAACCGGTGACGGCTCTGATAAAAGTCTTTAGTTCCTTAAAAATTAAGGTTTTCATTTTTTACTTAATTTTTTTTCAGTACTAGGGCCTCACACAACAAACCAAGAGTTCTACCACTGAGCTACGTCCTCACCATTGAAATTAAGGATGAATACTTTTAAATTCAATATGTAAGTTTAATAATCGTATCTGATACTATTAATAAATTTAATAATAATATTTAATACTATTAAATACTACTTCAATGTAGTCAAAGTCTTGAACACTCTTAATTTAATGTCAATTTAATGACATTTTAAAGTGGAGATAAAAGGGGAAATGAATGTTTTATTTTCAAAATATTTTCTTTAAAGAATTTTTAAATTACAATTATTTGCTTGTTTTGGGGGGTGGGCACCACAGTGCACACCCAGAGATCAGAGGACAACTTGTGGGAATTAGTTCTGTCCCTCCGTTGTGTGGGCGTGGGGAGATTGAACTTAGGTTGTCAGGTTTGGTGGCAAGCTCCTCTAGACACTGAGCCATCTCGCTGGCCCAAAAAATGAACCTTTAAAGTTTGAATGAGGGCCGGGCAGTGATGATGCACACCTTTAATCCCAGCACTCAGGAGGAGAGGCAGGAGGATCTCTGGGAGTTCAAGCCCAGTCTGGTCTACAGAGTGAGTTCCAGGACAGCCAAGGCTACACAGAGAAACTCTGTCTTAGGTGGAAAAAAGTTTGAATGAGGAAATAAGGAAGTATTCTAGTGGACTTTGTTGTTGATGGTTCTCAGAGAAAATAAAAGAAACAGCCCAAAATGGCAAAGGAAGCTTGCTTGCTGGAGCTGTATCTCGTCACGTTTTAGTTCCCAGGGGGACAGATGTCCCCTGCAGAAGCACTTCAACCACAGATTTCAAAGCCCTCTCACCTGCCCAGGAAAGCGCCCAGAGTGTCTTCATCTTTAAACCCTTCCCACTATCCTGGAGCAGATAATGTAAGAATCACATTTAGTGTAGTCTGAAAGAATAAGGCGGCCTTCTCCCAATCGGACATATAATGACAAGCTTGGAGAAGCCAATCATGTCCCCATCAGAGTATTTCGGACAACAGTATGTCACACTCTTCCCCGACTTGATTGGGATAACAATAAGAAAATTACAAATACTGATTTTGAGATGATTCTGCCTTTTATTTTTTCCTGAGGTAGGGTTTCTGTGTGTAGCCCTGGCTGTCCTGAATCTCGCTCTGATAGATGAGGCTGGCCTTGAACTCAGAGATCCACCTGCCTCTGGCTCCTGGGTGCTGGGATTAAAGGTGTGCGCCACCACCTGGCGATTCTGCTTTTTGAATAAAAGTCTGGATGGCATGGTAAGAAAGCTGATGGCCGAGTACCTAAAGTATCTCTTCATGAAAATCACCTGCCAATAAACAAAGGCGCCCATGGTTCTTGAGTCAGCCAGCTTTCTGTTACTGTAACAGGTGCTAGAGACAACCAATTGATAAAGAGAAAAGGTCAGTAAGGCGCCCATGGTGGCTGAGGCCTGGAGCGAGGTGGAAGGATTGCTATAGGTTAGAAACCAACCTGGACTACACAGTAAATTCCAGGCCAGCTTTGGGGAGAGAGGCTGTCACAGACAAATAAACAGGAAGAGGGACGGGGGCCACATCCTGTGCGACTGGGTCCTGGCAACCTAACTGAGAGAGACAGGAGATTGATTAAGAAAGACAGGCAGGGCTGGAGAGGTGGCTCAGTGGTTAGAGCACTTGCTGCTCCGGCAGAGGACCTAGGTTTGAGTCCCAGAACCCACGTGCTGGCTCAAACTGTCTGTGACTCCAGTTTCAGGGCATTAAAAGCCCCCTTCTCGCCTCTGTGGGCACCAGGTACACACATGGTACACCATGCATGCATGCATGCAGGCAGGCAAAATGCTGATATGCATAAAATAATAAAATCAATACATCTTTAAAAATAGTAATAGTAAAAAAGACAGACACAAGTAACTTAAACCTGGGCTTGGGTGGGCCGCTATTCATGCGGATGGAGGTGCACCAGCAACCTGGATCCTCAGCCCATTTGTTATATATAACAGGGATGAGGGACTGGGTTGCTAACTGATCTGGGAGGGCAGGGATGGGGGGGGCACGATCATGAGTTGAATAAAGAAGCTGCAGTCAGTAGTTTTTGCACATTCTGTTTTCAGTTTAAAGGCCAACTCAGTTAACATCCAGACTCAGACCAGAGGAAGGCCTTGCCAGTCCCATGAGTCGGAAGCATTGGCGTCCTTCATATGGCTGGACTCACATGGGGGGGGACACTCGCTCTCCTTGGTGGAGGGGACCTTAGGCTCACAGCGTTAGAGGCTTCAGTCCAAGGTCAGTTGGCTCCGCTGCCATGGCTGCAGCGTGAAGCAGAGCAGAGCCTCCTCACCTCACGGCTAAGGTCCCATTGTGCCCTTTACGCTTCCGGTGACCCAAAGGCCTCCTCACTACTAGGAGTTCCACGGCTCTCAACTGTGCCACGCTGGGGCACAAGCCTTTATTGGGCAAAGCTTGTGGGGGACACTTAAGGTCGAAATGATGGCAGTTCTTTTAGTAATCACCAAACAGAGCGAACAACAGAGGCTCAGAACAACTAGGGTGTTCTTAAAATGAGACACCTGCCAACCCAGGAACGATAATAAAGCCAAAAGGAAAAGAGCGTGCACTTCCTGTCAGGGGTGTCTATTACAGCAAGAAACGCTCTCCCGTGAAGCACAAATAACCAGGAAATAATTCAAGAGCATGTCACCCGGAAAACCCCAAAGTGTAAATAAATGATCTTATTGGTTCTCTGTGTACTTTAAGGAGCCTCTAAGTCAATTCTGGAAGCTACAATAAATCAATAATATTATCTTTAAATTAAACTGATATTTATAAGCACGGCAGCCTCTCGAAAGTCCAAGTGTTTACTATTCTAGAGACAAGGCTGCCATGAACACCTGTAACCTGGTAAATACTTAATTGTTCAGCAAACTTAGAATGTTTGGTTAGCTGGCCTGAATTTTGTAACTCTTCAAAGTAGTTATAATTATTGCAGTACAGTAAGGTTCTCTTAAAAATCTGAGGCAGGCAAAGGAAACACATGGATTTTAAAAAATGCAAGCCTTTATTGGGGTAAAGCAGTTCTTCTTATCAGCAATAACAGTGGGTAAAAGGGCAATGGTGGGTAAAATTCACACGGACATCAAAATTCTCATTAGCTGTTATCATTCTGGCCAGGGACAGAGATTATGGGAGTCATTAATTGTTTTCTTTCTCTAGTGGAAATTGGGGTCTCCGGCACAGCCACCTGCTCCCCCGAGCACAACATCCACACAGAGAAAACTTGGGCTTCTGAGGTTTTAGAAGTTCTTAGTCTGTTTGTTTATCCTTTTTGAGGGTGTGTGGTACTACCAGGCAGCACAGTCATCCACAGCAGAATGTGGAACAGGAAAAACAAGGCACTTGGGGAACCAAGAACCCAGACGGAGCACAGAAGCAGCTGTTTCCTGAAAGGCAGAGAGGATGATCCCTCAAGACATCACCTGGGCCAATAGTTTATGCACCTAAATATAAATATGTGACCATGGAAGATGGAGATGGCGTACCTATTTTAAGGACCCTTAAGGAATAACAACCCATGATGGTCTTTGGTATCTAGGCTGTCTTTCTGGTTCATTGTTTTCAAAGGTAAAATTTTCTCTCTGGTCCTCTTCCATCTCGCTTGCTAAGAACACAGGAAGAAGGTCTTATCACTGTCCATCAACACCATGGCAATGGCCCTTACGCTAGTCTCTAAGCCCATCTTCAGCCCCAAACACAGACCTGACCATGTCAATCCATGACTAAAACCAAAGAAATTCACAGGTGCCTACCATCTATATAATGATGGTTATTATTATTATTATTATTACTATTATTATTATTATTATTATTATTATTATTATTATTATTATTGAGACAGGATTTCTCTATGTAGCCCTGGCTGTCTTGGAACTCACTCTGTAGATGAGGCTAGTCTTGAACTCACAGAGATCTGCCTGCCTCTGCCTCCCAAGTGCTGGGATTAAAGGTGTGCGCTGCCACCACTGGGCTATAATAAAGGTTAAAGCGTCTTCACACTCCATTCCCGACCTTTGTCATAGCACTGTCTCCTGTTCCCATCTCCCTTACACTCCAGCCACACTCAAACCTCTAACTCTACCCAAGAAAGCCCTTCAGTGTCTCCTCAGCTTTCCTGTTTTGCAAAGTATAATTTTCTCCAGTGATGTCACCTGATGCAGCTGGGTGGCCGGACCTGGGCTTTGCAACCACTTTTGTGTAAACTTGTCTAAGGAGGAAACGGTTGTTAGTTGTACCCAGAATCAGGGTCCTGTGTGTCAGAAGCATGGGAGAATGGGTTCTGGGGAAAGTTGGCAGAGCCTGCCAGGACCTGGGAGAGGAGAGACAGTGGACCAGCAAAGTTTTCAGGTGTTGATAAAACAAAGCCAGGAAAAAAAAAAAAAAAAAGAAAGAAAGAAAGAAGTAACGTTAACTGGGGCAAACTGCAAAAAACGCCTCAGGAAAGAATATCAAAGGTTTGGTGGAGAATGACGATGAACTCCAGTAGAGCTAATTTCATTTCAGTAAATGTGTGTAAAATATTTTATTTACAGAATCTGTGTTATACTTAGTGGATTCTGGACACTCAACTGAAGGGAAAAAAAATTAGTTTCCCTCTTAGGTGATGGGAAAGTGATCTTCGAAGACATTAGCTTAATAGCTTGGGACTAACAGGGCACAAAATTCCAGGCTTTATGACAGAGAGCACCGCATCTTTACCTTTAAGCCTATTTAATTTTAGATGTTGTGTGCATATGTGTAGGTGCATGTGACTGTGTGAGGGTGTGTGTGTTGTGTACGTGTGTGTGGAGGCCAGAGGACATCTCGGTGTCATTGCTTAGGAATGCCATTCGCTTCGAGAATCCAGGGCTTCTCCTTGGCTTGGAGCTCACTGATGCAGCCAGGAAAGGCTGATTGGCCACCAAGCCCCAGGGTCTGCCTGTCTCTGTCTCCCCGACACTAGGATACAGTCAGACACCTCCACACCCAGCTTTTTAACACGGACTCTGGACATGGAACTCAAGTCCTTGCACTTGCAAAGCAAGAATTTCACCACTGACCTGGCTCCCCAACCCCTCATTCCCAAATTTATTTAGTGAATTTAATTGTTGATAATATGCACTTTTAATAATGATGATGATAACAAATAACATTACTGAGTATTTCTAGGTGAAAGTACCATGCCATATACTGGAGGCTGAAAGAGGGGGAACATAAAGTTGAATCGGACATAAATATACAATGTCTGGGAGTGTAGCTCAGGGGTAGAGCACTTGACTAGCATGCTCAAGGCCCTGAGTTCAATCCTCAGCACTGCAAACAAAACAAAACAGAGGCGGGCATGAAGGCCCTCACAAAAGACAGGGCCGAAGAAAAAGGAGAAATCTAGGGTACAACATGAAACTGGCAGATTCCAAACAGACCCACACTGCTAGGTGGTCTCACCCCCGATTCTGCATCACAGACAGGGCAGGGAAGCCTGCCTAGCTGGGCTGGTACATTGTAGGAGCATCTGGGTCTTTCCTAAGCATGCACTGTGCCTGTTGTCTGCTCCTCACGGATCCTCATGCGTTGTAGACCCAACTCTGCAGGAATCAGTCAACACTGACTGCCATTACTTGTAGTTCACTCATTTAAAACAGAAAGCTACCAATGACTCCTCTCCTGGTTTTTGTTATTATTGTTGGTTTGTTTTTGTTTCTGAGACAGAATCTCCCTGTGTATTCCCGGCTGACCTGGAACTTGCTTTGTAGTCCAAGATGGTCTCAAACTCACAGAGACCTGCCAGTCTCTACCTCTGAATCCTGGGATTAAAGGCATGCACCACTATGGTCCATGGTCAGCATGACCTCTTTTTTTTTAATTAGCATATTGAAAACATCAAACTTAAGAAAATACAGAAAAATATACATTTAAAAAAATACTCCATAATCCTATAACCCAGAAACCCCCCACCCATGAACATTTTGGCACAGTCCTGCTCTGTACTGCCTTGCAGCCTGCCTTTTGCCTTTCATATATCATGAACATTCTCCTATGACAATAATGAGTCCTCTACTGACAACGTGGTTTTTAATGGCTGCACGGTATTCCATCACATGGCTTTCCTGTAATTTATTAAACCAATCCCACATAATTAAGCAGTTAGACTGTTGCCAGTTACTCTAGCAGCTGCTCTAGCATATTTCCCTAGAATATATCCCCAACCCCAAACTTCTGATTCGAAAGATGTGCACATTTCTAAGATTTCCAAAAGAAATAACTTTTGATTTTTGAATCATAAGATAATACAAAACTCATATTTGAAATAAAAGTATGCCAAATATTTAAGTGGTTTTTATGTAGTGTTTTTTTTATATTTATTACAGAATTTTTGTACCCATACAGAGATGTATATTTCAAGAACTGATGCTCACCTTATGTGCTCTCTTACAACATATTTGCACCTAATAAAGTGAACAAGAAGAATATGGTAGCATATGCTCACAATCTCAGCGCTAGAGGTGGAGGCAGGAGGGTCATGAGTTCCAGGCTACACAGCAAGACTCCATACCCAAAAAACACACCCTCCTTCCCTGCCTCCCTTCCTCCCTCCCTTCTGCAATTTTAAAGTAATATTCTTCTACAAACACCACTTCCAGTGGTTACAAATTCTCCCCTGTATGGTAGTGCCTTAGCTCTTTTCCTTTTCCCATCTTTTGTAAGCATGTCTGAAGTGCACACCCTTAAGATCCTTGTGTGTATTTATTCTCATATATTCAAAACACATTCCTCGGTCTGGAGAGATGGCTCACATAACAGTGCTTGCTGTTCTTCCAGTGGACCAAAGTTGGGTCCTCAGCACTCATCTTGGGAAGCTGCCTGTATAACTCCATCTCTCAGGGGTGGGGGGGATCCGATGCTCCCTTCTAGGCTCTAAGTGCGTGTACACGAAGGTGTGCACACTTGCACACGCACAAACAAACCTTAAAACACATCACTAAGAACAACTTATGAAGTCTAAAGGGCGTCAGCATTTGAGCTCTTTCTGCGTTTTCTCCCCCCCCCCCCCCCCCCCCCCCGGAAAAGCCACACCACATCCGTGTGCGGTCCGAGACCACTTCCTACACTTTTGTCTGACACTGAGCCTGATGCAGTCCTGGCCAGCCCAATATATCTCCATTTCTCCTTCCAGGAGTAAGTCAAAGCATCCTCACCTTCTTGGGTTTCCCTCCAGTGTGGTTACCCCACCATGCTCTCACAGCATGATTTATTCATCTCACGTTGCGCCCTATGAGTCAGTAGTCAGCTCACTCACACGCTGTCTTTCCAACTGGACTCTGTGCTTGCTTCATGGAGGCAAGGATCACATCTTAGCGATGCTATTGCCCCAGCATGCCCATGTCAGATGCATTTTAGGTATCAACTGCTGTTTGCTGGATACCTGCACGGGCTAGTACTGGAACTTCTGAACTGTTTCAAAGGAAAATGCTGCACACTTGACTTCAGATTTCAATTCTTTTTTTTTTAAAGAATTTATTTTAATTATGTGTGTTTGGGGGTGGGGATACATGCACATGTGAGTTCAGGAGCCCACCAGAGTTCAGAAAAGGGCACCAGATCTCCTAGAGTTGGAATTACAGGTGGTGTGAGCTGCCGGACTATGTGCTGGGAATCAAATCCAGGTCCTCTGCAGGGACAGTAAATGCTCTCAACAGCTGTGATATCTCTCCAGACTGGATTTTAATTCTTAATACAATGTACACCCAACCCATAGATACTAAACAAAAATAAGTATCCAGGACAATTTAGTATACAGATGAATCCATTATATATGATGGTTCAATTTACAATTGTCCAACTTCATGAATGTAAAAATGATTCACATTCCAAAAAACATGTTTATGTATGAGTATTTTGCCTGCATATACGCATGTGCACCCTGTGCATGCAGTGCCCACACAGGCCAGAAGAGGGCACCATACGCCTTGGTCCTGGAGTTAACAGACAGTTGTGAGCTGCCATGTGGGTGGTGGGAATTGAACCCAGGTCCTCTGGAAGAGCAGTCAGTGCTCTTAACTATTGAGTTGTTGTTTCAGCCCCCACATTCAGAAGTTTTAGTTTTTATCTTTTCTCTGGGTTAAAGTCATGTAGTATAACTTTTAAACTTTTTTGATTTTTAAAGAGGTGTGTGTGTGTGTGTGTGTGTGTGTGTGTGTGTGTGTGTGTGTGTGTGTTTGTGCCATTTATGCACATGTGTGGGGCCACGTGTGTAGGTGTGCTGGTCCATGAGTGTGCCTCTTCTATCACTTTCTTTCCTATATTACTCGCCACCTCATGTTTTTGAGGCAGGGTCTCTCACCAAACCTAGAGCTCATTGGTTCGGTTGGACTGCTAAATGACAAGCCTCTGGGGTTTGCCTGACTCTGCCCCCACCCCCAATGCCGAGTCACAGACACGCTGCCTATGTGAATCAGGCTTTTATGTGAATGCTGGGGATCCAAACTCAGGTCCTCATGCTCCCCCCCTGAGCCATCTCTCCAGCTACGACTTGTTTTCCCACGCTCAGCAAGCTGCAACCACAGTCTACCACAGTGATCACGAAGCTTGAAAAGTCCACACTCAGCAGCGTCCAGTGTCACTCGGCTGTGCTTGCTACATTCAGTATATTAAACGGATTCTTAAATGTTTGTTTGTTTGTTTGTTTTTCCAGTTGGTACCCGGCTTTGTTGGGACACGATTCTATCATTGTAAATCAAGGCACATCTCTAATCTGAGGGAAACATTTGTTAGGAACATTTAAGGAAGCCAGAAGAAGTTGTATCTTTCCTGACTATGATCTTTCTATTTCAGAACCCTGGGGTGGAGGGAGGGGGAGGCTTTGCCATGCATTTATAAGCCAGAAAGCCATTGCTGGAAGTTGCTTTCAGTTTGGAAGAGAAATTGTTCATTAATTTACCCAAACACCCTTCACACTGTCAAATGCACGCCGCATGCATCATGGCTGTGTGCAAACGACACAGAGCTGTAAGTTACAAGCAAGGAGGGGCTAGACTTAAAAGTGGTTTTGTCATATTTACCGGATAACACATGCGGCCTTTCCAAGGTTGCAAAATGCAGGTGTGACTACGACCTTTATTATAAACAACCCCATGATGCATGGCCTTTTACATACATCTTGCTCCTTGCTGGAACTGTCCTGATAATGGAGAGGAAAAGGCATTTGTCTGTTTTAGTACATGCCAAACTAATTAAAATATGTGTCAAAATCTTTCTGTCCCATATGATTCGTGAAACCCTGAAGAGTTCATTTGTTTCAAACTAGAAGAACAGAAACAATGAAAACAAAAAGGACCTCCCTCACCTACCGGAGGCTCACTGGGTCCGACGGCTCCAACTCGCCAATCTTCCAGAGCTTCAGAAATGAACTAAAAACAAAGCGTCTGCCACCGTCTCACTGGAATACTGTCCCCTGACCCTGCAGACGCGGTGCCCTGTTGTCCCAGTGCCCCTCACTTGGTTCACTTTGTTTAAGTGGCTTCTCTAGGCAAAAGTAAACACTCTAACTATGACTCTAGAGTTCCCGACTCAGGTGCACGCCTTTGATGCAAGTCAGTCTCTATGCAGTGCTGGTTAGCTTAGAGTCACTCTGTAGACCAGGCTGGCCTCGAACTCCCAGAGATCCACCTGCCTCTGCCTCCCGAGTGCTGGGATTAAAGGGGTACACCACCATGTCTGGCCCATGCTTAAATCTGGAAGATTTTTAAGTGTTTTTCTTCATTCTATGTTGACTATAGATTGGCATTCTCAGCAGGACATCAGAAACATTCCCCTCTACTATTTTTTTTTCTAGATCATTCTTAGCTCTGGTGACTACAGCACTTGAATTCTGAGTCCTAGCAAGCTTTACAGACTGCTTTGTTATGATAATGATTTATTAAAAACTTATTATAAAGGTCTCCAATCCATTTTTTTCCTCCAAAGAAATATTTTAAGTGAGAAGAGAACTGAATAGGGCGGGGTGTTGCTCGGAGAGAGAGAGAGAGAGAGAGAGAGAGAGAGAGAGAGAGAGAGAGAGAGAAACTGAATAGCAAAGATTTTATAGTCATTTAGAATCATTGTAGTGGGTATTCGTTCCACCTATGACCTTGGGGTACCAGCCCCTAGGGCATGGCCTCTTGGTTAGCTTAAGATCTGAGAAGCACATAAGTGGGACCCTTCTTTCTCTCGCTCTTGGATGGTGAAGACCGGGCTAGGTGGCATGAAACAGCATGGGATGGGTTCTCAGCCTTCCAGGGACTCTGCGACTCAAATTGCCGTATCCGTATCAATGAGTTGATACCCCATATAACGCCTTAATAGATAGATTCATCATCGGTATCCATGGATTTCAGTCCCTGCATTAAAGCGATGCTGGGCTAATGCACTAAAGAGCAACTGATGCTCTTTTTCAATGTTTAGGATTTTTTCAAAGTGATTACTAAATATTACGCAATAGAAAATGCTTTTTTCAGTATAGAAAGGCACACATTTCAAAAGGCCAAATGACAGTACAACAAAAAAACTAATCACAATTTAGACTGGGGTTCCCATACATCTGCGCCTTAATTCTGCTTGCTTTTTCCTTTTTTCTTTTTCTTTTTCCTTTTTTTTAAAGCTTGGCCAATAATAGATATACTGTGTTGTAAAAATCTCATCAAATCTACACGTTGTCCTCCATCTCTTTCTTTTTCTTATAACTTACCTGTTGGGGATCTGGGGTGTTTGGCTGGCAGCATTGCTCTGTCTGCCCTTCATGGAGTGTATCCTCCGAACAGGTCACCCTGTTCTATGCTTCTTCCAACTCGGTAGTTGGATGCAGAGGCTTGATAACTCATTGGCCTCAGTGTCTGAATCTGGAGAATGGGTGCCCACCCATGAAGGTTAGTACACCTCACTGTGATGTCCACAGTTACATTGGGATTGAAGGCCAAGAACCACGGTGAGAACTTCCTCAAGACGCCCGGCCCTGTGACTGTCTGGCCCTTGTCTAGGCTCCAGCCTTTCTGCATGTATGATGTGTATGCAGACGGCTCAGGCTTAGTGACGTCACCCATGAAACAAGGTTGTCACCCCTCTCATGAGATCGTGGTGCGGGTTAAATGGGGTGATGCTTTCAAACAAGACTTTTAAACTGTGAAGTGCTATAAAGTGTACCAACTGGTGACAGCATACTCATTAGCAGAGGCTTAAATACTTCTATAATGAAAAAATATTTTAATGTGTTGGAGAATCTATCTCTTGAGAAAGATTAGATATGCCACTGACTAGGAGCAAGGAGATGGACTGTGAGACTTATGGGATACTTTCAGGGGACCATACGACATGCCTGTTCTGGGAAACACATAGTCCTAAGCCTCTCATTCTGGGAGCTCTGGAAGAGGATGAGAGAGCCTTGTAAGAGTCTACAGTCCACAGACACCACAGTGCCATTTAGACAACTTACGCCAAAGCCACCTATTGAGACGTCAGTCACGATTCGCAGTGGGGGAATAAAAAAGAAATGCTGATTTTTGTTTACCTTTCGATCTGCGCAAATCCATTAATTATGGATTCTAATGCTGTTCTTTGAAACCGTCTGCCAGGTCACATCCCTCGTCCTGCTCCACATCCTAGTTTCTCTAGGTTTCCCCCATAAACTGACCCGAGGGTCTTCCTGCCTGCTCACCTAGTGCGCCTCTCTGATCCCCTCAGTCGAAGCCTATGGCTGAGTTTTTCTTCCTTCACGCCCTTGCCCACCAAGCTTTCATGGTGTCCATCTTCCAGGCAGTTTCTAACATATAGACAGTCGAAGGTTCTCTTGACTGGTCAAGTAACAGTTGTTTCCCTACAGCCATGCTCTCCAGTGTGAGACCGCTGTCTACTTGGGGTTACTCAAGGAGAGATTTAGATGAAAGTATAAAATTAATTTGATTATTTTTGTCGACAGCTATATCTGAGGATGACTACTCTCCTAGACACTATAGCCGGTAAAGGATGCTTCCATCTACCTCGACAGCAGGTTTTATTGCATGGTACCACTCTAGAGCATCCTTCCCCTCTCTCTGAAGTCTAAGGAGACAATATACTATAGTAAAAGAGGACTGGGCTTTGAAATGAGATGCCATTTTGAACACGGGACTTAAAAAAAAAAACTGTCTCAAGGGGCTAGGGATGTAGCTCAGTCGGCCGAGTGCTTGCCTAGTATTCAGCAAGCCATGGGTTTGATTCCCAGCACTGCATATATCAGTTGTGGTGGTGTAAGCCTGCAGTTCTGACCTTCTGGAGCTGGATGTATGAGGACCAGAAGTTCAAGGCCATCCTTGGCTACATAAAAAGTATGAACCTAATCTGGGATACATCTGATCCTGTAGAAAAAGACAGGGCTTGGGATGGGGGTGGACAGGGAGCCTCAGTGCCCAATACTGCATCTGCAATGGGCAAACGCTTAATTAATGGCCACCCTATTAACAGGGCACTGCCTTCTCCAGGTACACCAGAATGTCTGCGTTTTCCTTTTAGCAGGATGCAGTGTCTGGAGGAGAAGGAAGGGATGTAATTCCTTTCCTGCAAGGTGGTGTGGCACACTGGAACACCTGTAGGCTTCAGAACTAAAGAGACGTGTCAAATATTGCCTCTCCTGCATTCTTAGCTGGGGACCTTGGACAAGTTAAGCTCTCAGATGCTCAGGTTCTCCATCTGTGATATGGGAACATATGTCTGCACTGTACGTAGTAGTGCTTAGAGGTGATGCATGTAAAATTACTGTCGGGGACACGGTAGCCATTCAATAAATGTATTAGAGAGAGCAGGCACTCTTAATGCACCTTCCAGAGCGCCATGCATGCAGGAGAGCCGTGTGCTAAGTGGCTGCTGTGACTGATACTGATGGTCGAGCTAATAAATCTTTTGTAGTGGGTTTCGATGCATTTGTTTAAACATTTGCTTCCTAAATAGGGCTTTCTCTAGTGTCTCTGGAATGCACCAAACTGAAGTTTTTCCTCTGTGGTATTATCAATTCTATTTATAATAGTTCTCTTAAATTTATATGATATGGAAGGAAAAACGGAATGTTCACAATTCATCAGGCGGGCTTTAATTTACCATTCCTCAGTAGTTTTTACTACTAGGCAGGCATTTATGGGGTAATACAATAGAATGCAACTGCAGAGATTGGCGTAAAAAGCCGTCACCATCAGTGTCACCAACAAAGACTGCAGCTTCAAATTTTGCCAGGGCAGCAAGTTGGAAATTTCTGCCACCAGAGCATAATTCAAAAGTCACAACTTGAGAGAAAAAAAAAAGCACACATGTGCACACACACACACACACACACACAAACACACACAACCCAACACTAAAAATTAAATATATGCACAGGATGTCAGAGGGCTTGGGGAAGAGAGGGGAAACATCCTGACACCTTGGTCACTTTTCTATGCTTATTTCCCCCAAAGGACAAGTAAGAGGTGATCCCCCTTACTTCTAGTTGTGAGCACACCCCAGATCAGCACACTTCACGTGGCTGTGCTATTCGTGAGTTGTCTTGTTCCATCAACTGCTAGAACGCTGTGGGTCTTTCTGAGATATCTCTGGGAGCGGGGGTAGAGAGGTGAGCCACCAATTTAGTAGCCAGCGACTCCCCAGAAAAACAAAAAGCCAGAGAGTGACCGAGTAGCCAAATAAAGACAACGGTGAGTTCAATAACCCAGATCATCCCGCAGCAAGGATTCCGTTATCACTGAGCACAATTCCTTTATCTCTCAGAGACAATCAACCCTCAGCCAGAGAAGTGCAACCTTAAACCCTCATAACTCAACTTAACATAGTGTTAAAGTTTGGGGGGATATTTGTCAGCACTGAGGCTGATGTGATCAGTCTGGGGAACCCTAGAACAAAGAGCAGTGGGTGAAGAAGGTGTCACCTCTGTGTACATTTGTTTCCTTGATGAACAAGGAGCTATTAACTGCAGGGAAGGCGTTATCTGGGTGAAGAATGATGCGGAGTGCTTCTGCGGCTTCTCCTGAAAGTGAGGAGAAGAACCCAGGGGCCCAGGGAGCTAAGAAGCAGTTTTCGTTACTGGGGGAGTGTGGATTTTTTAAAATGGCATTTAATTTGGTAAAGTATATAGAATATAACTATTTCTCAAGAGCAACCAGAAGCCAGTTTGAGATATGAATCTGCTTCGAACCTATGCTCTCTTAACTCATTAAGTCAAAATGTTACATAAGTTATAAATAAAATATAAGTTGTATATAAAATTTATATAAGATGTGAAAAGTTCTAAGAGGATTAGACATAACTTTTAAGCAAAATTTGAGAAGTATGGACATACATACCCCACTTACTAATAGTGTTTCTTAATTAAATGTTCCTGGAGGACATGCTAGCTTCATTGACCATATGGCGTTTTGAAAAAGCAGTTATGACCATCTTCAGACTCTCCTTGTTAATGACCAACTTCTTGTTTCAGGGTGCTGGGATTTGAACCCAGGCCCTTGAACATGCTATGCATATCTTCTATTGAGCTACATACCAGTCCCTAAATCACAAACTTCGATTAAGAGCTTCTATATCAAATATTATTTCTAACCTCATCTTCCCAATATAGTTTTGACTGCCGCTTAACTTACATTATATCCCAAATTAGTCACTGCTGTAACTGACCCTGAAGTAGAAACATTGCTTAGAATGTGTTTTTTTTAACACTATGTCCTGTTTTCAGCTTTACTAATGTTCTACTGTTTTAAAGTACATGCCAAATGTTAAATTTCTTACTTAAAACAATTTTCTTTCATTTTAACATTTTTATATTATTACAGCTTTAGGTCACCAATAACATTTATAAAAGGCTAATAACAAACTTTTCTCTTAATGCAGTAATGGGTGTGTGTGAGCACATGTGTGTTTATTTCAGATGTAAGATTTTATTGTTACTTCTGCTGACCAGTCTGACTCTTATTATTCCTATTTACATGCACCTTGAACTTGCTCAACTTTGAGCTGACCATTTAAGTTAACATCTCAGAAATCCAGGAACTTTCACCTAGCAAACTTATTAAAATATATTTCAGCAGCTCAGATACAGACAATAACATAAAATACCTGCTTTTATCATTGAAAAAATGGCCAGTATATTTCATTTTAAAAGGATAGTAAAAGTTTCTTAATCAAAAATTTCTCAGGCATTTTTTACCGCATGGATTTACTGCGAACTGGCTGCATCTGCTGGGCCAGTAAAACTGCCAGCCTTCCTCAGTCAATATCTCACATCAAGGCACCACATTTTAAAAATCTTCCTGATCGGTTAAATATTACAGGATATATCCTTTTCTAACTCTACAGATATAGCTTTCATGTAGACGTTTATGAGAACTGAAAGGATTGAGGGAAAAATAAAACCCAGGCTGCTTTTTAGGTTAAAAAAAAATCTTTATTGGAATTTCAATAATTCATTTAGCAGAGTGTGCAAAATTTTCACAGAATCTTTTCTTAATTTTATACTTTTGTCATATATTGAAAATCATACCTGGCATGCTCCTATATCACTTAAACTGAAAAACATAATATGTTAGAATTATTATGAGTGATAGCTTGGGCATGAGGCTGAAGAACATTCTAAGTCAGAAGTCAATTTCTTGCCTATTCTATATAAGAAAAGTAAACTTAAAGTTATGAAACTTCTTATCTAGCTTGTTGCTTGTGTGGTGTGAGCCCAGGGTCTCTACAGTGACACAGTGACTCTGGGTGCAATCATCATCATGTCAACATGCAGGATCTCCCACCGGAGCGATCACGCCTGAACTACAGAATGGCCGCAATTCCATCCCCGAGGGCCAGAAATGACCCAATCACTGCTGCTACAATTCCAGTTGTTTCTATGATCTAACTTCTTAAAAGCAAAGGACAGAAGGAAAATGTAAGAATTTAAGAAAGAAATTTAGAGCACAAGAAGCAGTAAAAAAAAAAATGGAAAAGGACAGTTATCAGGAGATATAAAAATGTGACCCCTAAGAGTTCATAAGTGATGTATCTTCACAAGTTTGCAGCATTTGAATTTTCCAAATGTTTAGTGGAGCAGCTAAGTCCTAACTGAACTGAAGTTAATGTCGACTTTTCTGCTACCTGTCACAAATTCTCTGTATCTGAAAGGCAACATCATTAGTCTTGCTTATACCTTTCTCTCCCAAAATTAGACAAGTTAGACAATTAGACTAAGCTAGCTCTTTACAACTGAAAATGTCTCAGAAGAAGCTAGATGCATGTCTCTTAATGTTTAATAAAATATATCCAAACGAATCAATATATCTGCAGTTAAGAAATCAGACTACCATTTGAGTTTTTATTTAAGAAACAAATACAAATGCCATAAACAGAGATTTTTCCCTGCTCAGTGTCCTTTAATGTATCTCACTTCCAAATAAGTAAGAGAATTTTAATGGATCCAAATTAAGGGGAAAAGCACTTAAAACAGAATATCATCAAATCTAAATAAATCCATTATTTTTGAAGAGGCAAAGCCCAGCTTATTCTACATAAGAAGTTTCTTGCATTTTCCTGGCCTTCCTTAGGAACATTTAGGAAGATCTCTGGGTCTGTAGCCGAAGGCATTTGTATGGACAGCAGAGAACTCAGAGAAGAGGACACAGGCTGCCTAACTTTCCGATTCAACACTACGTTAGAGCATGTAATAGTTATTTAGAATAAGATGCCCAGAGAGAACTCAGGCATAGTTACATATATATATATATATATATATATATATATATATATATATATATATATATATGTTCTGTCAATGTCGGCCAGTACATCTCGGCAGACCCCAACACCTGCTCATAGCTGTGTGAGGCAAACTTTTGCCAAGAATTTCTGTGTTATACTGGTCTTCAATATGATGCTCCAAGAAACTGGTGTTTTATTCTCCCTAATTTTAATGCTAAAAGAAAGAATATAAAACCTTAAGGTGATTAATAAATTTTGCTTAAAACAATAAGTATTCTAGAATGAATCTTTTTCCAGAAGAAAGGATATACTACATTTTAGGGAGCATTGTGGAAATATTTATATGCAACTTAAAACCAGAAGCCAGGGAATGTATACGTGAGAGCAGTGACCATTTTTGATGGCCAAACCGACCAAAATGGACACACTAGCAAATGCCACAGGTGTAAACAAGGCTACTGTCTGCCTCCCTGCTCAGGTAGGAATCTTCAAGTTCTTATAAAACAATTTAATTGTTTCACAGGAAAAAGAAATCAGGCCCAGGAGGAACCGAAGAACCTTGGCACAGATCATAGATTCAGTGGTAAAGAGGGTCAACTGACCTGATTATTGAGAAACCTCAAAAACGTAATATCAACTTACTGTTTTTCAAAGTGTGACAATGAGGTTATTTCTGTGAATAGCCATAAGTGCTCTGCTGCCAGTGACTTTTTCTAGGTTTCTTCAGTTTTATTCTCCAGCGCTCCTAGATATATCAGTCCAAGAAACAAAACGAAAACCCAAGTAATCAAAATCAGATTTTTATTCACATATTCTAAAGGAGACGTGCACTATTTAATAAGAGTGAATTGATTTCTATATCTTTGAAAAATAATTATCATCTCTTGGTGGGAGCAAAAAGAAAAATTAGTCCCAGTGTTCCCACTTATTTTTACCTGTGACCAACTCCTTCCAGCCTGCTCGGCCTAAGCCGTTCTTCTCTGTCAGTTCCTTGTGGCATCTACAGCTAATGTTCTTGCCTGGAACGTAGGCCAATACTTGATGTGACAACAAAGTGTGTCCTCCAATTTCCTTCTAGAATTTCCCATCTTTCCGTTAGAAAGTGACCCGAGCATAGAGGGAGCTTGTGCTCACCACTTCTCAAGTTTCTGAGCGTCCCCAGAAAGGGCTTAAAAAGTGTCACAAAAATCAAACAAGCCTCAGATCGGTGTCTGCTTTTAATCTAGTGACTTATCACTGGATTTTGTCTAGAGATTCACTGGTCTAAGCTACAGTCTACTTTCGCTGGTGTCTTCTGAAACAAATATAATTTCATGCTGCCCATAGAAATACTATCTGCCCTTGAACTGCCTGCCATTTACTAGGACTTTATAAACATCCAAAATGTGTCTACTGAGGAAATCATATGACAAGTATAACCTAAAAATGATAAATTTAATATGTGACAGAAAATGTAGATATTAAATATATGTTAGGACTATGCTAACCACTCCCTTTAAAACTGACATGGAAAAATACCTGTAAAGTGGATTTAAAAACCATGTCCAAGGCTTCCCTCATGTGTCACTGAGGAACATAAAACTCTCATGATTACAGTTGGTTTTGTATGTCTTCCCCTAACTTACGTAATAGAACGCGCTGAAATGAATGCTCTAAGAAAGTAAGTACTCTTTGAGTTTTAAAGCATTCACAAGAAAGGAAATATTTCAAAAAAAGAAATATTTTTAGTATGAATATTCACATGTGTCTATGCAAAATTTTAAATTCTTTTAACCAGTCCTCATATTCAGTGCTGAAAACTTATAAATCATAGTCATTCCCTGCCCTAAAACGGGGCAGAGCAAATCCAGGAATGCTCGGAGCGTTATTGCATTTTACCACAAGAGGGCGCTAGAGAATTCTGATCGCTTCCAAGGTCTATAAAACCCTTTTAACTGCTACTTTATAGACATTCAATTACAACAGGCCATAATACATTAAGGCATTAAAAGATACATATATCGCAGCATATGCCACAGCACACGCTGCACGAGTGTGCTCTCCAGATGATCACCAGCGCCAACATCAAACCGACGCTCAGGCTTCTTCTAGCGCTTAATGTAAGATTTTATTCTTTGCCCGCCCCCGCCCTTCCAAAAGGCAGCTCTCTTGGTGAGGTGATCCCCTTGGAATGGAAAATATCACGGCATGTGATAAATGCCTAGTGACTGGAGGGTATGGCAGGGCAGAGGCGGGTAAGAACTACTAGAACTGAAATTTATGCAGTTTGGAAAAGAGAAGACTCTAGGGATAAATGTTCGCCGTCTTTAAGACCTTCTAAAGGTAACACTAGAAATGAATTAGGGGAATTACTCAGTCTCGGAAGATGGTATAGATAAGAGCAATGGCCTGAAACCAAGGAAGGAAAAGTTTAGGTTAGACATGAAGGATAAATTACCAATAATAGTTGGGCGGGAAAGATGTCCTGCCAAGGAAGGATCCAAACCACAATGGCTATATTTGATAATTAATTAAATGAGATATTAGTAAGAATGATGTGAATTCATTAGATGGGCTAGATTAGGTAACTCAGACACTTCTCACCCTGAGCGCTTGGGCGTTCACAAATGTCTTCCAGGGATGACAACGGTCATCGGCAGATGGGAGAGATCATGGCAGCAGTTAGCCCTGTGCTAATAAAATAAAATCCAAGGCTTCATTGTGAAATGACATAATTATAAGATTGGGCCTACATTTCAGGGCATTCTATGAAAAGATGCTATGCCATGTAAGTTACAGGCTAACCATTTACAAAAAAAGAAAACAAAACATTTCAGCAAATTGTATAAAGACTTCTCTAAGTGGAAATGTCCCATGAATGAACATTTCCCCCTAAAAATTCCAATCTTTTACAAGCCAGAGATTCTATTCTGTGTAATCTTTGTTTCTTGTTGGTGTGTCTGGGCTCAAAGCCCTTAGGGCACAACATTTTTTTTTTAAAAGGCTATTATTAAAGTCCGGAAGGGGACAGAGTTTGTGAATCCAACAATCTTTGCCAAGTCCACCATGATATTCTGGTCAGACCACAGCTTCAACCCTCGTTCTCTCTCTCTCTCTCTCTCTCTCTCTCTCTCTCTCTCTCTCTCTCTCTGCTAGAGATCAAACTCAGGGTCTTGCACATTCTAGACAAAAGCTCCACCCCTGAGCTCTATGCCCAGCCCAAAGAATTTATGGCTAACAGGAAAGCAAAGGCTGCCAAAGAATGAAGAGTTAAATGTGTGTGTGCGCGCACACATGGATATGTATGTATGCATATATTTGACCTTAGGCAGTGATTTATCTAAACTTATGTGAAGAGTAGACTTTGAAGTGAAAATGGTCAACATTTTCGGAACTTGAGGAAGGACAGTCTAGTCGTTAAGATGATACGAGGGCTTTCGAATTTTAAACACGGTTGCCATGAGCACAGTAACAAACCCTGGAGTGCTGAAACTGTCTCTGCAAATCAGAAGCTACGTTGAACTGTGCCGCATTCATAGACTCTAAGAACAAGGTAATTCAGCATGGTGTTACACGGTTTTCCAATCAACAGCATGCGGAGACATAATCTTCCCCACTTCTCACTGGTGTCTGAACAACCCCGCACACACAATGCAGAGGCAACGGAACCCTACGTGTTTCCACCCACTGGAATGACCAGTAGCATCCTCAATAGCTGTTTACCGTATGAGGACGTGATCACTACTAAACTCATTCCTTGCTGATGAGTTTAGGATTTGGAGAGAAAAAAAATACTCCAGGCATTATGTAAAGAATCTCATCTGCCAAGTCAGTCTTGAAAATCAGCCATTTGCACTTAAAGGCTGTCACTGTTTTCCTACTAATTGGAAGGGAAGTTCAATAAATGTTTGACCTTTCTGGAAAAGACTTCCAAAGCCACTTTGGCCAGAAGTCAAGTATTCCTTTCACTTTCTTCCAAAATATTGCAGGACCAACCAACTGGCCCTTACTCACTGGCCTCTGCCCCTCCCCACCAGCACCTGGCTATATGGCACACACCGGGGAAATTTCAAGTCCCTCCTTTCAGCGAGGTGACCGGCTCCCTACAGAAAGGACTTACAGCTTTCTTCCCTTCTGGATCCTGTGTGCTAAGCCCATATCTGAATAAGGGTGTTTGAATAACAAACTCTTTATTGGTGGTATATTAAAATCTATAAAATGGACAAAAGGCCCAGAAAGATAACTAATTAGTCCAATGTCAAATCAATTCAGGGATTCACTGTATTTTATCCACAGTTCTATTAGCATTTATGGAGACTTTTGAGAATGTTTATAAAATACACCGTCCTGAGTCATTATGGGAAAAGGTTATGAACATGTAAATGAAAGATGTGTGTGTCTGAAGAACTTCACTAAATCTTAAAAGGTTTAGCTTAAGAGCCAGGGTCAGGCCTGCAAGACCATTTGAGCATCACCCTGAAGAGCATGCTGGGAACACCCACGGGTGAGGAGAGAATGGACACAGACAGGCCAAGCCCACAGACGTGAATGTGGTCCAGCATTGCCTCTGTCACGTGCTAGCTGTGGGAGCGGGGACTTCTTTAAAATTAGGTTTCCTCTTTGGTAAAACTACACTCCGTTAGGTGATTGCCAAGCACCTTCAGGGTCTAAAAAGCCATGATCTCAGCCGGGCGGTGGTGGCGCACGCCTTTAATCCCAGCACGCGGGAGGCAGAGCCAGGCGGATCTCTGTGAGTTCGAGGCCAGCCTGGTCTCCAAAGCGAGTTCCAGGAAAGGCGCAAAGCTACACAGAGAAACCCTGTCTCGAAAAACCAAAAAAAAAAAAAAAAAAAAAAAAAAAAAAAAAAAAAAAAAGCCATGATCTCATGTAGAAACTTAGATTACATTTGCAAGTTTCTGTTTTGTTTTTGTTTTCCAGTCAAAGCAGTGGAAGACTACCCAGAACCCGCGGGATGAGAGTGTGTGCCGGGCCCTGAGGAAGGTTAAACAGGCACCCGCAGCTGGATACGCTGGGGTAGAGAATGAAAAATGGGTTGTTCATAGACAGATAATTGTTATTGTTTTTTAATTCTTCACGAAACATGTATAATCCGTGGTAATCATTTGTTCAAGTTATATAAATTACTGTCAACTTTGAAACCCCGTTTGTCATCTTCATCTGTGATTTATACCAGACTACAGAAACGACATGATGCCTTAGATCTAATAAGACATTTGTCTTCATGAAGAAGGCCACTATGATTGTGAGTGACAGCTTACTTACCCTTATCACAGCTAACTCAACATGGAGGCCTTAATTCCTCTCAGTGATCTAAAATCAGAAGGACTCACCTGAAGCCAACACAAACTTGTTCAGAAACCCACGATGGTCATCAGACAGGTGCTTTACTAGAGAATGTGTTCTTGGGTCCCCAGATCATAATCAGATAAATGACGTTTATGATCCTCTCCAGTGAGAGCCCCAAACACACATGCACGTCGCTTCTATTGGGGTTGATAGGAGCCATGTGCCTTTATTCAAGAAAAAGACATCTTCTAGCTAACAACAAAGATGAATGCAATTGTCTGGAGAATAAAATGAAAACGTGATAACTGTTTATTTGAATGTATGGATGCATGCATGTGGATTTACTTACAGACACATAAGGGGAGCCTATTTTGAGTCATTTTCAACTAGCTTCATAGTATAGAATAAAAAAGAACAAAACTCTAAATATGTTCACACAGTTCATGTGATTTACACACACACACACACACACACACACACACACACACACACACACACACGGTGTTGGGGGGAGACAGAGAGAGAGAGCTAACTCCATCAAGGGAAAGGGAATAGTTCACTCTCTCCAGCCTGTTCTTACTTCCCATCTACTTAGATGCTGTTCATCCTGAGGTATTGAGTATTAAAGTATCTCAGCACACATTTTCCTCCCAAGCTATGGACAGATTTCACCTAAGAATTATCCTGATCAATGGGGTCATTTGCCTCTAATCCCTGCTCCATCAATTCACATACCTCAGTAAACCTTATGGAGTGCTGTTTATTTACTCAATGAGCTTGCATCATTCCCACACTAAAGCTGGTCTTTACTATTTCGCAATGACAGAGATGTGAAACTGGCTGGTGGGAAGACATTTTTCATACTCACCGAGTACAAAGTCTGTGGCGGGGGGAGGGATGGCAAAATTGGCTCAGCCAATGGAAGAGACTACATGGAGAAGAGAAAGTAGATGCTCAAAAGGTAGGCCTCAGCCCGTTCAGATTCTGATGATTAGAGTTCTTTTTAGAACTATAATTTCAAAACTGTAGAACAAAATAGAAAAAGGGATAGATCGACCGCTGTAATTGGAGATCTTAGCATAACGTTCTCGGCAGATAGAAGGAAAGTTAGGCCACAAAAGAGCCAAAGAACACCCTTTATACACATAAAAACAGGACGAATATAGTCAACCAGGACTTACAGAAGAGACCGTACAGCATGGAAACACAAAATAATAACTACCAGGCTACAAGGAAAGTCTCACTGACCCGTGAAGACTCGAAACAATGTAGCCTGTGATCTTAGACTATAACGTAATAAAATTAGAATTTAATTGTGAGATAGTAGGATATTTAAAAAAAAAAAAATCCTAGAACCCACAACAAAACAAGTTAAATAAAAATCAGAAGAAAAGGGGCTGGAGAGATGGTTCAGTGGTTAAGAGATCACACTGAACTCGCTGGGGACCTGAGTTCAGTTCAGCCAGCATCCTTGTCTGGTGGCTCACAATTGCCAGTGACTCTGGCTCCAGGGAATCTGGCGCCCTCTTCTGGCCTCCACAGGCACCTGCACTCACATGCACATACCAGCCCCATGCACATACTAGCCCCGCCTCCATATATTAAAAATATATTTTTATTACTTTATTATATTTTAAAAATCATAAGAAAAGCACCATAGATGCATCTAAATAACATATAGGTTTAAGTGATGATTTCCTAACGGAAATTATAGCACACAGAATGGAACTGTGAGTTATAATGAGGGCAGTACATGTTGAATTCTGTGGGATACTTGTAAAGCTGTAGTTACAGGGCAAAATTCAGCTCTGGATACTTTATTTACAAGTTAACACTATATTAATGAGACAAAGCAATAAAGAGAATGAGTTGAAAAGCCCAAAGAACAGGTAGCTACGGGATCCAGTGGGACTTTGGTTCCCCACATGGACTTGGTGTGGCCATCCACGGCCAAATCACTTGCCTTCTCTAAACCGCACTTCTTTACCTGGAAATGGGGGTGACAGTTCGTCCCCCTCTGTGCTGGTTTGAGAACTAAATGAGCTGACCCAGAAGACGGCCCCTTATCACATCTTCCAACATGACTATCACACCCAGACTCCATGACTCTAACTTTGGCACAGCAAATTGTAGCACAAACTTGTATTTCACCCCTCAAATTTTAGTTAATACATTAAAACTTTTTTCCTTCTTTGCAGCAACACATCCACATGGTGGGTAGACAAAGGTCATAATCTTTTTGTTTTGTTTTGAAACAGGGTCTCTTATATTGAGTCCAGGCTGGCCTCAAACCCCTTATGCGGTTAACTTCTGAGCCTCTGTCTCTATCTCCCAGGCACTAAGATTACAGATGGGTGCCACCATATCCAGCTCGAAATCTTTGTTTTCATTTCACAATACCAACAGAGTTTGAAATACATTCAGTTCTAATGTCTTTTTTCCATGATTGAAAAATAAAAAGTACTAGAAAGCTAGCTCAGTGGTAAAATACTTGCCTGGAATCTGTAGGGCCTGAGGTTCAATTCCCAGCACTGGGAAATAATAATAATAATAACAATAAAATTAAAGCCCACAATAACTAACAAAAAGCAAGTCTATTGTTGTGTATAATCTTTTTTATTTCTAGAATCCAGAGCTTCACGTGTGCTTGGCAAGTGCCCTCAATTCCTAAGACTGTTGTGCACAGTCATAAATCCCAGAGTGGCTTACATTCAGAACTTAGATGAAAACAGAGAAATTTAAAACTAAGAAACGCTGAAAGCAACTCCACTAAAATCCAATTCTAGAACAGTCTTTATACTTTTAAATGTGCTTTTCAAAAGAAGCGTGGAGTTGAAAATGCCCGTATTGCTCCTTGACCAAATTTGCGGTTTGCTATAAATCAACTACGTAGTAACTTTATCATTAAGTTTTTGTGGTTATCCATTGTTCTTCTCCAAGAGCACTGCAGATCTTTGCATTCCCAACTTGTTTCTCACTCAGCAAGAACTTTCTCTGACCTTCCAACAGTCCTGGGTAAAATTAGCTGCAAACACATTCTCACTTCTTTACAGATATATGTGTCTAACATCTTTGTTTAATTAGAATACAATCATATATAGTAAACACACACTATTGCAGATTTCTTATTTCTTTTAAAACAATTCATGTGTTTCTTTCTTCCAGAAGGAGTCACTGTACCGTGTTGATAGCACAAGCACTTTGCCTAATCCGTCTTTGAAAGACTGCGTAGACAGGACTTCTTCCTTCTCCTAATGAGGGAGGTTTTATAGATGCATTCGAATCCACTCTAGATTTTAGACACTAAAATCAATTAGATACTGGGGCTCTCGGGTGACGGCTTTTTGTTCAGTTACTGTATTCGGTGTTTCCTAACTTCCCTTTTTGTTCAGGTGCCGTAGTCAATGTCTTCTTCCCTTCCCGATAGAAGAAACTACGCTTTCAGTTCAGAAATCTAAACATCACTCTGTGTTAGCAAGTCTTCATTCCCAGGGGCAGAGCTATGTTCTGTGAGCATCTCTCCACAGGATATAGCCTGCCAGGGACTGCAGAGGAAAACGGAATTGTAATCAGGTAGCAATATACTCTCAACTCTATGCATGGTTTAGTCTATAACCTTGGTATTTTCTCTTCATCTCCCCACCCCATCTCTCAGTCTCTATCTTAGTCTCTCTCTGTCTCTGTCTGTCTCTCTCTGTCTGTCTCTCTCTGTCTCTCTCTCTCTCCCTCCCTCCTTCCCTCCCTCCCCTGTACACCTGGCCAGAATTCCATGCTCTTCTGGGTCTCTTTGTAGTTTCCACAAAGGCATGATCCAAACACGACATGCACCATAGTTATTGCCTCTTATCAGCAAAGCAGTGGGCAGACTGTGTGTTCTTTTAATAATTCAAAGTTAAGAATGCTCTTCTGACTTGGGAGAGGTGGAAGAAAACAAAGCTAAAACAGTTTGATGGTTTCTAATACAGATAAAATCCAAAAGCTTAAAATAACCACCAGCGCAGAGCAGGTTAAACCTATTTTCTTCCCAAAGCAAACAGAGCCACTGGCTTGGCACCTGCTCACCTTCTGGTTTGTCTGTTTAGCAAGAGTGCGTCTCCCAGGGAGACGGCTGCGAGCGTGAGGAAAGGAACTGTCTGTCTTTGCACTGCTCATCCTGCTGACCTTCACATGGTGCCTTAGAATCTCTACATAAGTATTGTTAAATAGATGGCACAAAGCATTAGCGGCCCTATAACGCTCAACCCAATTAGAGCATCAGAGTTTACCCCAAGCTCTAACCTCCCTATAGCCCTCTCTCTAATTCCGCAGGAAACTTACACATCTTTAACTCTGCCTCGCCTGCTACACACCAAGAGCGCTTGTTCTGTTCTTGATTCAAGGCTTTGCAGAAACTCAAACGTGGGGTCATGCTATACTCAAGTCTCTAACACACGTTCATCCATCTAGCCCCATCTCTACCATCAACTGAGTCCCGTGGGGATTCTCTACCTTTCATGCACAGGAAGGAAGACAAAAAATCTTAGAAGTAAGAATTTAATATTGCTAATATAATTAACTGCCCTTTTGGGAAACTCCCTTTTTAATATTTAATTTTATTTGTAGCATTGTCTACGTGTGTGAGTGTATACCACGTGTGTGTGGGTGCCTGGGGAGGCAGAGGAGAGCATCAGATCTCCTGGAGCTGGAATTGCAGGTGGTTGTTTATCACTCGACATGGTTGCTGAGAACCAAACTTAGGTCCTCAGGACGAGCAGCAAGTACTCTTAACGCTGAGCCATCTCTCCAGGCTCTCATTTTGAAAGTGTTTATGGAACAGAATTTTCCACGTTGGAATTTTCCACATATTAGTATACTTCCTTTAACACGATTTGTTTCCAGTGCTGGGAATCCAGCCATGGTCCCGTCCATGCTACCCAAGCAAGGGCTCTGCCATGAACTATACTCCAAGATCCACCAACACACTTGTGAAATTCAACTTCTTTAACAAAAATATTTGTGTCTATGCAGCATGTATGTGTTTGTGTGTATACACATGTGCACATAGGCAACCACTTGCATGTATCAGCTGCATGCACATGCATGTGAAGGTCAGAGGTTGACAGTGAGCACTTTTCTCAGTCATTCCTTTGCCTTATTTTTTGAGCCTGGGTCCCTCAGTGAACCCGGAGGTCAATGATTTGGCAAGACCAGATGTCAGAAAGCCCCAGGGATCTTCCTGGTTCTACCCCCAACCACAGGGATTACAGGTGTGGACTACACCCTGATATAGGTGCTGGATGTCTCAAGTCAGGTCCCCAGGCTTACCCACCACGTACTTTCCCAAGTGAGCCATGCCCCCAGTTCCCAAAGAAAGCATTTTAAGTGTTAAGTGTACTGCTTATATAATCTGAGCCAAAGTATCTGGGAGATAGATCCATCCTTGGGGATGTCTTAGATAGGGCAGGAGTAACAACAGTAGGGTGGGTTAGTAAAAGAGCGTCTAGAACCAACGCACACAGGTTCAAATCATGGCCCTAATACACAGCAGCAGTGTGATCAGGTAAGCCTGTAAAATGAGGGCAGTGCTAACACGTACCGCTCAGGGCTTCTGTGAGGGTTAAATAGTATATCCAAGATGCTTAGAACATAAATTCAAGACTCACAGGAAATGCTCAGTAAATGTCAGCTTTAAGCATTTTGATTTATCCAGGGAGAGAATATGAGCGATCTCTCTCTAGGATATAAGTAAGCCCCAGATTGCTGTGGTTTTGTTTTATAAATTTCTGTATAAATTTTACTTAAAGATCTTATGTATTTTTTGTCCATTATTCTATTTATTTTTAGGAGTTTTCTTTTGTATGTTTGTTTTGCTGTCTTAAGGATCAAAACCAGGGCCTTGCATATATGTTAGGCAAGTAATCTACCACTGAGCTACCCTACCAACCTCTGGGTTCTATTTTTCATAGTTCAAGTTAGCTTCTGATTCTTACCTTAGTGTCACATTCTAGTCAATGCCTTTTCAATTCTCTTCCTCCTCCTCTCCCTCCCCTTCTCCTTTCTCCTCATATCTTTTCCCTCCTTCTCCTACCTCTTCCTCCTCATTTTTTGTTTTTCTGAAACAGAATCTTGCTATAGCCCAGGCTGGCCTAGAACCCAAGATCCTCCTGCCTCACCCTCCCATCACGTGTGTGCTACCACACTCAGCTCACGGTACCCCTTCTAACATGAAGCTTTACGGAGGCCCGAGAAACCAAAACACTGTAATACAAATTCGTAAGGATAAGGGTTTCCCCCAGTGAGGGCCTCAGGGCCACTCCCAAGTATAAGAAACCTAAGTGTTAACTCAGAAGTCACTGGCATCTATTTCTCCTTCGAGGTCTTTCGGGCTTACTTATTGAGTTCTCAGCTGTATTTTGGGAAGCTGGAAATACCAAATAAGTGACCTATGAATTAATGAGGCACCATTGTTCTGATTCTGTCAAGCATTAGTTTAATCAAAACCAAATGAAATGTTAGTTTCTTCAGGTTTTGCACTGTTAATTTTCTGCAATTATTAATCAGCTACCAAGGTAATTATTAAGCGTTCAGCCCAAACAGACTTTTTAGTGCAATACCTGCTCCAGTGTGGATCTTACCAACTTTGAACACATGGGTATCACTCCCTTTGCTAGCATACAAAGCTAGCATACAAAGCTAGCATATGAAGCCCAAGCAAGATAAAAATATTCCTAGGCAATTCGATCTGTCGCTCTGAGGCGGAAGTCATCAATTCAACGAAAGAGAAAAATAAGACTCATCAAAAAGGCTACATGAAAGAGCAAATGATGAATAGGTAAAGAGAGAGGAAAACAGGGACTGCACATTCTTGAAACTTAGAGGAAAAAGAAACAGAAGACTACAGATTCATAGAGAAACAGGGAATAATTCACCAACTTTATTCCCAGCCCCTAAGAATACTAAGCCTCCAATTTACTATTTGGTTCAGGAACATCTTCACCCTTTCCTCCCACTGGAAAGGCATGAGAGGGTTTGATAAGGACACCGTGCACATCGAGATGATCCAACCTTCTGCTCCTGTGGCCGGATGCCAGGAGAACACAGCAAACTCTCACCCTTGGGAAATCTAAGCCTGCACCGGAAGCTGGCAGCCACCAGGCCGCAATCTCTACACTAACAGATCTAAAAATTCATGGATATTTTTGCATTGAGTGTTACCTACCATTACATATTTTTTAAATGTCTTAACAGTGAAATTCTTTAACTCCTCCTATTTACAAAAATTCAAATAAAATGGATGCTGCGGGGAAATGTGCACCGAGTTCTCGTGCCTTCTCCTTGAAGCAGAGGTGTGTGAGCACGGGTGAAATAATTTGGTATAATAGGCTCAAAGGTCTCAAATATCTCTCAATAAATTAATAACCCAATTGTCTGTGAGTGCAAATTCCAACTCTTATGCACCTCAGTAAAGCCAAGAGACCGGAAGGATGGAAAACCTAGGTGGGCCCTGTAGTCTTAAAATGCCCTCATAGCTTGTGAGTTACTGTTCTTAGAAAGGGATCAATAAGGGTGTCTTCCTGCTCCAACATGGAGTTAGCTTTGCCCTAAATAGATTCAGTTTGGGAGCGTTGGATTACCCAAGAGGACCAGCATCGGAACAAAGCAAGCAGTTGTTCTTTGTAAACCGGTGATCACCAACACAGAAAACTCATGGCTGGATACAAAGTTACAACAGGCAAAGAGGGCCAGGGAAAGGTAACAAGGCCCAGAAAGGTGACTCACCCTCATCCTGATAATCTGACCAAAAGGATGCATCTGATGGGAGGGGTGGGCCGTGAGTCCCACTCAGATTGTCATCAGAGCTGTCCTGGCCAAGGTCTCCTCCTGAGGATTGAGAAAGAAAATCAGGTCATCCCGTGGACATCTTGATGAGCATATTTACAGGTGTCTTCTGGCACTTGTAAAATGGATGCATCTCTTACCTGATGTGCATATCCAAAAACCCTTAGCACATGAGAACCAGAAAAAGAACTTTAAGAACCAACTTACCTGTGTGCAAAAATTTCCCCTCTACCACCTCTCTCTAGCACTAAGCAACTGGTAGCATGGAGTGGAAGACCTTTCACCACAAAAGAGCAATTTCTCTGTCACATTTAAAATGAAAACATAGCTGTATAAATTTGTTTTCATATATTCTACATCTCCATGAATTACAACCTTTACCCCAAAGGCCTCTTTCTCTTTCCGTTTCTAAATGAAACAGAAAGAAAGACACAAAGGCTAATCTTCTCCACATAATATAATGTAGCAAGGTCAATATTCTCTCTCTCACCCTGAAAAATAAGAGCCGTAAACAGAGAGAACCCAGACTCTGCTGGATTCTATGCCTATTTAAATCACTACTTGTTTTGCAACCTTAATAAAGTTCTCTCTTGTAATTCTAGTTTACAGCCCGCAACCAACCTCTCAGGAATTCTAAAAGCCGGAGGAAGGTAATATTTGTTCTGCAAATGACTTTGATAAAAGGTAATGTATATACAATACTGAATTATGCAATTAAAACATTGCTAATCCCTTTTGGGTGTTTTCGGCCTGTGTTGAATTGTATTTTGTAGAAGTGGCCAATGCTATTATGATGCTTTAAAAGGTTCAGGCGGAAGATGTTAGCTCACTCAGAAACCGGAAGAAAATGAAAGCATTGTAAATTGCTTTCCTTAAAAATCCCCCAAACAGAGGTACAGACTGCTGATAAAAAGCATACCGACAGCTGCTTGGTTCATTTCACAAACATGAAAACGGGATTTTTCAACTGAATTTAATATTATCTCAGATACTAATTTCCAAAGGAAATCACCAGTGCTAATCTCAGTAAACACTGTAGTGTTTTTGGCCCAGAATTTCAACCAGGGAGCAGTGAAACCGAACAACCTGCATAGAATCTGTATTGCCTCACTTTAAAGGTTTATTTCCTAAAATTAAACTACAAGGACAGGGAGGATATAAACTGATTTTAAAAAGGGGAGGGGGGGGGAACGAGGGAATGGCTGTGGTCTTCTGTTTCCACAAACCAGACTCATCTCCAAATGCCCGGTGGTAGGTAGATGCCCGCCCGAGACTGCCCAGAACACTTGCAGGCATAGGACTTTAAAATAAACTGTAGCGTTTATTGTAGAAAAAAATTCTTTGACCTGATGCGACAGTGAGTAGCTAAAGCCAGAAGAAACATGCTTTGAGCGTAAAAGCGTCCCTGTGCGACTGCTAGCCAATAAAAGTCTCAGATACCGGACAGAGGGTTAAAACACTCAAATTTTACGCCGTAGCAGAGCCTCTGAAATGACATTATCAACGAGGACGCAGAGGAACTGCCAGGCTCGAAACCTGAGCGTGAGCTGCAAAGATAAAAGGAATGTTCATTTTGGTGGCAAATCAGAAACCTTTGTTTAAAAGAAAGTACTGTATGTTCCAAGCAAAACTGAACACTTCTGGGACATGCTGAACTTCACTGGTCAACCATCATTCTCGATGTAGCTTTCTGCTTGCTTCAGATACCTGGTAGAAGTACTGCCGAGAGGAAGAACCCGCTCCTGTCTAGTCTAACGTCTAAAAAAATATACATGATGATCAGAGGGAATTTTTGTTTTTGTTTTTGTATTTTTAAAGATTTTTTGAAATTTTAAATAAACTGGGTTTTTGTTGTTGTTGTTGTTCTTGTTCTTGTTTTTGAGGCAGGGTCTCTCTATACAGCCCTGGCTGTCCTGGAACTCGCTTGTGTAGACCAGGTTGGCCTCGAACTCATAGAGATCCTCCTGCCTCTGCTTCCCAAATTCTGGGACACCACTGCCCATCCTTGAAATAAGTTTCGAATGTGCTGTAAAGCTAGCACAGCACTTGTATACAGCCTTCATCCAGCTTTCCCCAAAGTCAGCTTCTTCCATGAGGGAACTCTATCTGCCAAACCAACGAATTAATCCCGGCGCATTCAGGCTTAATTTATACTTCATGGAATTTTCCACTAATGACTTTATTTCTGTTCCAAGATCTAGTCCAGCATGCAGATTGTGTTCACAGCTCCCTTGTCTAAAAATTTTACCCCAAACACCTGCCTAGAATTGACTGGATTTAGTCACCTCAGAGGTAAAGTCCCTTCCACAGGATTCAGTGGTGTCTGAATAGTTACACAAGGTGGATTTCAACTCCACTGTGCTCGGTGCCCCTGTGGCCCCCCCGCCGCCCCGTCTCCACATGCAGCAAGGAAGGATTATAATGCAACGCTTCCAATGGAGTCTAGGTCGGCACTACAGATGGCTGTGGTGGAAAAACATGCCTTACACTTAAGTGCAATTAGTTTCTGATGATGAAGATGTCATAAGTGTTTTTTACGGTATATCCAGTGGCCCACCTCCCCTGAGCTCACATCGAATCTAGCCTATCACACTGCGTAAATAGATGTTCCTGTGTCATTAAAATGATTACAACTAGTTAAGATGCACAGGTGGAAAGTTTTATAGAAGAACTGACAGTTACCATGGTCATTCTGGGTCAGCTGAAGTTAAAAGGTATAGTTTTTCCTTAAAGCAAGCCTCGCGTGTTCGCTGGATTCATCTGCAGCTCTCACAGTCCCTGTTCCAAGTGGCCACAACTGGAGTCCAGTGGGATCAGACATAAATGATCACAAGCTACGGTGACAGACATTTCCACTCAGCAACTGAACAATTAGGGTTTTGAACTCCATCTGCTTAGAGCGGCTTTCTCACAGGCAAGGCCCTCTCTCTGCCACTGGAGACACACTTCCCACTGCAACTCACTCAGAATCAATACATTTCTCTACAGATATACATTCTAACACACTATATCTCCATTAATCACATCCACTGGCTTCAGTCCCTTTCTTTGTATTTCTAAACAAGATCTAGGGGAACTCTATCAGGGGTTCACCTGCTATTAGCTGGTAATTTGTTCCGCGATCTTGAGTGTCATAAGAATTGGGCGCTCTATATGCTCCTTAGTATATTCAATGGCGGGCTCTCCACTGAGTACTGCGCTGAGGGGCCCATCACGGAGGTGATTTCTCTATTATTCTTTTCCGAGAGTCAAACCCAATTTCATTCATACTTCATAGAGTGATAAGTTGGGGATTTCTGGGTTTGGAGCAGAAAGATAAAAGAGCTTCATGTCCGGTGTGAGGCAATTATTTGTCAGGGATTCCGTGTTCTTTGTCTTTATTCTCTGTTTTCACCACCAGCTAATGAGCTCCCCCTTAATTCGGAAACAGTAGCTTGGCCACTAAAAGTTGGCTTTTGCAGCTGTTGCCTCTCCATAAACTTTATGGAGAAGTGAATTAAACTGCTAAAAACTTTCATTTACTAATTCAGTTCCAAATAGAATAGGAGAGAAACGAACCATGATGTTCCCCTTGTAATTCTGGACAGTCGACTGTTTAGGGACAAAGACAGAGCACGGTGACAATTTTACCAAAGAGATGAAAAGAGACAGAAAGCAGGTTGGACATTTTTTTAAATGTAATGAAATGTAAGCTGAAATAACATATGAAACAGAAACGCCCGTTTTCTGTTCAATAGGTAAAGACTCATCCGTTTCCTCGTGTCGGAAGAGGTCACCAGCGACCATTTCTCTTCTAGTTAATTGTGAGTGCGTTGTTATAAAATCCGTTGTCAACTGGAAGCAACTGTGTGTGCTGCATGCTTAGAAACTTCCTGGGCTTGTTCTATGACTTTGTTACCTTTTTTTTGGATAATATACAGAAACAGAAGTAGTGTGAAATTGTAATGTTTTTTCTGTTACCGCTATTGACATTAGAAGAGAACACAGGACTTCCTACTCCATTCAATGTTTAAGAACCCACGAGGCATGTGGCTCCCTCTTTAAACTAATAAATCCTCACTAAAATGCTATAAATAAAGTTTCCTGATCCAAATCCAGTTAGTTTTCATGCTTGGCAGCATTAATATGGCCGGCTCTTCACAGACCAATTTAGCACTAATACAGTTCCCAAAGCTGAACTGCGGTAGGATCATCAAAATGGCAGCTTATCACTCCTGATTATAACCATTCACCTAAGTCACCGCATCTAAAGAAAAATGTCGGACACAGATGTGATCAGATATGTGAAATGTTATTCACATGTGAATTTATTACCAAGCCATCTACGACACCACAGCTTCAGGGGAGGGGGAGGGGCCTGTCAATACTTGTGTTATAAATTACACACCATTTTGCACAAACTCGTGCATTAGAAAATGTATGGTGTTTCCCACAGAACATCTGAGAGGCTTCACTGACTTCTAAATATCCATTTGGACTTGGGTGGTTAGTTCTTACGATTAATCCACGTTTTGTGAAGGCCTCAAATTCTTCTCTGTTCCATACAGTCTGACTTCTTGCCCATCTTTCTCTTCTTCCTCCATCTACCCATAACTCAATGTGTAAATATCCCCCCCCCTGCCCCCGCACCTCCAAGGTCATGGCAGTGAGTATAATAGTACCAAACGTCATTAAATCTGCAGAATGAATGAGAGGCCAGGTGAAGAGAGTTTCCATTTGTCATCCTTTTTAAAGTTGCTCCAACTAGGTCTTCAATGGACAGGTAATTGGAGCTTAAGTTCTGAACTTAAGTCCTCTCTCTTAAGGACACTGCTTTCTAATTCCATTACCAGGCTAAGAATAGCATTGTTGGAGTTGCAATATAAATAATAGGAAACAGAAGCAAATTGACCCCGAAGAACAGTCACACAAAACTCCTGTGACTCCAGGAACCCAAAGGACAGCACAGCTTAATAATATTCTCAAAGGAACCACATCAGGCAGCAGGAAACTGGAGAGGCAAAGGCCCATGGAAGGCTGCTGCTTAAGACGTACTTCCTCAGCAGGCCCCTCCCCCGCTTTTTACGGAAAATGGTCCTTTGAGGTGCAGTTTCTCATTTTAGCCAGTAGGGTGAGCTGCAGTGTGTAGCATCATCCCAGCTCTCAAAAAAAAGAAAGGAAGAAGTGCAGGGGTGGAGGGGGAGATGAGGCAGAGACACAGAGAGGCACAGACACTGAGAGGCACAGAGACAGACAGACACACACACCACAGTATTCTTCTGCTTCTTCCCCCATCACTCCTGGAAAATGCTGAGATCTTTAACCCCGCTTATGTTTTGCATAAAGGTGCAACTCCTAGAAATTAGCAAACTGGAGGGCTGGTAGCAACAGCTCCAGCGAGACAATTTCATATGTGACAACACACACTTCAGAGAGCAAACTGTCTTTTACAGACTGTCATCAACGGTGCCAGCTTTACACTAACACATTCCATCTACCACTGTTATTCTCGCTGGTACCAAAATGGAACCTGCTGAGTTGGAATATTTTCAATAGTAATGAGATCTTGACAGAATTCAAAAACGTGTGAAGCTGCATCTGATGGTGCGCAGATAAATATGCTGTGAGACAAATGCATTGATCAACAGCAGCCAGGCAACCATAACCTAGAATTATTGGTCTGTGGTTCTGTTTCCTTTGGACCACGCCACTCTCTTTCTCATTGTAAGCTATCCAACTTCATTTCGGGATGTTTTGATTTGCCGGAGACAGTCAGCTACAATACTAAGTAGACTAGCTTGCTGGATTCTTACTGGATACAGGCTCTGGGTCAAGGCTCTTCATGTACTGTCTCAGGAAATCCTCAGTATAACCCGAGGATATGTTACCATCCCAAAGATGCTGATGAAGATACCCGAGTGTTGAAATGAAGCAACTTAACAACTTAGCCAAAGCCACAGAAGTGCCACAGAAGGGGCAGAGTCAGGCTTCGGCCCCACCCACCCTGACTCCTAAGCCCTAGTCCACCTGCTCCAAGGCTGCACGCTTTATCAACCATCATGATCACGTGATCATTATCCAAAGGCAAAGCAGTCAAAGGCATGGCAGCCAGCAACTTGAGTTTACGGTATCAACCAAAATACGAATTGTTGTTGTTAGTGGTAATAGAAGCAATTCCACTCCATGTGGAGCTGGGAACTGACAAAGCCACACACATGACCAGGAAGGAAGTGGCCTCATTCTCAGTTCAAATTTATTGTTATAGTATTGTATGGGATGACTTTCGAAATATCATTTTTAGCAAGGGTTTCATGCTCACCAGCTTTTAACTCTCCAGGCTTAGTCAGATCGATCTGTTAATTTTTTTTTTTAATGGTGAATCCTGGGTGTTTTGACCCTGCATCACAGAAAATGAGCTCAAATGGTGCAGACCTAAGTGTAGCTCAGACCTGGCATTTCCCTTTCTGGTATCATCATGCTTTAAGCACCATAGTAGGAAAATTCTTTGAAAACATAGAAATCCACACGAACATAGTAATTTTGTCACTGTGAGCTCACCTCACTGTCTTTTCCCATCATCCCCTTTTCTTCCTTCCAAACTAACTACAGCAGGGTCTTAGCGCCCATTTGTAATCCCGGTTCATTCTAGGGTCTATTAGTCTCCATGACTTAGTGAAAGTGCTTGAAACTACCAGGCTAGTTTGATTTCCAGTGTCTTTTGTTAAAGAAGAATGAGATCGCTGGAGAGATGGAGCTTGCTACTCCTGCAGGGGAACTGAGTTGGGTTCCCAGCACCCACATGGTGGCTTACAACTTCCTGTAACTCCAGTTTCTGTGGCTCCTGCATGCACATGGTACACATAAATGCATACAGGCTCATACACATGTATATAAATAATAAATTAATCGCCTTTTAAGAAAAGAATGAGACTATTTTCAATAGGCTACTGCTTGATCTATGGAAAGTTTTATGACAGCCCGAGGGATAAAGATAAACCAATGCACAGTAAAGGATGGATTGTAAGATTCACGGGTCTGAAAATGTAAAGCAGCTTTTGATGTACCGTGAAGAGGTGAGTTAGCTCTGTGAGTACTGCAGACCTCCAGGAACCACCAAGGCTGCAATGGAAAAGTGACAAGATCCTGCCTCCCATGCCCCTGCCAAGATCGAACAGAGATCCCTGTCCACGCGTGCCACAGCATCCATGTACAGTCTTTAACAACCCGAGCCTCTCACTGACGTCATCATCCATTCAATGCTCAGTCTCTTGAACCGGAAGTTTCATATGGAATGTCTCCCCATTTCCCCCTTTTTATTGCAGCATCATTAACACAGGCAAAGCATATAAATCTTAAGGGTAAGATGCATCACTTGGTTATTATGCAGACAGAAGATTTCTGGTAAAGAAAAGGATACTCCATTGTTCTCTCCCTTAAGAGTTAATCCAAATGGGCTGCCAGTCACCTAGACAGGAAAGCACCCTATAGGAGCCCATCTATTCTAGAGACTTTAGAAACTAATATAAGGCCTCAACCCTACACAAAGAACCACGGCAACTAAGGAATGTTGTGAGTGGGAGAAATGGTGTTCTTCAAGGGAAGAGCACATCAATTGGTTATCCAGCACCAAACGGTCAGCCCTGAAGACATACATATGAGTAACGTTATAAGACTGAGAAGGTTGTATTTAGGAATATATATGCATGTACATGTATGCATATAACAACAATTAATGAAAAAAGAGGACATGAATTTGAAAAAGAGCAAAGGGGTAGATGGGAGGGTTTGGAAGGAGGAGAAGGAAGGGAGATTATATTATAATATAATTTCAAAAATGAAAGGAAATCTATTACTACTACTAATGATGATAATATAAAACCCAGCTAAAAAGCTAGGTTTGAACAACAGTCTCTCTGGCCATTGCCCGTTCCCACTCCATTAATGTGTTCCACTTTACTTCATAATAAACCCTACTTATCTTCTACGTTAAAAAAAAATAGTTAAATCTTTTTTAATGGACCAGGTAAAGGCATTTGCCACCAAGCTTGATAATCTGAATTTGATCCCTGGGATCCACACGTTGGAAGGGGAGAACTGACTCACACAAGTTGTCCTTTGACCTCTCCATGCACACACACACACACACACACACACACACACACACACACACACACACGCACACACACGCACACACACACGCACACACACACACACACTCACACACACTCACACACACTCACACACACTCACACTCACACACACTCACACACACACACACACACTCACACACACTCACACTCACACACACTCACACACTCACACAGAGAGAGGGGAGGTAGGAGGGAGGGAGAGAGAGAGTGAGCAAATAAAGGCGTAATTTAAAACATTCAAGTTTAGGAAGATATGATTGATTGATTGATGATTGATTGATTGAGACACAACCCCATCATGCAGCCCAGGCTGGCTTAGAACATTTGTTCTCCTGCCTCAGTCTTCTCGGCTCTGGGACTGTGGTGGGAACACTCTATCTGTCTGGAGAACATCCTTTTCGAGATGAATTATGATCAGTAACCTCTTCAAGCGGCAAGTGTGTATTCCATTCAGATCGGCTCACAAAGGGAAAGAGGGTTCACAGGACTGCTTCCCTCTCTTGACCTCAGTAGAGGCAGCAGTGACTGCAAGCTTGATTTGACGCATCATATAAATCACCTTGCCCATAGCATAGAGGTCCTTTTCCTCTGTTAGTGACTCTGCAGCCACCCTGGTTGTGAGCCTCCTGACGGGCAGGTGCACTGGGAACCAAAGTCTGGTCCTCTGGAAGGGCATTCCAGTACTCTTAATGGCTGAGCCATCTTTCTAGCACCAAGCTAGATTTTGTTGTTGTTTTGTGCCTCAACATTATCTACTCCAGAATACACATTTAGGAGGAAATAAACATCTTGGAAAATATCGACTTCAAAAAGAAGAAAAAAAAAAAAGATGGGGGCTGGAGAGATGGCTCAGCAGTTAAGAACACTGGATGCTCTTCCAGAGGACCTGGGTTCAGTTCCCAGTACCCACATGGCTGCTCATTAGAGTCTTTAACTCTAGTTACATACGGGGATCTGATGTCTTCTTTTGGCCTCTGTGGGCTCCAGGCACGCACTCTGTTATGTCCACATACAGAAGTACACCTGATTTTCCCAGACAGTGAGTCAGTCACCAAACACTGAGTACACTAATTTTAAAGTGCGTGATTCCACTCAGAAATGGAGCCAGTAGATGAAAAGCAGGGGGACATGTCTCCTAAGGTATTAAAAGCAATCACAAACTTTAAAATCAGCTCGTGCGTACATCCGCTTCCTATAGATCAATGTGTTAAAAAAAATGCAGCAAGTATGGAAAGGGGGGAAATGCCTGAAAGAAGTCAAAGCACAGAACTTCCTGTCAAGACCCTTGACACTAAAAAGTTGGCCAAAGCCAACGGCAGGAGCGTCAGTCCTGTGGAAATTTCCCTCATTAATCCCCTTGGGAAACATGCTGATTGAGTCCCCTTTAAAAAGTAGCATAGGTTGGGATAGTCTACGTTTGTAACCAATGCTTATGTTTATAAAATAGCAGCATTCCAGGGAGAGTGGTAGAAAGACACTTAACAATAAATTACAAATATTGTAAATTCAGACTTTTTCTTACATTTGCAAACACATCATAAATTTGGATTGTGTTTCTTTGTATAAATCCTTCTAGGGGCTGTGCTAAAGCCTCTTGGCA